>NW_011494635.1:8979336-9010091 GCF_000754665.1 Bison bison bison
CGATGGACGTGAGTCTCAGTGAACTCCAGGAGTTGGTGTTGGACAGGGAGGCCTGGCATGCTGCGATTCATGGGGTCGCAAAGAGTCGGACATGACTGAGCGACTGATCTGATCTGATGCCCCAATGCATAGTTTATGCTCTGTGGTCACCATCTTGAAATTATATAAATTTTAAAACAAGGGACCCTGCATTTTAATTCTGTGCTTTATTATGTAGCTGGCCCTGCATATAGCACTTTATCTTGGGGGTTCAGCAATGCCTTTGAAGCTGAAACTCCAATAATTTGGCCACCTGATGTGAAGAACTGACTCATTAGAAAAGACCCTGATGCTGGGAAAGATGGAGGGCAGGAGGAGAAGGGGACAACAGAGGATGAGATGGCTGGATGGCATCACTGGCTCAATGGGCATGAGTTTGAGTAAACTCCAGGAATTGGTGATGGACAGGGAGGCCTGGCGTGCTGCAGTCCACGGGGTCACAAAGTCTCAGACACGATTGAGCGATAGAACTGAACTGAACTGAACTGAATTGAATGCCATCCCCCTAACACTCCTCTCAAAACCACAAATACTCCAAAACATTAATACTCTGAATATTAATGATTTGCATCTCTAAAATATTGGTGTGAATTGTTTTTCTTCTAACTGATCTTGGGTGGCCTGCAATGGCTTGGAGCAGGGCTTGGATTCCCAACCAGCGATTAAGGCTAGGTTGCAGTGGTGAAAACACCAGATCCTAGCCACTAGACCAGTGGTCAGTGACAAGGGCCCTGGCTCTTTGACTTTGCAGAAAAGAATTTCCACAAAGTTGGAAAGTAGTGAAGCAAGTAAAGTATTTAGTAGGAGGGAAAAGAGTATAGTATGTGTGGAGAGACACACAGGCAGAGGGAGAGTGCTTAAGTTGCACCCACATGGCATTTAAAATCACTTATATGAGGCATTTCTTCTGGGTTTCCTTTGGCCAATCATTATGATTCCTTTGGCCAATCATTATGATTCACCTGGAAATCATATACAAATCATATCATTATGATTCACTTTCCATATTTGGTATATCTCAGGATCCTTCCTTGTGTGTGCACACATCTCTTAGCTAAGATGGATCCTACTGAAAAGTCAGCTGGGTAGAATATCCCTTGACATGACTCCCCTTTGGCCTCTAGGAGCCTTTTCTGTGTTTGTGTGATCAGAGAGATCTCCTGACTTTGGGAATGAGAAATATGTTGTATGTGCCAGATCTAGCCTCCTCCCTAATTGTCCTGCTATTCTTATCTTGGAATTTCTGTCAATAGAGATGAATCTCCATCAATATAGAATGAATCTCCAATTGCTTTACCCTGGCGGGGCTCATTTGCCTCCTGCCTCAGGACAAGTTTAAAGTGTGAGATAGAAATTATATCAGTCAGGGTAGGCTGGGTTATGATGCATAATAGAAACTCTAAATTCCAGAGGCTTTAAACAAAGGTTTATTTCTCTCTCACACTACACATTTATTATGCGTCACTTAGGAGCTCTTCTGTGCATCATTCTTACTCAGGACTCACTAGAGGAAGTAGAAACAAGGGAAACTGTGCACTGGCTCTTACAGCTTATCAGAAGTGACATGCATCACTCGAACTCACATTTCATTGGCCAATACAAGTCATATGAGGACACCCAGCCCAAACGAACAAGGAAATACAAAGAGGAGTCCAGGAATGGGCACATTTGTTAACCAATTGTTCTAACACCATTTTTTAAACAACTCATCCTTCCTCTCATGATTTTTATTGTGCATTTGTCATATATTAAATTTTTTATTGACATTTAGGCCTCTTTTTGAATCTTTCTGTTTCACTTACTTCTCTTTTCATGTATGTGCAGAATTATTCTATTTTAATTTCTGTAGCTTTTCAATGTCATACAATATCAAAAAGGATAATAAGTACTCCCTCAAGTTTCTCTGTTGAAATCTTTTTCTGGTTAGTATCATCCCTTTAATTTTTAGATAGATTTGAGAATCACTTTGTCAAGTCCTCCTTACCCCTTCTACATGATTTTGACTAGGATGGAATTATATTTGTAGACAAATGTATAACTCTTTACAATATAAACTTACTAATTTGGACATGAGCTTGGGCAAACTCTGAGAGATGGTGAAAGACAGGGAGGCCTGGCATGCTGCAGTCCATGGGGATTCAAAGAGTTGGACACAACTTGGTGAGTAAACTAATCTCTCAAGTATCTCAGTAAGCTTTCTTTATTTTCTTCAAATACATTCAGTGACTTCCTATTAATTTGATTTCTAGGTGTTTTGTTTCACAGTTAGTGTGAGTGGAACCCTTATTATGGTTTCTAACCATTAGTCTAGTATAGTAGAAGGGTTCTTGATTTTGCTACTGTTTGTAATAATCCAACCTGCTGCTGCTGCTAAGTCACTTCAGTCGTGTCCGACTCTGTGCGACCCCATAGACGGTGGTAGCCCACCAGGCTCCCCCGTCCCTGGAATTCTCCAAGCAAGAACACTGGAGTGGGTTGCCATTTCCTTCTCCAATGCATGAAAGGGAAAAGTGAAAGTGAAGTCGCTCAATCGTGTCCGACTCTTAGCGACCCCATGGACTGCAGCCCACCAGGCTCCTCCATCCATGGGATTTTCCAGGCAAGAGTACTGGAGTGGGGTGCCATCGCCTTCTCCGAATAATCCATCCTACTATTAAAAAAAAAAACACACTTTTTTTTTCTGTAGGTTGTCGTTAATTTACAAATTATGATTAGTCTCTTGTTCTCTTCCTTTTTTAAAAGCCAATTTTATACTTCTCATTTCTGCATCAAGAGTGAAACTTGGAGAGTTAACCGATGAAGTTTCATTTCCACTGTTTTCTGTGACCTAATTGCTACTTCTTCCAATATTTCTCTCCAGCAGTTAATATGTTTTGCACTTATGGGCCTAGGGAATGGATGACACAGCAGAATACATAGGAAAAGGAAGTCAAATTCTTGGAGCTTGCAATTTGAAATGTCTACCAGATTTAGAAGAGCAGACGTGGAAGTGATGAAGCCTTTGTACTGAGTAATCAAGATGGCCTCTGGACCACAGCTGATCCATGAGTTGTTTGTCACTGGTCCATGGTGGTAGAAAACTACAGGCCAAAAAAAAAAAAAAAAAGAAAGAAAGAAAACTACAGGCCAATATCACTGAGGACCATAGATGCAAAAATCCTCAACAAAATTTTAACAAACAGAATTCAGCAACACATCAAAAAGCTCATACACCATGATCAAGTTGGGTTTATTTGAGGGATAGAAGGATTCTTCAATATACAGAAATCAGTCAATATGATACACTATATTAACAAATTGAAAGATTAAAACCATATGATCATCTCAATAGATGCAAAAAAAAGCCTTTGGCAAAATTCAGCACCTATTTATGATTAAAACTCTTCAAAATATGGGCATAGAAGCAACCTACCTCAACAGAGTAAAGGCCATATATGATAAGCCTACAGCAAATATTATTCTCAATGGTGAAAAACTGAAAGCATCCCCCCTAAGATCAGGAACAAGACAAGGGTGTCCACTTTCACCACTATTATTCACTATAGTTCTGGAAGTCCTAGCGACAGCAATCAGAGAAGAAAAAGAAATAAAAGGAAAGGAAGAAGTAAAGCTCTCACTGTTTGCAGATGACGTGATACTGTACATAGAAAGCCCTAAAGATAGTATCAGAAAATAACTAGAGCTAATCAGTGAATTTAGCAAAGTTGTAGGATACAAAATTAATACACAGAAATCACTTGCATTTCAATATACTAACAATAAAAAATCAGAAAGAGCAATTAAGGAATCAATCCTATTCATCACTGCAACAAAAGAATTAAATATCTAGGAATAAACTTACCTAAGGAAACAAAAGAACTGTACACAGAAAATCATAAGACACTAATGAAAGAAATCAAGGATGACATAAACAGATGGAAAGATATTCCATGTTCCTGGGTAGGAAGAATCAATATTGTGAAAATGACTATACTACCAAAAGCAATCTACAGATTTAATGTTGCTGCTGCTGCTAAGTCACTTCAGTCGTGTCCGACTCTGTGTGACCCCATAGACAGCAGCCCACCAGGCTCCCCTGTCCCTGGGATTCTCCAGGCAAGAACACTGGAGTGGGTTGCCATTTCCTTCTCCAATGCATGAAAGTGAAAAGTGACAGTGAAATCGCTCTTAGCGACCCCATGGACTACAGCCTACCAGGCTCCTCTGTCCATGGGATTCTCCAGGCAAGAGTACTGGAGTGGGGTGCCATTAGATTTAATTCAATCCCTATCAAATTACCAATGGTATTTTTCACAGAACTAGAACAAAAAATTTCACAATTCATATGGAAACAAAAAAGACCCTGAATAGCCAAAGCAGTTTTGAGAAAGAAGAATGGAACTGGAGGAATCAAGCTTTGTGACTTCAGATTACACTACAAAGCTACAGTCATCAAGACAGTATGGTACGGGCACAAAAACAGAACTATAGACCAATGGAACAAGATAGAAAGCCCAGAAATAAACCCATGCACCTATGGGTACCTTATTTTTGATAAAGGAGGAAAGAATATACAATGGGGCAAAGACAGCCTCTTCAATAAATGGTGCTGGGAAACTGAACATCTACATGTAAAACAGTGAAATTAGAACACTTCCTAACACCATACAAAGATAAACTCAAAATGGATTAAAGACCTAAATGTAACACCAGAGACTACAAAACTCTTAGAGGAAAACATTGGCAGAACACTCGATGATACAAATCAAAGCAAGATCCTCTATGACTGACCTCCTAGAGTAATGGAAATAAAAACAAAAATAAACAAGTGGGACCTGATTGAACTTAAAAGCTTTTGCACAGCAAAGGGAAATATAAGAAAGGTGAAAAGACAACCCTCAGAATGAGAGAAAATAATATCAAATGAAACAACTGACAAAGGATTAATTTCCAAAATATAAAAGCAGCACATACAACTCAATGCCAGAAAAACAAACAACCCAATCAAAAAGTGGGAAAAAGACTTAAACAGACATTTCTCCAAAGAAGACATACAGAAGGCTAACAAACACATGAAAAGATGCTCAACATCACTCATTAATAGAGCAATGCAAATCAAAACTACAATGAGATATCACCTCACACCAATCAGAATGGCCCTCATGAAAAAGTCTACAAACAATAAATGCTGGAAAGGGCATGGAGAAAAAGGAACACTCTTGCACTGTTGGTGGGAATGTAAATTGATACAGCCACTATGGAAGATGGTATGGAGATTCATTAAAAAACTAGGAATAAAACTACCATATAACCCAGAAATCCCACTCCTAGGTATATATCCCAAGGAAACCAAAATTGAAAGAGACACATGTATCCCATTGTTCATTGCAGCACTATTTACAATAGCTAGAACATGGAAGCAACCTAGATGTCCATCGACAGATGAATGGATAAAGAAGTGTGGTATATATACATGATGGAATATTACTCAGCCATTAAAAGGAACGCATTTGAGTCAGTTTTGATGAGGTGAATGAACCTAGAACCTATTATACAGAGTGAAGTGAGTCAGAAAGAGAAAGATAAATACCGTATTCTAACACATATATATGGAATCTAGAAAAATGGTACTGAAGAATTTATTTAGAGGGCAGCATGGAGAAGCAGACATAGAGAATAGACTTATGGACATGGGGAGAGGGGAGGAGAGGATGAAATATATGAAAGAGTAACATGGAAATTTATATTACCATATGTAAAATAGATAGCCAATGGGAATTTGCCGTATGGCTCAAGAAACTCAAATGGGGGCTCTGTATCAACCTAGAGGGATGGGATGGGGAGGGAGATGGGAGGGAGTTTCAAAAGGGAGGGGATATATGTATACCTATGGCTGATTCATGTGGAGGTTTGACAGAAAACAGCAAAATTCTATAAAGCAATTATCCTCCAATAAAAAATTAATTAATTTTAAAAAAAGAAGCAACAGTTAGAACTGGACATGGAACAACAGACTGGTTCCAAGTCAGGAAAGGAGTATGTCAAGGCTGTATATTGTCACCCTGCTTGTTTAATTTATATGCAGAGTAAATCATGAGAAAAGCTGGGTTGGATGAAGCAGAAGCTGGAATCAAGATTGCAGGGAGAAATATCAATAACCTCAGATATGCAGATGATACCACTGTTATGGCAGAAAGCGAAGAAAAACTAGAGTCTCTTGATGAAGGTAAAAGAGGAGAGTGAAAAAAGTTGGCTTAAAGCTCAACATTCAGAAGACTAAGATTATGGCATCTGGTTCCATCACTTCATGGCAAATAGGTGGAGAAACAATGGAAACCGTGAGAGACTTTATTTTTCAGGGCTCCAAAATCACTGCAGATGGTGACTGCAGCCATGAAATTAAAAGACGCTTGCTCCTTGGAAGAAAAGTTATGACTAACCTAGAGTACATATTTAAAAGCAGAGACATTACTCTGCCAACAAAGGTCCATCTAGTCAGTTATGGTTTTTCCAGTAGTCATGTATAGATGTGAGAGTTGGACTATAAAGAAAGCTGAGCACCCAAGAATTGATGTTTTTGAACTGTGGTGTTGGAGAAGACTCTTGAGAGTCCCTTGGACTGCAAGGAACTCCAACCAGTCAATCCTAAAGGAAATCAGTCCTGAATATTCATTGGAAGAATGGATTCTCAAGCTGAAACTCCGATACTTTGGCCACTTGATGCAAAGAGCTGACTCACTGGAAAAGACTCTGATGCTGGGAAAGATTGAAGGCGGGAGGAGAAGGGGACAACAGAGGATGAGATGGTTGAATGACATCACCATGGATATCACAAAGGACATGAGTTTGAGTAAGCTCCGGGAGTTGGTGACGGACAGGGAAGCCTGGAGTACTGCAGTCCATGGGGTTGTAAAGAGTTGGACATGATTGAGCAGCTGAACTGAACCTAACTGATATGGAAAATTATGCAAACAAACAAAACAAGATTGTTAATTCCAGGAAAAACTCAAGTTGTTTCTTTTTAAAGGCGAAGTCATAAATATCTGTCCTGGCTTATCTGTAAAATAGGGCTTATATATTCTTGGTAAGAATTGGAGAAGGAAATGGCAACCCACTCCAGTATTCTTGCCTAGAGAATCCCAGGGATCAGGGAGCCTGGTGGGCTGCCATCTATGGGGTCACACAGGGTCAGACATGACTGAAGCGACTTAGCAGGAGCATTCTTGGTAATGTCAACATTTAATATTGATCCAATCACAGTGACACAATTTTATGGAGAAAATGTAGGGCCTGGAAGTATGTACCACAGGGGATGATGAGGGAACAGAGCAAAATCTCCATCTTCCACTGGAGAAAATCAATTGACTCGGCCTAATACTGAAACACTGTTAAATGGTAATATAAATATTTCATGCGGTGATATAGAAGTCAGTACGAAAGGTTTCAGCTGGAAGAATTGAAGGTGAGTGTTTCTGGGGGAGCAAGGGAAAAGGGCTCCTCTTCCTTTGCAGAAGACTACTGATTTTCATGACCAGCCTGATGGGACCCCATGACTTTGTCAGATATATGCACTGATAATTTTGAGAAAAAGAAAACAAAATTTAAAAAGAAAATTACCAAAGTTCCTCATTCCTTAGCTGGTCACAACCTAGTTCTGTGTCACTCTGGCAACCTTAATCCCCAGCTCTCCCAGTGCCCATCCTGGGCACCCAGACCATAGTACCCATCATCAGTTTGGGACCAGCCCAAATTTCCCTTCCACCTGCCCTTGAGCCTTGTCTCAGCCAGATGTTCTTCAGAGACTGTTGAGCCTCCTTTCTTCTCTGATGTACTTAGAAGAGCAAAATTTTCTGAATTACTCATTAATAGTACTTATTGCATTTAGCCAGTTCAGGTATGGATCTCTTTCTCTCTCAGTAAGCTGAAAACTTCTGGAGGAAGTGGACATTCCTATTTGATGTCTGCTGCTGCTGCTAAGTTGCGTCAGTCATGTCCGACTCTGTGCGACCCCATAGAAGGCAGCCCAACAGGCTCCTCTGTCCCTGGGATTCTCCAGGCAAGAACACTAGAGTGGGTTGCCATTTCCTTCTCTAATGCATGAAAGTGAAAAGTGAAAGTGAAGTCGCTCAGTCGTGCCCGACTCTAGCGACCCCATGGACTGCAGCCTACCAGGCTCCTCTGTCCATGGGATTCTCCAGGCAAGAGTACTGGAGTGGGGTGCCATTGCCTTCTCTGATTTGATGTCTAGGCAAATGTTAATAGTAGATGTCCCCAAATATTTCATGGATGAACTTAAAATTAGAATCCATGGTCCTTCCCTTCCTGTTGTGTTCAACCAGAGGAGGACTAGAGCAACTATATACTGGAGAAGGGTGGGGGCTGGAGACCTCCTCACCCCCTCCCACAGGCAGCTGTCAGGGAAGAGGGCAGGACTGCCATGCCGGCTCTGCCCCCTGGCTCTGGGTTCACTCCACCATGGAACAGTTTTCCCAGGTTGGCCTCAGGGATAACAGATAGGCTCTCTCCTCTCCCTGTTTCATTCCCAGCACTACTCCCCGTAGCCAAAGGAGTGAACGTCTTCACTCTCAAACAGCAGCTTCCACTTACTGGGTGCCAGGCTGTGTGTGAAACACCCTCCCACATTGTTTTATTAAACCCTCACAATTACCCTGGGCTTCCCTGGTGGTTTAGTGACCAAGAATCCACCTGCCAATGCAGGAGACACGGGTTTGATCCCAGGGTTGAGAAGATCCCATGGAGTAGGAAATGGCAACCCACTCCAGTATTGTCTGGGAAATCCCATGGACAGAGGAGCCTGGCAGGTACATGGGATCACAAGAGGTGGACAGGACCTAGCAACTAAACAGCAACACAATTACCCTATGGGGTAGGAACCCTATAGAACAGGTTTATCCCCACGTCATAAGGAAACTGAGGGTCCAGAAGAAATTTGTGCAATACCTCGTGGCAAATGAGACAGTCTGCACGCACCCCATGCTGGCATTAAACCATAACTGAGCTACGCACCGTGAGGCTAGGAGCCTGTGGGACTGAATCCAGGAAAGAAACCTTAGGATAGGAATTTAGATGACAGAGCAAACCAAATAAGGTGGCCCTCTGAAGGTCAGCAGAGTCAAAGCTGTTCTTGGCCCTTTACCTGCCTCCCTCACTGTACACAGTAACGGAGGCTCCTCTGTGCACAGCCTGGAGGAGGGGACTTGGAGGTGGTTGTGAACTGGGCTCACTGGCCTGAGCAGAGGGTGTCACGCAGACTTGACTCACCAGGTAGTATCAACTCTGTCTACAGAGTAGCCGGCCTCCCCGGCAGCTGAAGAGGGTCATTTAGGAAATTGAAACAATACCAGCCCATCTGTTTGTACCTTACAACACTGCATCCTGGCGCAGAAATGTGTTGGTTCTTCATTCAATAACCTAAATGCCCATAAAGCACTGCATTAGACTTTGTGGAACTGTAAGATACACTCTTTGCCCTTAATGAAGAAAACTAACAGGTCTGATACAAAAGAAACCAAGCAATGGTGGGGACTGCAGTGAATTGGACAATTCTGCTCAAAGCTGCTTCACTTACTATTTTGCTCCAATTGGTTGCCTCTGAGCAAGAAAAATCTACTGATTTTTTTTTTCCAAGAAAAACCCCAAATCAAGTTCAGCTGAACTTTTCCATTTTTAAAACAATTTTGGCCAACCTCTGCTCCTCACTGACCAAGCCTTATCTTTTCCTATAATACTCAGCACCTAAAAATTCTTGGCAGAAAGGAAGCAACCAATATGCTTCTGGCACACTGACCAGGTAAAGCTTATCCAGAGAGAAGGGGCCTAAAACTGCCATCATATGTGTTAACAGAACAGCTGATACAACTGGGGAGGATTTTTAGCCTTGGAAATGACTAATGAGAGGCATAACTGCTGTTGCCAATAAGAAAATCCTTATAAATCTAGGGCACACTTTGCTTACATGTGAGCCTCAAATATTAACTTTTTATCTAAGAATCTTTCTCAATTCAGGGTTTTCCTAAATATTAAAATAAAGTAGAAACATGGAATGAAATTGCCTGGCACAACATCTGGCAAAGTGTTCAAGAAACACTGACCATTATTATGGAGGTTTATACATTTTCTATAAAGCACAAGAATATACCATTACTGTCATTGCATAGTTACATAAAGTCTGATTGTGGCTTAATAGAAAATACTTCTGTAACAATTCCAACTACAGTATGAGATTATGAACCTGAATGTTCAAATACAATAGCAAAGATCACTCCTCAGGGGACTGAAAATATGACTACCACTCCAGGAATCTGACTTTTATGGTCTCTGTTCTTAGGACCCTAGGACTACATGCACAACTTGGAAAACTATACATACAATGTGCATTAAAAAGAAACGTGGCTCATCTCCGGGATATAGAAAGAGACACAAAACTGAGTATGTAGGGAAAAAAATTATAGAACTATAGAATGGGAGTCAGTTTTTTTTGAAAAACAGATACAGATAGTGCTTAGAACATTTCTAGAACAGGATACAAGAAACTTACCTAGACAACCTTGGGAACTGGCTGTTTACTCCCCCCACCATTCCATTTTTATTCCCCACCCCCCTTATTAGCACTATCATTACCCTTAAGAAACGGCCAAATAATTTACTTTGGCCAAAACCTTCTGGTTCTTAGCTTTGCAAACACTGCCAAGGATACTAAGCTTTATATATCTCCTCACATTTTCACTGTCACAGCCCAAGAATTTTAGACGACTATACTCCCCAGCCTACTCTCCCATTACCAAACGCACCTAACCTTGGTGGCTGCTTCAGGTCACCCTCTCACTGTCCCTCATTTCCTGAGTCTCATACTAGATTTTTTTCCCCCATTTGTGCCCACTGTGAGGGTGTAACACCTCTTAGATATACTGACTCCCAAATTTCTAACTATAGTTTTGACTCCCTTCCCAAACTCCAAATTTCAATTGCCTACTCAGTATTTCCACTTGGATGTCAAACAGACATCTAAATTTAATACATCCAAAGCTGCACTCATCTTCCCCATTAACACCACTCCACCTACAGCCCTTCAAATCGCAGCCAATGGCACTTCCAGCCTTATAATCATCCAAATCCATTCATTCAGTTCAGTTGTTCAGTCATGTCCAACTCTTTGCGACCCCATGGACTGCAGCATGCCAGGCCACCTTGTCCATCACCAACTCCTGGAGCCTACTCAAACTCATGTCCATCACATCAGTGATGCCACCCAACCAACTCATCCTCTGTCATCCCCTTCTCCTCCCACCTTCGATCTTTCCCAGCATCAGGTTCTTTTCCAATGAGTTGGTTCTTCGCATCAGGTGGCCAAAGTATTGGAGTTTCAGCTTCAGCATCAGTCCTTCCAATGAATATTCAGGACTGATTTCCTTTAAGATAGACTGGTTGGATCTCCTCACAGTCCAAGGGATTCTCAAGAGTCTTCTCCAACACCACAGTTCCAAAGCATCAATTCTTTAGCACTCAGCTTTCTTTACAGTTCAACTCTCACATGCATACATGACTACTGGAAAAACCACAGCTCTGACTTCAGAATAAAACAATGACTAGAAAGCAGTCTAAGCACAATGCTAGTTAACTAAAACTGAAGGCTGTCCTGGGGATTGGGATCAAAGACATATAATCATTAAACTGTTTTCTAAAGTAGGTTAAAATTAATTTTTAAGTCTAGGATTTAGATTTTGACATTTTAATTTCTTTTGAATACAAGTCACTTTTTGCAAGCTAGGAGGCAGATCAAGCTAAGGCAGTCCAGTCCTCTAGAGATCCAGGCCAATTCTTAAAATCTTCAGCAGAATGACATTAATACAAGGTGTCAACAATGGGATTATAAACTGTAAATAATAACCATTCGTCTACATTTTTTCCTTAGGAAGCAGCCAAAAGTCTAGTCCATAATGGTATGATATAAGAACATTTTGATCTACACAGGACAGAATGATCCAAATTATATGCTGGCCAACCTATCAGTAGGCCAGATCAGAGCTGGCCAAGGATTGGTGTACAGAGAAGAGTGTTTACATCTTGAAAATTTGCTTTGAGGTTTAAAAAATTCCTAGTTGTTGTTAATAAGAAAGCAAGTAAAAAATATTATAGATGCACCACACTGATATTTGATTGTGTCAAGGTCTTCCACTGGAACACAAAGTTAAAGAGTATGGGGAGAAGACACTTACTTTCAAAATAAATTACTTAGTAATAAGAAATCTGACATAGCGCATTCTTCCATTTGCCATAAGAACATTCTGACCATGAGGACTATTTAAAAGAATGCTCAACTCTAAAAAGGGTGGTGGCAGAACACTTTCCACTACAGAATAATCTCCCACTTTCCCATACAATTAATTGCTACTCTCCCATGATGCATATTCATTCAGAAAAACTTTGTCAGGAGCTTTTTGCCAGGGCCAGAAAATGAAAAATAAGAGAATGCCCAAATGACAGTTACTTGTGAGCTTAGTTAACATCTTTCAGGATGGACCCATAAAATCTGTCCACTGTTTTGTTAAACATTGGCAAACTGCAGAACTCCTTAGTCCTTAGTCATAGTTTTTGCTCAATGTCTTAAAGCTGGGCTTAGTTCCATCTGTGACTCTTTTCTTCAGTGTTGGGGTGGGTGCTAGTCATCAAAGTCTGGAATGTCATCATAGGAGTATCCCCGGTAGCCTTTGGATGCATAGTAGGCGATGCGCAGGTGGTAAAATCCTGGCAGGAACACTAGGATGCCAATGATCAGGACAGGAACGGCCCGGTCTGCCCCCTGGTGGCAGAAGGAAGCGAACATTACTACCACGCAAGTTACTAAATTTTAAAATAAAGTCATGGGTCCAATTCATAAATCAGTTATCATATACTTTTCAGAGCTTTGGGAAGTACACTACCAAGATAAAATGTTTATATCTCTTTGTCTCTTTAACAATTGCTGAAAAATTGCAAAGTACTAAAATTATAAAGAAATTATTCATGTTCATCCACAGATATTTTGGCTAACTTTTACTCCTTTAAAGTTTTTAGTTGTGAGTATACCAAACTCTGTGCCTTGTTTTTCATCCCTTATTATAACACAGTCTGGGTTTCCCTCGTAGCTCAGTTGGTAAAGAATCTGCCTGCAATGCAGGAGACCTGGGTTTGATTCCTGGGTTGGGAAGATCCCCTGGAGAAGGAAATGGCAACCCACTCCAGTATTCTTGCCTGGAGAATCCCATGGATTCTGGCAGGCTACTGTCCATGGGGTCACAATAGTCGGACACGACTGAGCGACTAAACCACCACAACACAATCTATAAAGATCTGCTTTTAACAGATATTGACAGGCTGCTTCATTCAAAACTGAAAGAGGATTATTCACCTCATATGGTTACAGTGGAAATTAAATGAAGTGATTGATACATGTAAAGGAAGTAGCCCCAGCTGGCACACAATGATGATAAATGCAAGCTTAAAACCAAAGGAAGAGAACTTTTGAAGGGGATTATTTGAACATTAAAAATGATGGTCTACAACTTTCACATTTGACATAGTTGGTGCTATTTCTATTATCTTATTTTACATTTTCTCTGGAGAAGGAAATGGCAACCAACTCCAGTACTCTTGCCTGGAAAATCCCATGGACGGAGGAGCCTGGTGGGCTACAGTCCATGGGGTCGCAAAGAGTCAGACACGACTGAGCGACTTCACTTCCACTCTTACATTTTCTACTTTTCTGTTTATTTTTTTCAGGATTTCAACTGTACATCCCTAAGGAGATATATCCCAAGGATTAAAAGAGTTGCTAAGAAAACTTACAGTGCGTTCAGCCTTCTTTTACTTAGCATTAATATTGCTGTTACTCTTAAACTGCTGCTGCTGCTGCTACTAAGTCGCATCAGTCGTGTCTGACTCTGTGCGACCCCATAGACGGCAGCCCACCAGGCTCCTCTGTCCCTGGGATTCTCTAGGCAAGAATACTGGAGTGGATTGCCATTTCCTTCTCCTATTACTTTTAAACTATTTAATGTCAAATAAGGCATGAAGAAATTATTTCAATATCATTGGGATAGACATACATACCTAAAAGCAAAGAAATTAACTTCAAACTGTAATCTTAAACTTGCATGGGAAATATCTAATACTATAGCTATTATGACATATTAGATTGGCCAAAAAGTTCATTTAGGTTTTTTTGTAAGATGTTTTGGAAAAACCCAGAAGAACTTTTTGGTCAGGTCAATGTCTATACAATATTTCCCTGTTTTCTAAAGGATACCTATTTCCTAATTCTGTCTCTGAAAAAGCCTAGAAAAAATGAAAACCAATAGTAATGGCATCATTCATGCCCAGTTTGTGAGCTCTAAATCTACTTCCCATAAAGAAACCAGAGCTCCTTAGTGAAATGGCTGTTTAAAAGTTGGGGGACAGGGAATATACAGATGGGCCTGGGATAACATGCTGAGCCAGAAAGCAAGAAAACTATTAAAGGCTTTGAGAACCCATGTGTAACAGCAAATGCACAGCATCCCTATGAAATATTCTTTCTAAAAGAAAACTACAGTAGGTCTAAATCTAAGCAAGTTCCTAAATCTATCAGTACGCAAGAAAAAGGGGAATAGAAAAACAAGGTAAATTGTATTAAGACAATACCCCTAGATCTGTGTAAAAACTGTTAGAGAGGCATACTGAAGACGCACACTTAATAATTTACCAGCAAAATGTAAATCTGGTATTTGCTTTAGTATACATAGGAAAAAAAGTTGGGGATATAGGTGAAACAAAAGGTCACTAACTGTTGATGTTCGACTGCGGATATATACTGGGGGTTCATTGTGTTATTTCATCTACTTCTGTTTTGTTTGAAATGTCTGCAATAAGAAGTGAAAAAACCCCAAACCAAACCAAAAACCAAAACAATCTAATAAGTGATTTTCTTAGTTAACACCTTTATCCTTACTTATAGTCTTTTATCAATCATACAAGGTGAAGTGCTATTTGTGATCTCACCTCCACTCTCAATTTTTACGTCATTAATAAAGTTAACTGAAGGCACAGTCCTGAAGTTCAATGTTCAAATTTAGACAGCACTAAGTAAGCCTCTGGTAGCCACATGATACTTTTAAAATAGCTAAAGACAAATTGCAACACAGCTAAAGTAAATTTATATACATCTCAAAAGCCATGTGCAGCCATTTTATTGGGACAGTCTACTATTCCTAATTCCAGGGATAATGCCCAGAGTTTTAGCTCTTTGCTGTGTTCCCTATACAAAGCAATGTGACCATCATCCCCTGGTCTGGTGTGTGTGGAAGATCAGATGTGAACTATGGTCAATATTAGTTCAGATGCTGTGTATAAGCATCTGTATTGGGCTTCCCTGGTGGTTCAGATGATAGAGAATCTGCCTACAATGAAGGAGACCCCAGTTCAATCTCTGGGTTGGGAAAATCACCTGGAGAAGAATATCCTCCAGTATTCTTGCCTGGAGAAATCCACAGACAGAACAGCCTGGTGGGCTACAGTCCATGGGGTCACAAAGAGCTGGACATGACTGAGAGACTAACACTGCCACTGCTATACAATCCAAGAGAAAGAACCACCAAAAACCACTTTAGGTTTCTAAGGTATCATACTGAAGCTCAACAGGAACTTCAACCAAATCCAATTTAAGAAAGATCTGGGCCATGAGCCAAAAGTCTTGGCTTGGTCAGTGGCCCCAGACCTATACAATCCTCACTGCTTCTGCCCAAACACTAACTACGGTTGTATGTCTGTGGCACTGCAAAGTTACAATAATAGCATCCCACTCCAGTTATAAACTTTATCACTCAGGAATCCTCAGTGCTAGACTCAGCTGTTCTGTTCCAAACTATGATGGTAGGAAAATTGCCCACATCTCAGAGGGAAAATCTGCCCACCTGCCATACCCACCTCATAGGATCTGTGAGAGAAGTTTGTTGAGGCTCAAAGGAAGAAGCATCTTGTTATCTGAGAACAAAATCTTAAAACAAAAACAAAAACCACCTTTTCTTCTTTCTGCTGAAATATGCTGTACTAGATAGAAGACAACAGAGTGGCTGATATTTTAAACATCTTCTGGAAATCCCACAAGCCCCTCAGCTTACCCCTTTGCTGATATAGCCTGCCAGCAGGAGGGAGCCTATGATAATGAGAAAGGCGCCAATCAAAAACAGCACTGTAGCAAGCGCAATGGCCTTATATGGGATCTTAGGAGGGCTTTTCTTAAACTGGAAGAGAAACAAACAAAAAAAGACAAAGAAGAGCATTATGAATATACAGGACTCAGATACTTTAAAGCAGGGAGGATAAGAAAAATCAATCTTAGTGTGTCTTGAAAAGTCCTACCACCCAGTGCAGCTCTGGGAGAGAAAGGAAAAGGACTGCAGAGAGGAAGCTCCAGTTATTGCTCTAACAATAACTCGAGTAAGGAAATCTCAGCAGAATGTTATTTTTTCTAGTTCTAGTCTCATTCCACAGACCACTCACTGTACTGGTAAAAAAATCATTTTCTTACAAAAACAAGACACTTCATGTTACACATGTTTTTAATAAACATGCCTTTGCACATGGAAGAATGTACTAATCTATAGGGATTAAAAGTGAACATCAAGCTCTGGAAAAGTAAGGAAGAAAAAAATGATTTCTGGAATTCAAAGTTAAGCTGGGATCTGGTCAAGGGTTTTAAAAACAACCTTTTCTGAAGCATTAGTTGCCTTACCCACCGAGCAAGTAACCTGCCTTATTAACAAGTTCAATTCAAGGTTAAAACATTCAAAGACAAATTTCTAAGGTTTGGCTCATGTTTGTGTGTGACCAAACTGACTGGAAGCTTTTCCAACCTGCTTTAAAAAAAAACCCAAAAAACTCTCTCTTTTAAGTGTGGGTCCCAAAAGTACAAAGAATAATTGATTTCTTTATACTGATACTTATTTAAAAGGATGGGGTTCCTGCTACTTCTTTGATCTTAGTTCCACCTAAAATAGTCTAGTCTAAAGGGAAGCGGCCAAAAAGAGATGCTACACCCTTAAGTACTTTATAAACAATGATCAGGAAGGACACACATTTAAAAAATATTCTCTGTTTTACTTACTGTTTGCCACAAAGAATACCTTTAATAAATTGGATCTCATGACATCAGGAAAGAAGGAAGATTCCCACAATCTGCTGGCTTTAGCAGTGAGTTTCTCCCTTAAAAGATGAACTGGTTTTGACTGAAGTGTAAACAAACTGGTAACACAGTCTTTAAAAAATTCTACTTAACAAGATAATCTGATTACTTCCAGATAAACGAAATAAAATTTGCAACTATTAGACTCTGGCATTACAACTAAAATTTCTCCAAAATGGACAATATTTATATTGGTTTGAAACTGCTCTGCCAAGGTCCCTCTTTCTGCAGGCTATGGGTGAGAGTCTCAGCAGTTTCTTTCCTGCTCCCTCTAAACCCTAGGAACAATCAGCAAAACCTGGATCTGATCAAAAACAATCAGTCTCCCTGCTAACTTAGCATCAACAGAGCCAGCTAATCTCATCAGGTCCTTTCTGCATTTACCTGAAGGTCAATGTAGCCATCATCCGTACTAGAGAGTCTTGAGTATTTCACTTTGCTACTGGGAATTCCAGTAGCCAGGTTGGTACGAGACGGCATCATAACACGCTGACACAGCTACAGTATGAAAACAAAGAAAAGTATTATTGTCTGCAGGCTACAATAATGTGTTTGTTATACATACTGGAGTTCTGGGCTGCCGTGTTATACTAGCATTTGGCGATTTAAGCTCCATTGTTCTTAGAGCCTGATATTCCTTTGACATGAAAACATTCTCATTATGCCTCTACTCTAGTTTCTCCTGGTAGAATAAGAATCAAGACATTTGCCAAGAACCAGACTTCATATTTATTTTGCCATTAATGTTTTTCTGCCTCCTAATTTTTTCAAAGTCACAAGAGAGTAGGTGAAACAGTGGTCACTTAAATCCATCTGACATTTCAACCATTCTGCTACAGTACTGCCTGTCCCCCCATCCCTGCTTCCACAAAAAGCAAGAGGAGCATATACTCAAGTGATTCTCTTATTTGACTAGGACAGAGGAGAGAGGGTGAGAAATGAAATACATTCACATCAGCATTTTGCCTATTTCCCTCTGATGGATATCATCCGTTTAACACAAAAGATCTGTAAAAGTTCTTGTAAATTTGGATAAGTTATTGGCTACCAGTATTACACCAGTGTCCTCTGATTTGCTTGTCTCTCTGCTCCACCCCAGAGGGCTTCCTTGTTGGCTCAGCTGTAGAGTCCAATGGAGGAAACCCAAGTTCAGTCCCCAGGTTGGTTAAGATTCCCCTGGAAGAGGGCACGGCAACCCACTCCAGTATTCTTGCCTAGAGAATCTCATGGACAGAGGAGCCTGGCAGGCTATAGTCCATGGGGTCGCAAGGAGTCTAACAGGACTGAAGTGACTGAGCATGAATGCACTGCTTCAGCCCAAGCACTGAAAGTAGCAATTTCACTTTCCAAATTACTTCTTCAGCTACATCAAAAACAAAACAAAAAAACTCTGAATAAATACTTGGTTTTTGTTCAAACTAGTCAAAGTTGACTCCTATAATGAAATCGTGGCTATTACGTCACCAGCTTAAAAGTATATAAGATTAAATTGAAAAACATTTGTAATTCCTGTACTTTTCCTCTATAAAATCACAAAGTTATGTGAATGAAACAAGTAAACCTATTTTGATCATCAAGTTACTTGATTTCTAAAAGTGAAACATATCTAAGCGCTTTATATATACTTAATTCTGAATGAATGAGCTGTTTTAAGTGGCCTGCAGACAACCTAATTAGCATTATAAAGGAACTGGTGCTAAACGCTCCTGTTCCTTTTTAGTAATTTTGTAATGATGCAGAAATCAAGTACTGAAAAAATAAAAGTGTGCTCTTATATGCTTTTCAAAAATGGTTAGATCAAATTATGTCAAAAACTGTTTTTAAGTGTTGTGATCCTGATTACACGATAATCTAAATTTAATTCTATAAAACTTTAAGTCCAAACTACCAATAAGTGGGGGGTTTTGAGAGCATTTAATCACCTGTGATTTGTATCAGTCTTTAAAAGTTTACATACTGTCATTAACTATTCATGCTACTGCTACTGCTAAGTCACTTCAGTCGTGTCCGACTCTGTGCAACCCCAGAGACGGCAGCCCACCAGGCTCCCCCGTCCCCGGGACTCTAGGCAAGAACACTGGAGTGGGTTGCCATTCCCTTCTCCAATACATGAAAGTGAAAAGTGAAAGTGAAGTTGCTCAGTCGTGCCCGACTCCTAGCGACCCCATGGACTGCAACCCACCAGGCCCCTCTGTCCATGGGATTTTCCAGGCAAGAGTACTGGAGTGGGATGCCATTGCCTTCTCCGTAACTATTCATACACTGCATCAAAACATAAAAACAGGCATGGCGTGAGAAACACCAGACGACTGCTTATTGGTAGCAGAGTAAGAATTCTAAAAGAGGGAAAAGGAAAAATGTAAAGCAATGTTTTCTGAGTACCTGCCCAACAGGCTTTTTTTACCAGCCTCACCGGAATCCCAAAATTTCTTCAGCACTTGAATGCTGCAAGAATTTTTAAAGCATAGCACTTCGCATACAGCTTCGCACTACGCGCCTCTCCACACTACTTCCCTGTCCGCTTCCAGACCCAGCCAACAAGAGAAATAAGAACTGACGTGAATTTAGATGGAAATATCTGCTTTCAGGAAAGCGGCCAGCCGTGCCCCGGGAGGGTGAATGCTCCACACGGAGGACTCCAGCCTTGACCGGCGGAGAACGCAGTCTGGGCCGCGCCGCAAGCCTGAGGCGAGCGCTTCCGCTTCCGCTCCCGCCCAGCGAGCACGCACGCTTTATCCGGGGCCCGAGCGCGGACAGCTCGCTCACGGTTGGCAGCTGGAGCGCCCGAGACATCCCCCAACTGCCACCCGGCCTCGACCGGCTAGACGCCGGAAATGGCGTGTTTTGGAGGTTGCAGGCCGGACGTGGCGTCAACGGGGGCGACGCCTTCTCATTTTACTTTCTTCGGTTTCTAGCCCGCTTTCTTTTCAGCGGCCCGCACAAGTCGTCGGGTCTTAGCGCTGCGCAAGCGGAGCGCGCCCCGTGAGGTTTCCTAAGGCTCTGCAGTCCGGGCTGGCTGTCCACCATTTCCGCCGGGGCCGGTGGGTTCCTAGGTAGCGGCGCCGCCTGGGTCAGTCAGGCCCAGGGCTACCCGGCCACGTGTTTCTTTCCGGCCCCCTGAGCAGTGAAGGGAGCTCAGTGGCGCTGCGAAACGCAGAAGCCGAGCTGACGAAGCTCCAGAAAGCTGGAGCTGCCAGGTCTCCGTGTGCCCAGGCAAGGCCGCCTTGCCCGGGGTCTGCGCAGCGGTGTCTGCCGCCGTCTACCTCACCCACTACTCTGGAGTAGCACCCTACATTCTTGTGCTTCAGTTTCCTGCACATCTTCAGGCCATGCCCCATTAAGAGGGCTGCCCACAAGGGACATTTTGCAATACATAAAACTCTTTAAAATGTCAAGCTTTATTGAAGTATAATTTACATATAAAGTACAATTGGGTTAGTTTTTTTTGACAAATGCAGTGGAGACATCACCAGTGTAGATAAAACATTTTTTTCACTCCAAAAACTTCACCAGGCCCCTCTGCTGTCAGTCTCCTTCCCTAACACACCAGGAAGGTAATTTATCTACTGGATACAGTGAGTTCTACCACCGGATAACTAGAATTTAATATGTGACTTTGTAGCACAATTATTGCTGGGCCTTTTTCACTTTCTTGGTTGACTCCTGACACCCATGTAAACCATTTTCATCCTTCAAGGGAATAAGTCCCCCCTGCCCCTCCCAAAAGTCTACTTACACTAGAAAAACTTTTTGCATAAACATAACTTCTTGGGACCTATCACAGATCTACTAACACTTCCAAGACTCCTGTACAAGGCTCCCTAGGCTAAAAAAACACTGCCCTACAACGCTGTAAGTGACCTTATAAAGGCCATTGAACTTTGCAAACATTAAGCTTCTGTAAAGTGTTAGTTTCTGCTAATATAAAGTATTATGTGTTCTACTCTCTCTTCATTTCTTGAGCTCAAGTCAGAATACCAAAGTAAGTTTGGCAAATGAATCACCCCAAAATACCTGCTGTATTTGGAATACTTTAGACAAAAAATAGAGCAGTTACATGAAAGAGCTGCTTGAATTTAACTTGTTTAGGATATTTGCAATCATTGTAGTCCAAATGAAGGCACTGTCCTGTGATGATGCTTAAATTCAAATGACTTTTATTTAAATTGAAAACGATACTTAAAACACATTTATTAGAGTCAAAACTCTTTTGTTTATAAAAACTATAAGGATTATTCCTAGGTAAGGCAGAAGTATTACTCAGTTAACAAGACCAGATTTGACTTTGCACTTTTCTTTAAACAAGTTGTAGAGAATGGAGAAAAAAAAGTTATTTACAGAAAACATTATCTACATATGTACTCAGAGGTACAAAGACAAAAGAGACTTAAGTGTGTGCTGGCATCTCAGAAGCAGTTCTCAAAGAGCTTAGTTTTATTTCTTGAATTTTAAGAATGTCTAAGATCCTTCTTCATCCTCGATCTTGGGAGCCAAATAGTACTTTAAATGTCCCATATCAGCAATTTTATACTCTACAACTGAAAGAAAACAGGAGAACATAGTTAATTATTGAGAAGTACCACATACACTACCTACAAAACCAACACTGAACAAGTTTATTATCTTACCAAGGGGTACATCTGCAGACATACTAAGTGTTACTGTAGGAGACAGTGGAGTGGCTTTTGTAAAGAAGTTCAGGTACCTCAGTGCAAAAGTTAGCTGAACTGGTTCATTCATCTCTATGGCAACCTTAGGGAGAAAACAAGAGTCGTTATACTGAACAACATTAAGAAAACTGCAATCCATTCATTTATAGTATACATTAAAAAATAATCAGCTAATAAACAAAGGAATAAAATATATTAATATATTACAATTCTGCAAACCCTAAGGACTTAATGATTATAGACGAAATTTATTATGGCTGATAAAAATCACAAAGATATCCAAATACCTCATGTCTCCTATAGAGGGACACACCATTACCTATAAAATGTTCTCCTTCTCCCACCTCCAAACAAAACACCTTGAAAATCATCAAGCCCCTAGAGCTGTATCTATCAGAAAATGGATTTGAAGAACATATTAACTGACATAAGGAACTCAGTGGGCAAAATCCAGACTTTGGGAAATTTGATAACAAATGACTTAGTTTCTTCAACAAATGAAATTGTAATGGAGAGAAGGAAATGGAAACTGGAGAAACAATGGATTAAAAGAAACCTAAGAAGCACATCCCAATGAACTGTAATGTATGGACCCTATTAAAAATCTTGATTCAAATAAATTGAAATAACAAGGGAAGCAGAACACTGAAAAATTCCTTAACATAAATTTTCTTAGATGTTATAAAATGTTTATACTATAATAATAGTAAGATATTCATCGTGTGAACTTTTGAAATTTCTGGCTGTGCCTCACAGCTTGCAAAATCTTAGTTCCCAGACCAGGGATTGAACACATAGCCTCATCAGTAAAGCATGGAGTCCTAACCACTGAACTACTGAGAGAAAAGCAAAACTCAAGATTGGCAAGGAAATGAGATGTAATTTAGAATAAAAGAGTTAGCTCCAGGAGTTTTGTTACTAATATATATTTATTACATATATATATATATATTTAGACTCTTTATTTTAAAGTTAATATATAAGGATTACATAAGAGCTAGATTTTCACCCCAACCAGATCCTTTTATTGAATTGCTTAATTATTTGGTAAAAACATAGTAAATACCCCCAGAAAGCCAAGGGTAGCCTCCCAATCATATAGAGTATGTGTGGGACTGATACACAAACTCATTGTTCTGTAGTTTTATAAAGGTTGCAATGAATTTGCGTTCCCTTCTCACAAATTTAAGTTATATGGCATTTATAGATCAGTTGCAGATTTCAAAAGTGTCTTTCAATTCTCACAAATCAGTTACTTGAAGATGCAAACTTTTTCTTTAGAGCTTTCTTTAATCTTAGTAATTACCTTGCTATGGACCGAATGTTTGTGTCCACCCCCCATCAAATTCATATTAAAACCAAATTTCCAATATGATGTTATTGGAGGGGACTTTGGGAGGTGCTTAGGTTAGGAAGGCAGAGCCCTCATGAATAGGATTAGTGCCTTTTAGAGACCCCAGAGAACTCCCCTACCCCTTTCACCAGGTTAAGGAGGCTGCTGTCTTCTTAAATGAAGAAGCAGGCCCTCAACAGACACCAAATCTGCCAGCTTCAATAAACTTTTGTTGTTTATAAGCCACTCAGTCTATGGTATTTTGTTGCAGTAGCCTTAGCAGACTAGGACATAACCTGGTGTAATTCTTCAAAGTATTTTGTTTACTTAAAAACTACTTACAGCTTCCTCCTCTTTATCAACATTACTTGTCTGTGACAACTTAATATTTCCATTTCCAAGTTCTCCACTTGCAGAAAATTTCACTCCATCTTTTGCACAGGAAATTACAACAGCATCTCCAATGTGACTGAGATCTCGGCATATACGTGCAAATTCACCAGAAGGCATCTTTACCACACAGCTATACTCTTGTTCCTATAAAACAAAGACATGTAAAGGTCATGGAAATGAAAGATTTGGGACCCTCACTTCTTGAAGATTCAACATCTAAACAAGAACTCAGAATTCAAGATTTTCTGATTACTCTGAAATATCACTCATTGTGCAATTTCTTAACATTCTACTAAAAAAAAATTCAGATATAAAAAAGTATAAGAATAATCATACTAAGAAACCAATTAGAACTTAAACTTTTAAAAAAGTAAATGCACTATCCAGGGAACAAGAGCCTCCATCTAATCACTCTATAGGAGTCTAAATCAAGAAGACATTAGGATATGGCATTCAAATGGTAACAGCACAAATAGGTTTGCTTTCCAAAACAAGAGCATGTTAGGCATTGTAAACATCTGAACACATTTTCTTTCGATGTTGATAAAACCTAACCATAATGAATTTCTGCTAAAATAGCTTTAAAATCTCCTTTCAATAAAAACCAAGCACTCTAGGAATAATAATAATTTTTTTAAAAGATGCAGAGGTTAATGCAAATATGTCCTTGGCAGCAATGAATTCAAACCAATGAGCCACTGCAGAACACCATAATTTAATAAAATGACAAATATGCCAGTCTAAATACCCTACTCTGGAATATACATGAGCAGATATATAGAAAAGTTCTATTAGGAAGTAGGCTTTAAATTATTATATAAATATATGTTATGTAACTATCATGACTGTACAGCATGCTCAATCAGAAACTTGTGATACTCACTGGAATTCCAAGCTGTTCAACATCTAAATCCATTAACTTCATTTCATAGTCTGAAACCTTTTCCTGATCTACCAAAAGCAAATATGAAGAAAAATATGTAAGTTTACAGCTAAGAGGTATATTTTACAATCATCAGACTTGGGAAATACTGACACTGCATTTTAGTTTCCTCTACCATAACTCAGTAGAAGGGTGGACTTACTTGGAGCTTCAAATACTAGTGCCAACGTGTCCGCGTTATCTTCAGCTCTTAAGGTAATGATGTCTTCATTGCCAGCACATTTTAGTATTTTGGACATGCTAGAACAGAGAAGACAAAGGGTTTTAATCAACACCATCTTCTCAAGATCGTTAGTTTTCTAATGGAATTAAAATTCATAAACACATTTAAAACTAGAACCTGGGTTTCTGTGGTTTGACTTATTGAAATGATGTTTTAAAAACTCAAGACTTTAACATTAATATTGTGTGAATGTAGTCATTTGGGGAACTCTTTGAATGATGTTATTATACCATGATTATACATAGTTTATGAAATTGTTTTAAGTTACAGGCCAAGGATACTCTGTTATAAAACTTTCAAGAGAATGTAATGCTCTACAATCACTGCATCTGTAAATGAATGATACCTGCATGTTGAATTGGGGTGGGGGGAGCAAGCATAACTTTAAGTGTTAATAAACTTTACATCAAAATTATTAAAACGCCTTTCTCCAGTGTTTGCTGTATTCTCTTAGTGTTTATGGTAAATAAAATATAAAGGAACATGGAAAAAAAAATAAAAAATAAAATAAAATTAGGAGTTACCACTTTTAACCATTAGTTGCTGTTGTTTAGACCCTAAGTGGTGTCTCCTGGACTGCAGCCTATCAGGGTCCTCTGTCCATGAGATTTCCCAGGCAAGAATACTGGAGTGGGTTGCCATTTCTTTCTCCAGGGGATCTTCTCCACCCAGGGATCGAACCCTCATCTCCTGCATTGGCAAAGTGATGCTTTACAAGTGAGCCACCAGGGAAACCCTTAACCAGTACGCCATCTGTCAGACTGGTGAGTTTGGAAAACGTACTGCACGAGGGATATGCAAACCGGTCCAGACACTTTGGAATGCAATCTGGCAGTATTGATACCCAAAAGGCCCACAACATACCAAGAGCAGTTTCACTTCTGGATAAATAAAAGGACAATATTTTATGAATTTCGGGTGGGTGAAGTAAATTATCGGGCAATTATCTTTAAAAATGATCTAATAAACCTATTAAAGTACACTGCATGTACTATGGGTGTTTATCATATAACACGGTATTTATCATAAGCTTTAAGATTTAAACATGTGTAGTTCAAAAGTTGAACGCCACTGCCCTGGAGAAAATTTTCAAGTCCAGGATCTTAGGGTGCTCACCGCAACTTTGCAGTAATAAAAAAAATACTCTGGTCCCTAGATAGGGTGACTGAACTAGGATACACTATAAAGCACTTTAAGTCAACCAGGTCCAAGGTTTCTCATCCAAGTCGCCTGAACTTAATGACCAAAGCGTTCTGCAACAGTCTTTTCCTGGCACCGTAAAGTCCATCATTTTCCCGCCACCACCCGCTTTGTGACTTTGGCGCGGAAAACTGCCGTTTCGCAGTTCGCGCGGCAGCCAGCGCGGGCTTTGCAAACCGCGCGCTCTGCTGGGTCCCGCCACCCGCCCCCCAACTCCGCAGCAGGCCAATGAGAAGACGCAGATGGCCCACGCCAGCCAATGAGGGCCCGGCTCGTAGGAGCTCGCGCCAAGAGCCTGAGGTAGGAGTGGACCATGGCCCGGATGTCCGAGGCTTTGGAGCTCACCTGGTGAGGTTCACGCCCATGGCCAAGTTGCGGTCGCAGCGGTAAGTGTCGAAGCCCTCGGAGCGAAGGGTTAGCTGCACCAAGGAGACATGAGACGAGTCCATGCTCTGCAGGTTCACGCCACTTGAGCTGATGTCCCAGCAGGCCTCGTTGATGAGATCCTTAAGCGCCTCCAGCACTTTCTTCAAGATGGAGCCCTGGACCAGGCGCGCCTCGAACATGGTGGCGGAGTCGCAATGACACGGCTACAGGTAGAAGGACTGAGGAAAGTGTAGCCGGCTTAGGCTTCAGAGGATGACAGCGAGAGGCGGAACACGACTATGAACGCCTGAGACGAAGGAAGCCTCTAACAGCTAGCCGCGCCTGGAGCCGTTTAATACTGCCGCGTCTGGTAGCGCGCGCTACGCCCCCGCGCCCCTTGTTGATACGTCATCACGCTGCCCTCCTGCTGCCTGGGCGGAGAGACTGTAAAGCCAATCCTGTCCGTGCACTGCACGAAACCCGCCCCACCCGGAACATCCATTGGAGGATGCGGGCATGGGGGCGGGGCAGGAGCGCAGCGCTTCGTTGGCCTAGCAGATAGGCGTGCGCTGGAGTCCTGGCCATTTTGTTATGTTCCGGCACCCGTTAGAGGAGTCCTTCTGAGTGTGAAAATCAGTCCTAGACTGGCGGGAATGGTCGATGAGCTGCGACTCTGTGGTGCCTCATCAGTCTCTCGCTTCAGGGGTACAAAATTTACAGCCGTGAGTGAAACGTAAATCGAGGCTCTGTGCTCAGTCGCATCAGTTTGACTCTTTAGGAAGAAAAGCCACCTTTTCTTTAGCTGCTTTAAGGGAGGTAGTTATGATTTAAAAAAACAACAAAAGTTATCTCCCCACCACCAGCTCTTAAAGCTCCTCCGCCACCTACACACAAATTGATATCATTTATTGTATGTAACTTTCTAAGTTTTTTTTCCTCTACAAGTATATATCTTAAAAAAAAAATAATGAGTTCATGCCATAAAGAATTCAGCAAAGTGCTTACTAAAGTATGTTTAATTTTATGCCGGGTTCATGTTTTGTTTATCAGCACCTCTTAAAAAGATGGCATCATATCCTACAAATGTAACCTAACCTAATTGCCAATCTCTTGTAATTCGGGCAACTCCTTGAAGTAGTATTGCTGGATAGAGGAGCATACGCATTAAATTTTTGATAAATGTTTAACTAAGTTGACTTCTAAAAGATTGTAGTTTACATTCCAGCCAAGACTATGAGCATGCTCCTTGCCCCTAATTTTTCTAACTATAGTTACTGGCAGTCTAATTTTTAAATCTGTGCTCGTTTGTGTGGAAATTTCAATTTGCATATTAAAAGACTGGTGCAAATTGGATATCTTTCATACAGTTCTTGACCATTGCATGTTTATATTTTTTCTGTTAAACTTTTTTTCTTATTGATTAAAAGCATTTCATATATTAATCATCTCCCTATTATAAATATTCTCCCTTTGTTTCTTTTTTCCTTTGTTTATAGCATTTCTTTTTAGTTGCTTCTAATGTTTTACCTTGGTCTATAAAATTCTGTAGTCTTTCTACCATGTATGGTGTGGATTTGGTTTTATTTATCCTGTTCATGGAATTTTTGTATTCCTTAGCCAAAAGATTCATGCATTTCATCAAATCTAGAATATTGTCAACCATTATGGTTTCAAAAATTGCCTTTCCCTACTCAATGCTCTCCCTCTAGTATTTCTATTAGCTGTGTCTTTAATTGAATTTAAGATACCTTCAATTGTAAGATGCTCCATTATTTTACGTAGCACAAGAAAATATGCAACTATCCTGATTTATCGTTTAGATTTTCTGTTTTGTTATTATCATAGAACTTTGACTTATAAAACATTTGTATCATATATCACTCTTGTGCCTATGATGCACATATTATATATATGATATATATGTAAAAGCACACCATATATAAAAGCACTCATAATATATTTTAACATTCAGTTTCTCAGTTGCTGATAACTGCTGTTTTTCCATATATCACCGTTGTCAAGGCTGTGAATGATGCAGCATTCTTAAGAGTGATACTGGGCTTCTCTGGTGGCTCAGTGATGCAGTCACCTACTGGTGTAGGACCTCTGGGTTCGATCCTAATCCTGACATGCCTTGGAACAAGGGTCTATGCACTACAACTATTGAGCCTGTGCTCTAGAGCCAGGGAGCTGCAACTACTGAAGCCTGAGTGCCCTATATCCCATACTCCAAAACAAGAGAAGCTATCACAATGAAAAGCCTATACCCTGCAATGGACAGTAGCCCCTGCTCGCTGCAACTAGAGAAAGCCCAAGAAAAGCAATGAAGACCCAGTGCAGCCAAAAATAAATGTGAAAAAATTGAAAGCTTTTTAATAAATATTTTCCCCCCGCTTTATTGAGATGTAATTGACATATAGGCTTCCCTAGTGGCTCAGTCGGAGAAGGCAATGGCAACCCACTCCAGTACTCTTGCCTGGAAAATCCCATGGACGGAGGAGCCTGATAGGCTGCAGTCCATGGGGTTGCTAAGAGTGGGGCACGACTGAGCTACTTCCCTTTCACTTTTCACTTTCATGCATTGGAGAAGGCAATGGCAACCCACTCCAGTGTTCTTGCCTGGAGAATCCCAGGGACGGGGGAGCCTAGTGGGCTGCTGTCTATGGGGTCGCACAGAGTCGGACACGACTGAAGCGACTTAGCAGCAGCGGCAGCAGTGGCTGAGTGGTAAAGAATCAGCCTGCCAGTTCAGGAGAAATGAGTTTGATCCCTGGTCTGGGAAGATCCCCTGGAGAAGGAAATGGCACCCACTCCAGTATTCTCACCAGGAAAAATGTCATAGAAAAATCTCTGTGTAAAAGCCCACAGAGGATCCTGCTGGACTGTGGTTCATGGGGTCGCAAAGGTTTGGACACGACTTAGGGACTGAACAACAACAACTGACATAATAGAACTCAAAGATTGGTATGTCTGGAACACACTGAACAAAGGGGAGAGAAGTTGAAAAGACAGGCAGGGCTGAGATCTTATAGCACTTTGGAAGCCTTCTATAAGTGAAAAAGAAAGTTATCAAAGGAAGCTTTGACATGAGACTTCTATTTTAAGAGGATTACTTAAACATCTAGTAAAGGTGCTATTCCAAACAGTGAGAAAAATGAATTAAATTATAAAAAATTCATTAAACTTCTAGGATGCTGGGAGGGATTGGGGGTGGGAGGAGAAGGGGACGAGAGAGGATAAGATGGCTGGATGGCATCACTGACTCGATGGACATGAGTCTGAGTGAACTCCGGGAGTTGGTGATGGACAGGGAGGCCTAGCAGGCTGTGATTCATGGGGTCGCAAAGAGCCGGACACAACTGAGCGACTGAACTGAACTGAGGAAAGAATAACGCTATAGACTCTTCCTAATTGTTTACTGAAATAAATTCGACAGGTTAATTAAAATTCAAATACGTGTAAACTCAAGAAATAGAAAAATATATTGGTAAATATTTAAGAGATCTTGCTGTGGACTTCTAAACATAAAAGGAAAAAACACCCCAGAAAACATAAGGAATGACTACGTAAGTTTTAAAACTTGCATAAAACGTGTTGGTTAATATATTTGAAGTTTCCACAATAGAGAAACCCAATCCAATGTATCTAAACAAAAACCAAAGGTCTCTGGCTTTCAGTGTCTAAGGTCCGGTCTTAGTAAATGTATGAAAAAATGGTTTGCATTCTGAAACTGTGTGCACTGGTTCTCAGGCTGGGTTTCAAAGCAAACAGCCGAGCTTCCAGGAGGACTGATGTAATGCTTGCTTGGATGTGACCTTTCACATGTTTCCCAAAGGTGAGAATCTAGTTACTAACACTTCCACTTGTCTTAAAGGATGAACTTGTGGCTCTCTCTGTTGACATCCTTTTACATCCTATAGCTAATAAACCTTGAATAATTTATCCAAGAAGTGTCTAGTCTTCAGTTCAAGAGGTGATCACTAACAGTCAAAATAGTGGTCACACAGTCCCCAACAGATTAAAAGAGTTTAAAAATTACAATCAGCATGTTATTTACTTTTATAAATAAGATTAAGACAAAACACAAAAGCAAGGCTTTCTCTAAATAAATAATGGCCTGAATGGAGTGGTCTGTTTCTCTCAAAAAACAAAACAAAACCAAGTATTTGTGCAATGTTGTTAATAGAGAACAAAACATACCCTGAATTCATTGATCCTCCACACTTATTTTGGGCTTCCCTGATGGCTCATGGGTAAAGAATCTGCCTGCAATGCAGGAGGGAGACATGGGTTCTATCCCTGGGTCAGGAAGATCCCCTGGAGGAGGGCATGGCAACCTACTCCAGTATTCTTGTTTGGAGAATCCCGTGGACAGAGGAGCCTGGCGGGCT
>NW_011494635.1:9010191-9019774 GCF_000754665.1 Bison bison bison
ACAGAGACACGACTGAAGCGACTTAACATGGATCTCACGTCTACTTTACTGTAGACTGTAAGCAGTGTTACAGGCATTTGAGGATCTAGTTTCACAGAAATCAAGAAAATAAAACATCCTGTTTAGAATTCTATTTTCCCCAAACCTCACAGTTCAGGTCAAAATTGCTAACTCAAACTTGCATCTCCTATGTGTGCAAATTTCTCTCCTTGTTAAATTACAAGATGCTAACGAAAGGGGCCCCATTTTATACTTGTTTTACATCACTTACAAGGCAGCGAACAGGAACTGCTGAAAGCAATGCCGAGTAACACAGATATTAATAATGAATTTAAGAAGGCTGGGATTATGTTACAGCGGGGGTTGGTGGCAAACAGATTTATGTTCTAATTCCTAGTGGGCACATTTTGGCCGTGAGACCTTGGCTAAATCATTTTCTTTTAGGAGAAACCTCATTCATTAGGGACTTGGGATGTGTCAGGTACAGAGGGGATCCGGCTGTGAACAAAGTAGGCAGCGTTCCTCCCCACCTAAAAGGTCTTTCAGTAGTTCAGAAGGCAGAAAAGAAATCTGAATAAACGTGGAAAACCCTAACTGTAAAATGAAAATCATATCCACTTCCAAGTGTTGTGCAGTTTAAATGAGACAGATTACATAGTTCAGTGCCCAGCACATAAAATAAACCAGACGATACAGACTGAAGTTTGACTCTCACTTCCTTATCAGTAATCTGCTTTTACACTGGTGGGCTCCCCAGACCTTTCCGCTCAGGGCCTAATAAGCGGATACTTATCCGTGTGAGGCAAAGTACTGACTAGGCAAGCTGGAGACTGGGGAAAGTGAAAAAAAGTGAAGTCGCTCAGTCGTGTCCGACTCTTTGCGACCCCATGAACTGTAGCCTACCAGGCTCCTAAATCCATGGGATTTTCCAGGCAAGAATACTGGAGTGGGTTGCCATTATCCCTGGCAAGTTGTTAACCTCTAAGACCCTAGGCGCCAGTCCTCGAGTTCCCATTGGCTAGTCTCCTTCCAAAACGCACGCCTTTTCCCGCCCCCTCAGGCTACTATCTAATAACGCACGCCTCTCCACTACGTTTCACTTGCCCCGCCTCCGCCCCGCCTCCCTAACGGGTTCGCGCCATTGGTGGATCTCCCGGGCCGTGATGGCGATGGTGCGCCTGCGCCCTCCCTCCGGGCCTTTACCAGAAAAGGAGCCAGCAGGCAGAGGCTGGAGAAGGCTGGTCAAGCTCCGCCCGGGTGAAAGGGCGGCGGCTGAGCCGGGCGGGGCCGAGTTCCAGGGCTGGCGGCTGGGCTGCGGTGGGGCAAGCAAGGCGCTGCGTAGCTGCGCTCTGCTTTGGCAACTCGGGGCTGGCCGAGCAGAGTCCGCGCGCCGGCCCCGGCGTCTGCGCTACGCGGCAGCGGCTACTAAGCGCTGGTGTCTCCAGCATGACGGAGCTGAGGCAGAGGGTGGCCCGCGAGCCGGAAGCTCCGCCCGAGGACAAGGTAGCGGCGGCACCGGGTGGGCGCGGCCGCGGAAGCGGCGTCCCCCATAAGCCCGTGGGGGGCGCGCTGAGAGGGGTCGTCTCGCCTTTTGACTCTGGCGCGGCCGCCGGCAGCATCGGGCCTCACTAGGGCGGACGGTCCTTGGATGCGGGTTCCCGCGGACCTCGCGGCAGGGTTCAGCAGGTCGAGGTCCCGAGGACACGGGTCTGGGGTCCGGCTGGGGTTGGTATCTCCGCGGCGCAGGAAGGAAAGCGCGGGAGGTTGCGCACGTCCGCCTGCCTCGCAGGGCTGATTGGGACGGGGGGGTCCCATTCTAGTCCACCTCCCCAGGCGTTCCCGGGTGTGAAGACGTCGAAACCCCGCAAAGATTCCTCAGACAGTGACTTAGCCTCTCCGATCTCCCGTTATTTGTTGAGGGGTGAAGGTGTATCAAGACAAGGCCATGAGATTTGCCTGTTAGGAGATTTAAACCCCTTCTCGAAAGTTAAATCTGTAGGCTTTAAGCAGAGAAGTCATGCAGTCATTAGGTGTTGCAAGGTATCTTCCCCAAAGATGGACTTGTTTCCTGCTTCAGATGTGGGCTTTGTTGGGGTAAGAGGAGGGTAGAACAGAGGCCATCTTGCGGGGGTGAGGGATGAGGTGAGTAGACTTCTTTGGTTGAAGTGAAAGGTCTTTGTAGGGAAGGTGAGGAGTGGCCTTGTTACTGTGGACACTAAGTGACAGCACAAACTTCGTGGTAGTATTTCAAGCCTGGAGTTTGTCGTGGTCAGGAGCAGGAGCAGTGTTATTTGGTGGATTGATGACAGTGATGTGTAAACCGGACTCAGGGAGCCTGGACCAGAATGAAAGAGAGTGTCTGACTCGCGGGTTGCCAACTGGTGACCTGCAGTTGTTTTCTTTGGTCCCTGTATTGCTTTAAAAAAACCAGAATATTTCTCCCAACCACTTGAATTTATTGCCTATTTTGGATCATTGGAAGATCTGCCATCATATTCCCAGCTGATTAATGTTTGGCTGGAACTGAGGTTGGTGATGGACAGGGAGGCCTGGCGTGCTGCGATTCATGGGGTCGCAAAGAGTCGGACACGACTGAGCGACTGAACTGAACTGAACTGAGGAATAGCTGCTCCCACCAATCCCTATTGCCCCTACACCAGACCCTCAATACCCATTTATGTAGCTTTCCATTTTAGAAAACTGGAGGAAAGGAACGTTAGGGAGCTATCAGGAAGGAAAAAGCCAAGATTTGGTGTCAGGGTGTCAACAGCAGTTATACTAGAAGGGTGAAAGATAATAGAATTTGATTTCTAGAATATGTTTTGGAGAAAAATTTGGTTGCAAGTTGAGGAGTCGCGTACAGAGACAAGGTACTTTGAAGTTTCTAATCTTCCCATTAAATACCTTAGTTTGGCCTGGAAGAGCTCTGTTGCCACCATGCATTTGCCTGTTGGGAAGTTACAGATGTTTTGAGGCTATATAACCCTGAATAGGGTGAGAGATCAGTCTTGACGTTAATGGGACTTTGTGGTTTTAGGTGTGAAAAGAGCAGTCAAAAAAGAAAGAGTGATACCTAGTGGCCTGTATGTTAAAAAGCTACTTGTAAGAATTAGACTTAATGGTAAAAACAAGCAAACCCACATGCCCCCAAAACCATGAGGTTATGAGGTAAAACAAAATTTCTACCCTCCCCATCCAACTGCTTGGATCCATTTGAGGTTCACTGAATGCTTGTTGCTCCACAAACAGTCCATTAGCTCAGAACAAGGCAGTTGCGCCATTGCCAATATTTCTGGATTACCTTGCATGGGATTTTTAATAATAAAGATTCCTTTTAAAAACTGTGAAATGCTTTATTTGTCTTTGATGAATGTATGCTGTGCTTAGTCACTCTTTGCAACCCCGTGGACTGTAGCCTGCCAGACTCTACTATCCATGGGGATTCTGCAGGCAAGCATACTGGAGTGGGTTGCCATGCCCTCCTCCAGGGGATCTTCCAAACCCAGGGATCAAACCGAGGTCTCCCGCCTTGCAGGTGGATTCACTGCCATCTGAGCCATCACATGAATGTATATAAAGTATTAAAATTAGGTTTATTTTATTTCATAGTTTGTAAAACTTACTTCCATGATTCTGACTTTGCTGATATTCTTGGGTTAAAATTTAAGAAAATCAAAAATAGTAAAACAAGGGTATCTTTTAAGGGAAATAAATGGAAAAATTCCAGCTTTCTTATTTCATAGTATAATTCAGAAAACAGTGTCAGGTCAGTTCACTAAAAGAACTGAAACAAATTTGAAAGATTTAGGAAAAAGTGCTACAGTTGCCTAACTGGTGTGACAAAATATAAATAAACAGTCATTTCAAAATAATCTGGGGAATGTGTTTATTATTATAAAAGTCAGAATGTATTATATTTAGCATCCTAGGATGGAATTGTCAAGCCAGTTGCTAATAAAGGAAATTTTTCCTCTGGGAACCGTGCTTATAATTTTAAAGTCCCAAAGCACAGTATTGTTGCCAAACCAAGAAACTTGGTATTTAAGGTTTGGAAATGATCTTCCTCCCATCGTTCCATGTTTTTCCATTGGAGCTTAGGAAAGGAGAGAATGGAACTTGGGCCAAAACATGGGCATCTTAAAATTTATGATTGGGTTGGCATTTCAGGAGACTTTGTTTTGGAGGTTAGAAGGAAGGATGTGGAGTTTTCTACTACTGTCCTTAGGTGCTAGAGTGCTGTTTAAACTAGAGCTTTACTCATTCAAGGCTTTCTTTCTAGATCAGTGAAACCGGTATAAAGATGAAATAAAGGCATCATTTAGAAAGGGGAGTTTAGATTTTAACTGAAGATTGTGGTTTTAAGAGCAGGGGCATAACAGTCAGCTAGAGCTATCATCAGCCTGGACAGTGCCACTTACCAGCTGTGTATGTGTGTGTGTGTGATGTCACTCAGTCCATGTCACTTGGACGTGTCAACTCTTTGCCACCTCATGGACGGTAGCCTGCGAGGCTCCTCTGTCAATGGAACTTTCCAGGCAAGAATACTGGAGTGGGTTGCCATTTACCTACTCCATACCAGCTGTGTAACTTTGAGCAAATCACTTAACTTGCATAAAAGCCTCAGCTTGTCCATCTCTAAAATGAGGGGTGATAAAAAGTAGCATGTGCTTCAGAAGATACTCATGTGGATTAAATGAGTATGCATGTTACATATGTAGAGCAGAAATTGTCACATTGTACTGTGTTAAGCTATTGTTTCTGGTTGAAATGTAGTTTTACAGGAAAAACTAATATTCACCTTCTACTCTTGGAAGATGATTAAATATTTCAAGTTATAAGTGTTCAGAGTAGTCTTTTCATATTTATCACCTTTTAAAGAAAATTTTATAGACAGAGCTTGGCGTTCTATGTCCCAGCTTTTCAGTTCATTTTCTTACTGAATTTTTCAGTGGTCAGAATCACAGTCAGACTTGAGCTGTAGAAGGAATATTGCTACATGCAATTGTCTTTCCCTAAAAGCTTTTTCCGGAGAAGGCAATGGCACCCCACTCCAGTACTCTTGCCTGGAAAATCCTATGGACGGAGGAGCCTGGTAGGCTGCAGTCCGTGGGGTCGATAAGAGTCAGACACAACTGAGCCACTTCATTTTCACTTTTCACTTTCATGCATTGGAGAAGGAAATGGCAACCCACTCCAGTGTTCTTGCCTGGAGAATCCCAGGGACGGGGGAGCCTGATGGGCTGCCGTCTATGCGGTCGCACAGAGTCGAACACGACTGAAGCGACTTAGCAGCAGCAATAGCTTTTTCAGACCTCCCTCATGGCTCAGCTGGTAAAGAATCTGCCTGCAATTTGGGAGACCTGGGTTCGATCCCTGGGTTGGGAATATCTCCTGGAGAAGGGAAAGGCTACCCATTCCAGTATTCTGGCCTGGAGAATTTCACGGACTGTATAGTCCATGGGGTTGCAAAGAGTTGGACATGACTGAAAGACTTTCACTTTCATAGCATATTTTAGAATAGTGGTAAATAATTAAACATAGTTTTCTGTTAGACTTTAAAAGTGAACTACTGAAATAAAATCTTATTTTCAGAGCTCTGACTACTTCAGATGCAGGAGAAATGCTTTATTCTTTCAATCTTTTTTTTTTTTAACACTGAGAAATAATTTAGGTTTTGAATAATCAGTAAACCTTAACTATGGCTCCCAGACTTAAATAGAAAAGATGAAAGATTAGTTTGTCATTTGACCCAGTATTTTAAGTTGCTGATCAAACAGTATAATTTTATTTTAAAAACTCAGTTATTTTCCAACTTACAGCTACTTAAAATTAGTTTTTTTCAAAAAAACATTTTGTTTAAAATGTTTGGTGTAAATTTATGTGGTATTTCATTAGCCTTTAACATTTTAAAAAATATTAAATTGCTCTTATTAGATGTTAGAACTAGAAGGGATTTTAGGGCTAGTTATTTTATAGCAGAGTAGCCCAGAGAGGTTGTTACTTGCTCAATGTCACACAGCTAGTTAGATGCAGAGTTGTTAATAGTATGAAGGTTTTCTGATTCCTTTTTACTCATTATGTTGCATAATGTTGCCTTTTAGGATACAGACTTAATTTACAAACTTTAAAAGTTTCTGCGTTGGTTGACTTTGATTTAAAAAAAGCCCAAATATCTCCTATTTTTTCACGAAAATAGCAAAATCTTTCAAAATGCCAAATATGTATATATATATGTATGTATGTACGTATATAAACGTGTGTGTGTATTCCTGAGTGAACGTTGAAACTCTGAGAAAACTTTTTTTTATAGAAAAAGTTGATTAGGTCCTGTTTTCCTGGTTATTGGAAAAGTGGTGATTTATATATTTTAAATTCACCCCTGGGAGCAGCCACTCGGGTATCCTTGAAAGGAACTCCTAGAAGTTGTTGTCTCCTCACTCTGAGCTTCATGGGAAGCTACTGAGAATAAATGCTTTCTGGTTGATGGCTCTTAGTATTAAAACTATTTGTCCTAAAACAATGTCATTCAGTATTTACACATTTTCTTTTAGAATGTTCACTGAACCCAAGGTCTGCTATATACAGTCTCACTAGCTCTGAGAGAGGGCTGGTGTCTGTGCTCATGGGGAAAACGTCCAGGACTTTATATCACTTTTGGCTCCAAATAATCCATTCTTCCTCCACTGATTTCAAGAAATCATAATTTTGAATGTATTTGGGAAGCTTTTGAAATGACTCTCCTAATTTCACAGTGAACATAATCACCCTTTAAACTGTTTGAAAAAAATAGTGCATCATTATTTCTGGTTTGTGCACTCTGCTATCTTTTCTAAGATCCACATAGATGGAGTGTGTTGAACTTCTTAGTGTTGCAGAGGGCTTGCCAAGCAACTCTCCTGCACACAGTTTTTTAACGCGCTCCCTGTGCTGTGCCAGTCTCCCCAGCCTTCCTGCCTGGAGCTGGAGGCTGTGGGGGTAATAAAACACAGCTTTTCACTTTACAGACTGTGTCTGGTTTGGAAAAGAGACTCTTGACTGTTAATTTTGCCAGCCTCTCCTTTGAAGAATACTGATTTGTTCCTAGGGTTGGGTTGAGTTCCTGCCTTCCAAGCTCTGCTGTGCAGTAGTTGCCTGGTTGGGGCGGTGGTGCGGCGCCAGCCAGGGCAGACCTGGCCCCCGTTAGGCAGTTCACTGCCACTGCCTGGTCTTTGTTCTTCTGCTCAAGTTTGCCTCAGCAGTGGGGATGGCATAGGGCCCACTCAGTTGAGTGACCTTTTATTATTTATTTAGAGTGACCTTTTAAGGAAGGTTAAACTTTGTTATTTTGACTAGACAGTGTGTGCATGTCTCAGAATTGAAAGGTGATGGTGTAGCACTGTGAACACCTCCCTCCCACCTCCCTGATTCTCCTTCCCGGCAGCAGCCTACCCCTGCCCCGAAGTAGTGCTCATGAGCACCTGGAAGGTGGAAGGACCCGAACTGTCCTTTGAATTTGTTGCTCTTTGGCAGCAGCTCTTGTATTAGAGTCACCCCAGGACCATCCCGGGACTTCTCTGTGAAGACTTGGCTGCGTTTTGGAAAGAGCCCTTGCGATTTGAGATTTACTGGCAGCATTCTCTGCTCGTGGGTCTCTGACATTGAGAGGATGTGTGTCGCTGACCTGAATCCCTCAGTGGGTGGCTCTCAAAGCCTTTACCCACAGTCTGTGTCCTGCCAGTCTTGTGAGTTCAGTGATCTGCAGGAAATTCCTAGGCATATGTATACCTCAGGCAGCACAAACTTGCTTTGTCTCAAATCTGATTTTCTCCTTTTAGACATTGACCTTCCTTCTCCTGTCTGCTCTGCTCCAGCTGGGAATCCATTAGTCCCTGTGTCTCTGCTCCCTCATGTAGTCCAGGCCAGGTGTTCACATCAGATGACACCTGGATTCCTTATCTATTGCTTTTGCATATTTAGGATAGTTCAGGATGCCTGAACTAGTTGTAAATCCTTCTAATTGAGTTACCTTCCTTCAGGATTTACTCGGTCTCTTCTAGTCCTCCTGACCTTTGAACAGCTGTGAAACTACTCTGTGCGTTACAAAAGGGAAGGAAAAAATTCTGACCCTCTTTTCAGATCTCTTAAATTTGGTCCTTTATGACCCTGTCTCTTAACCACCCCCCTTCCTGCTTGGGGCCTCTGTGACATGCATCTTGCCTCTTGATATTTCCAACCCTAGGAAATACGCTTGTTTTCTGTCACCCCTCTTTCCACCTCTACCTATTGAAGTCCTGTTTTCTCAAAATCCATTTAAGATCTTCCCTTATCTCAATATGCTCCTTGCTAGTCTCTGGAACTGCATCCATATGGGTTTGTCTTTCCTTTTCTCCTTTGCCTTTCTCTTCTGTTCTTTCTCAAACTAGGCTTCAACAGTATGTGAACCAAGAACTTCTGGATGTACTAGTTGGCTTTAGAAGATGGATCATAGAAAAAGCTAGAGAATTCCAGAAAAACTTCTACTTTTGTTTCATTGACTATGCTAAAGCCTTTGACTATGTAGATCACAACAAACTGTGGAGAATTCTTAAAGACATGGGAATATCAGACCACCTTACCTCCATCCTGTGAAACCTGTATGCAGGTCAAGAAGCAACAGTTAGAATTGAACATGGAACAACTGATTGGTTCAAAATTGGGAAAGGAGTACATCAAGGCTGTATATTATCACCCTGCTTATTTAACTTCTGTGCAGAGTACATCATGCAAAATGTCAGGCTGGATGAAACACAAGTTGGAATCAAGATGGCTGGGAGAAATATCAATAACCTCATATGTATAGATGACACCACCCTTATGGCAGAAAGTGAAGAGAAATTAGAGCCTCTTGATGAAAGTGAAAGAGGAGAGTGAAAAAGCTGGCTTAAAACTCAACTTCCAAAAAACTAAGATCATGGCATCTGGTCCCATCACTTCATGACAAGTAGATGGGGAAACAATGGAAACAATGACAGACTTTATTTCCTTGGGCTCCAGAATCACTATGGATGGTGACTGCAGCCATGAAATTAAAAGATGCTCCATGGAAGAAAATCAGTGACAAAGCTAGACAGCATATTAAAAAGCAGGGACATTACTTTGCCGACATGGAGAAGGAAATAGCAACCCACTCCAGTATTCTTGCCTGGAGAATCCCATGGACAGAGGAGCCTGGAGGGCTACAGTCCATGGGATTGCAAAGAGTTGGACACAACTGAAGCGACTTCGCATGCACGCAGTTCATTTATAATGTGTCTGTTTTAGGTGTACAGGAGTGATTCAGTTTTTTATATATATGTATATATAATCTACTTTTTAAGATTCTTTTCCTTTATAGGTTATTACAAGATAGGTCATATAGTTCCCTGTGCTGTATCAGTCCAGTTCAGTCGCTTAGTCGTGTCTGACTCTTTGCGACCCGTGAACTGCAGCATGCCAGGCCTCCCTGTCCATCACCAACTCCCAGAATTTACCCAGACTCATGTCCATTGAGTCGGTGATGCCATCCAACCATCTCATCCTCTGTCATCCCCTTCTCTTCCTGCCCTCAGTCTTTCCCAGCATCAGG
>NW_011494635.1:9019987-9025195 GCF_000754665.1 Bison bison bison
AATACTTGGCTAGAATGTGAGATGAGTGCAATTGTGTGGTAGTTTGAACATTCGTTGGCATTGCCTTTCTTTGGGATTGGAATGAAAACTGACCTCTTCCAGTCCTGTGGCCACTGCTGAGTTTTCCAAATTTGCTGGTATATTGAGTGCAGCACTTTCATAGCATTATCTTTTAGGATTTGAAATAGCTCAGCTAGAATTCCATCACTTCTACTAGCTCTGTTCGTAGTGATGCTTCCTAAGGCCCACTTGGCTTCATGTTCCAGGATGTTGGCTCTAGGTGAGTGTGAGTGATCACACCATCGTGCTTATCTGGGTTGTGAAGATCTTTTTTGTATAGTTCTTCTGTGTATTCTTGCCACCTCTTCTTAATACCTTCTGCTTCTGTTATGTCCATACCATTTCTGTCCTTTATTGCACCCATCTTTGCATGAAATGTTCCCTTGGTATCTCTAATTTTCTTGAAGAGATCTCTAGTCTTTCCCATTCTATTGTTCTCCTCTATTTCTTTGCATTGATCACGGAGGAAGGCTTTCTTATCTCTCCTTGCTGTTCTTTGGAACTCTGCATTCAAATGGGTATATCTTTCCTTTTCTCCTTTGCCTTTAACTTTTCTTCTTTTCTCAGTTATTTGTAAGGCCTCCTCAGACAGCCATTTTGCTTTTTTGCATTTCTTTTTCTTGGGGATGGTTATGATCACTGCCTCCTGTACAGTGTCACAAACCTCCATCCATAGTTCTTCAGGCACTCTATCAAATCTAATCCCTTGAATCTATCACTTCCATTGTATAATCGTAAGGGATTTGATATCTGTTATAACAGTGTTTATCTGTTAATCCTCAGTTCCTAATTTATCCCTCTTCTCTCCTTCTCTTTGGTAACCATAAGTTTATTTTCTATATCTGTGAGTCTGTTCTGTTTTAAATAGAATAGTTTCTGCTTTAAATAGCCTGTTTCTGCTATAAGTTCATTGTATCGTTTTTTTAGACATAAAAAATGAGCCACTGATTTATTTATTTATTTGGCTGCGTCAGGTCTTGGTTGCGGCACTCAGGATCCCTGTGTCATGTGGGATCTTTCACTGGTGCAAGGACTCTCTAGTTGTGGCACATAGGCCTAGTTGCTCCAAGGCATGTGAGATCGTAGTTCCCTGAAAAGGAAGTGAATTGCATGACAGATTTTCAACAACTGCACTGTTTTTAGACTTTTTGATGATGGCCATTCTGACTGGTGTGAGGTAATACCTTATTGTAGTTTGATTTCATTTTCTTTAATAATTAGCAGTGTCGAGCATTTTTCCACGTGCCTGTTGGTCATCTCTTTGTGTTCTTTGGAGAAATGTCTATTTAGGTCTTCGGTCCATTTTTTGATTGAGCTGTTTGTGTTTTGATATCGAGCTGATATTTTTGATATTGCCATTTTTTGAGACTGAGCATTTTGGAAATTAAGCCCTTGTCAGTTGTATTGTTTGCAGATATTTTCTTTAATTTGTAGGTTGTCTTTTTGTTTATGGTTTTCTTTGCTGTGCAGAAACTTGTAAGTTTTACTTGTTTATTTTTGCTTTTATTTGTTTTACCTTGGGAGACTGATTTAAGAAAGTATTTCTGTGATTTATGTCAGAATTTTTGCCTATGTTCTCCATCAAATTACCCATGACATTTTTCACAGAACTAGGCGCAAATAATCATAAAATTTATGTGGAAACATAAAAGACCTGGAATTGCTGAAGCAATCCTGGAGAAAAAGCACAAAGTTGGAGGCATAACCATCCCAGACTTGAGGCAATACTACAAAGCCACTGTAATGCAACAGCACGGATTAGCACAAAAACAGACGGATAAATCAGTGGAACAGAATCAAGAGCTCAGAAATAAACCTGCACACCTGTAGTCAGTTAACCTTCAACAAAAGAGGCAAGGGTTTACAGTGGAGAAAAGACAGTCTCTTCAGCAAGTGGTATAAAATTAGAACACTCTCTCACACCACAGGGCTTCCCTCATGGCTCAGTCAGTAAAGAGTCTGCCTGCAGTGCAAGAGACCTGGGTTTGATTCCAGGGTGGGGAAGATCCCCTGGAGAAGGGAATGGCAATCCACTCCAGTATTCTTGCCTGGAGAATCCCATGAACGGAGGAGCCTGGCAGTCTATGGTCTATGGGGTCGCAAGAGTCAGACACAACTGAGCAACTAAGTGCGCACACACACACATACACACACACTCACACCATAAACAAAAATAAACTCAAAATGGCTTAAAGACTTAAATATAAGACATGACACCCTAAAATGATACTCCTAGATGATAACCTTACTTTTTTTATGCTGTCAGGAGCATTTTCCGACATTGTCATGGTTTATAAAAGTTTTTTGTAAACAGTATTTCAAACTTTTTTTTTAAATTATGACATAGATGAAAATAAAATATATTCATTGTAAAAGCACAAAAAAGAAATCACCTTAATCCTTCTTCTTAGAGATAACCGTTGTTAATATTTCTTTTTATACACATTGCACATTCCTGCATTATGTGTACTACTGTAACTTACAATGTAACTTACAATGTATTGTTGTAACTTATAAGAATATGCTCTAGGAACTTTCCTATGGTCCAGTGGTTAAGAATCCTTCTGCCATGCAATGGACACAGATTCCATCCCTGGTCCGGGAAAACCTTATATGAGTCCATCCGTGGTCCTGGAAGCTCTTACATGTGGTGGGGCAACTAAGCCTGTACAGCACAACTGATGAGCCCATGCTCTAGAGTCCGTGAGTTGCAACAAGAGAAGCCATCGCAATGAGAAGCTGTGTACTGCAAGAAGAGTAGCTCCTGTGCACAGCAAAAATAAATATAAGTAAATAATTGAAGAATATGCCCTAAACATTGTTCAGGTCTAAACTTTTTAACCCATTATCATTTTTAGTGGCTGTGTGTGATTGTGTTGAGGCCATGGTATTGCTCTGAGGCATTATCATGCCTTTCTTGCATGCACTGTACCTTAGAGTAAGCAAATAGTTGACTGGAAGTTTCTCTGTATAGAATAATTGATAAAGGAGTGATAGAATATTAATATTTTCACAACCATTGGGTTGAATAGAACGAGGCAATAACCATCAGTGCTAGTACCATCACACAATCAGATATTGTATATTTCTTGATAAAAGTATATTGTGCAGTACTACTGATGGAGAAATCTTGTCCAAAAAAATCATACCTAAGACTATTCAAGACTCTAGCCGAACTTCTAGTTTACAGGAAATCCGAGGAACAGTGACAAACAGCACTGGATAAGTGCCCTGGTTACTTTAGAAATAAATGCAAGGAGACCCACCTCCCCCACTTAAAAAAAAAAAATGAAGAAGAGGGAAGCAATGGAGATAGATATATGGAGGATTAAACCTATGAATTAAAAGACTTAAGACATATTAATGATTTCTGGATCTTATTTGGATCCTGATTTAATCAAACTATAAAGAGAAAAATGAAATTATTGGGTAAGTTTGAATATTGGATATTTAAAGGAATTGTTAATTTTTCAGATGTGAATAATATTAGTAATGTCTAAAAGTCCCTGTGAAAAAGCACTTACTATGAAGGAAACAGTTGACAAATTGAGCTACATTAAAATTAAGAAATTCTGATAACTGAGCTATTAAAAGAGAATGGAAAGGAAGGCCACAGACAATGAGAAGATACTTATCAAAAATACTTCTGACAGAGGACTCATTAAGAATCTGTAAGTAATTCCTACAAAATGAATATAAAAAAGTAGAAAAACGGGTACTTCAGACGGTCGGCAAGGGTTGAAGCAGTCACTGTTGATAGGTGTGGATGAGTTTGGTGATGAAGAGGATGAGACACTCTTTTTGCTCTCAAGTGTCTCAGTTTGGAGGATACATTAGGTCATCCTAACAATGGGGTTCACATCAAGTGAATTGTCAGAGTCAAGTATCTTGTTTTTGTGCTGCTGTAAATCTTCCTGAAATGTTAGGCTTTCATCTTCCTATGGACTATGGTGGACCATGCTTTAGGATGGAAAAACTGCAGAATGAAATTGTGTTATATTCTTGGTAGTTATATTAAATTTTTCTTTGTATGATGCTATATGGTATGTGTCAGGCCATTTTTTTAAAAGAAGCTTCTTAGGAATTCCCTAGAAGTTCAATGGTCAGGACTCCACATTCTCACTGCTGAGGGCCTGGGTTCAATCCCTGCTTGGGGAACTAAGATCCTGCAAACTCTGTGGCATGGCCACAGAAAATAAAAGGAAGCTTCTCATTATAATATCTTCACAAGGCATGTGTTGACAATATGACTCTCAAAAGTACCTTTGGAGACCATACATCTTTAGAAATTTAATATACTATTTAAAAATTCTGGTGTTCTCCCAGTGTTGTTTGAAATGTAACTTAACAATTCCTCCCCTTGAATTTCCCTGGTGACCCTGTGCTTAAGAACCCACCTACTAGTGCAGGGGACATGGGGTCGATCCTGGTGCTGGAAGATGCCACATGCCACGGGGCGACTAAGCTGTGCAGTGCAGCTGCTGAGTCCTTGCACCCTGGAGCCTGTGCTCCACAAGAAGAGAAGCCACCACAGTGAGAAGCCCATGTACTGCAACTAGAGAGTAGCCCCTGCTTGCTGCAACTAGAGGAAAGTCCATGCCCATCAATGCAGATTCAGTGCATCTCCCTCCTCCCCACCCCACCCCCCTGCAAAAAAAATGTTCTCCAATTCATTGTCCTGTTAAAAATGCTGAATGGATCTTTGGGACATAAGATATTTTAGGGACATTTTTTCCCTCTGTAAGCATTGGAAACATCATGTTGAGGATCGTGTGCATTCTATGAAGTGTGTATTAATCCCCATGTGTCTTTACAGGAAAACATTAGCTGGGGAGGGATGGCAGTGTGTATTGCTTGATCCAGGCTTCTCTTCTGGCTTGCAGAACTCATCGCCTCCTCCCAAGGCAGACAACACAAAGCTCTGTCTAGTCACCAGTCATGTGTGGCTGATAGTCCACATCACACTTTGATGTCCAGTGGTCTCCTCACTGGGTCTGACAACTTACATATGAAAGAGTTATTATCTGTCATCTCTTGCCCCTTCAAGTACAGTTGTGAAAAAGGGACAGGATGAAGGTGGGCAGGACAAACCCCATTCTGACATGGAAAGAGTGGGGTAGACACACAGCAGTGTCTTGGTTCATCTCT
>NW_011494635.1:9025295-9078508 GCF_000754665.1 Bison bison bison
TGGGAATTGGCCTGACTTCTGTGTGGTTAGATGGAGTCTGTTGCCTGAAAGACTTCATTTTGGGTTGAGTGGTTAGGGAGCACAGCCTCCTGAATCTCATCTACCATCTCATATATCAGATCTCAGTCCAGAGCTCTTCCAGGATTTCAGAGGGCAGAGGGATCCTATTTTTCCTGGAAACTTTCTTCTATATATATTCTTGGTTGTGTTTCCACCCACCCCCCGCCCCATTTAATTCCATCCATCTTAGCTCTTCAGTCTCCTTTGTCATCCAAAAATTTATTGAAATCTCATCCACTGATGATCTCTGTCCCCTCGTTTTTCTGTCTAAGGTCATGGTTTTATTACTTATGGTACCCATTGACATTTCAGTGGGATGTTGAGGTTAAAGGGCGTGGGCCCTGTCTGCACTTTTCAGTAGTTTTGAGAGACCAAGCTTATCTTACAACATTAGAAGCAGGTAGTTGCAACACTGTTCTTGTTGCTATTTTTTGTGTGTAGTGAAAATAAAAATGGTTCCTTTTGACTGGTGAAAACTGAATTCTGGGCTTCTGCTTTTGACAAGCAAGGACAGAGAGCTAATGATTGACCCTGGGAGGTTTGGTTAGAGTTTTCTGGTGGAGGAGACGAGACAGGGTAGGAGGCCAGTGAAGGAGAATGGTGTGCTGCCAGCATCTGAGGGAACAAGTTTTTGAGAAGAAAGAAAAGGTCAGTGTCAGGTGCCTTGGAGATGTCAAGTAGAATAAGAAGTAAACAGGGTTTATCTTCTGCCCCTATATTTTCCCAGAATGACCCCCAAATCAACTTATAGAAGATGCTATCTCAGAAGGTAATGGGACCTAAGTTTTTTTGAACAGTAAATCTTTATACATACATTGGCCATTTAATGGATTTTGCTAAGCTCTTTTGGTGATATTTTTTTAGCCCTTATATAGCTTTTCAAAACAACTAGCAATGTATATTTATAACCTGTTTCTTTAAACATAGCAAAATCTCAGGCTTCTTTGCCAAAAAGTAGCCCTTGCTCCGTTTAACTCCAGGTGACTGAAACCAAAAATGATAGAGGATTGAACACAATAGAAATGTATTTCCCTTACATAAAGGAAGGTTAGAGGTCAGTAGACCAGCAACTTCATAATGTCAAGGATTCAGTTTCCTACTATTGCTCTTCAACCATCCTGAGTGTGTGACTTCTGCCTCTAGTAAAGGATGGATGGCTGCTGCAGTTCCAACCACTGCATCCATATTTCAGAAAGCCGGAAGAAGGGCAGAAGAGGGCTGCTTCTTTTCTGTAAGGCCATTTCCTTGAAAATGCTCACTGTTTCTTCGTTTCCATGAAAAACTCACTGTTTTCTTTGAAAATGGTCAGTTTCCTTGAAAAATTTACTGTTTCTGCTTACAGCTTATTGGCCAGACTTTGTCACATGTCTTCCTCTGGTTGTAAGAGAAGCTGGGAAATGGCCACGTATTTGGCTAAGCATTGGGGTTCTATTACAATGGGGGGGAAATGAGAATAGATGTTGGGGGAACTAGTGATCTCTAAGCACTGAAGGCTTAAAAGGCCTGAAAATGCTGATTAAAAATGGATGGGAGATCTGCTAAGCAAAGAAAAAGAAAAGGTGGGGGAAGATGAGGGCAGAGCGTAGAAGAGATCGGTGATGGCTGAGGGTCTCCTCCAGTGGTGGCAGGCAGCTGATTTCATGGACAGTGAGGCAGCAAGGAAAAGGGGGACTGTTTTGCAAGTTTGGGGATGGGAAGGAAGAGGCTGAGAGAAGGTGGCTGAGAGCTGCCTGCTCCTCAGTGGGAGAACTCTTGAGGCACAGGCCTTGAGCACCTTTTGGATGGTGCAGTACATAAATGTTTGGCAAACAAAGGAATAATATGTAGGAAAGTCCCTGCATGCTTGACTCTCCCAAGATGGATGTCTAGTACCACTTTGTTAAAAATAGAGGAAAATCCAGGCCCTGAGTTCCTTTCCATCATCATCTAATTTGTATCTTTTGATCTCTGTATAGGATGGAGCAGTAATTCTTGTTTAAAATGATGCGCTTAAATTCTTACAAATTTGTGTGGTGGAAATAGCCAGAAAATGGTGCGGCTTTAATAAGATGATTTTGGATAGAAGTTATTGTCCATGTACTCCCTTCCCACTATTGTAGCAGAAATGTGTATTTCCTAGACCCTTCCCACTATTGCAGCAGAAATGTGTATTTCCTAGATGTTGGAACAGTAACTCGCTGGACAGGGCTACTGGCAGGGCTGGCATTGAAACCCAGCTGTCCTGTTGCCTGAAGAGCCTAACAAGGATGTGCAATGTGGCCATTATCTTTGAAGAAACAAATCAGTTTTAATAATTACAGTCTTCAAAATAATATTAGAGAGTGTTCAAAATGAGAAGTCCTTGGTGGAAAAATAACTAAAGGATGAGATTGAGAAATAGTCTTATATTGCATGTGGGCACTGGCTGGCTCAAGTTCTCATTGCCTCTGGCCTTTTTTTTTTTTTCTGTTTCTTTTGCCATGGGCTTAACACTTTCTCTTTTCCCTTCAGTTGCAGGTTTATAGTGTCTCATCCTGCTTTGAGGTGAAGGTGTTTTTAGAAGCTCCTTCCTTCATTGCTGATCTTTGGCTACGTTGAATAGAATCTCCCACCATGGTCCTGTCTGTGCTGTGTTTCGGCCCAAGTCTGTGCCCTCCTGTAGTTTTGGGAGAGCAATTCGCACACGAATTTTATCTTCTCATAAGGTCGTCAGTCAAACACCCAGTTTCTCTTGAACAGTTGCTATTACTAACTCTTGTTTGTTCCACGGATTTCTTTGTACAGAGATTTTTCAGTTTGCACATGGTGGTCTAGGGAAAAGGAGCCCCTAGGGGGATAGCAATTTTGAGAACTTCTGACAAAAGAACCATTTCTTCCACAGGTATAGGCTCTTCTAGGAACTTTTCATCAGACAAGTGACACCTCATCTTTTTGTAGGGTCCTGCTTGAGCCCTGGGAGCTTTGGTTAGATATCTTGTTTCCTAGATCTCGGGGAAGAATTATCCTGATTATTTAGTTTGGTGTTCTAACATGGCTATTACATTTCTCATTGAGAGAAGATGCAATGGCAACCCACTCCAGTACTCTTGCCTGGAAAATCCCATGGGCAGAGGAGCCTGGTAGGCTGCAGTCCATGGGGTCGCTAAGAGTCGGACACGCCTGAGAGACTTCACTTTCACTTTTCACTTCATGCATTGGAGAAGGAAATGGCAACCCACTCCAGTGTTCTTGCCTGGAGAATCCCAGGGACGGGGGAGCCTGGTGGGCTGCCGTCTACGGGGTCGCACAGAGTCTGACACGACTGAAATGACTTAGCAGCAGCAACAGCATTACATTTCTCATTGGTCTTATGATATCCAAAACACTAGAATGAACCACCACTTGAAATTGAAAAAACAGATTTTTAGTGTCCCAGCAATCAAACGGGATAGAAAGCCAGGATGGTTTGAGATTTTTCAGGGTCCTTCCTTTTCAGGGAAATTGGCCTAGCATTTCCAGCATTTGTTGTCCACTAATATCTCTTGATTTTGACATGTTCAGCGCAGGTAATGTGGTTGTGGAAGCTGATCTTAGGACTGATTCTTCTGATTGCTTCAGAGATTCTCTTATTGCCTTGTGTGTTCATCTGTGTGTGATCCCAGGGACCATTCATCATTCTGAGGTGTTTAGCACTGTCTGGTCAGGGGCAGAGGAAGGACCTTGGTACAGGGGTACATTTGAGCTGCAGGAGCAGGAATGAGTCAGGGGTCCCAAAGTACAATGGGGAGGCCTTGAGTGCCCTCCATAGAGCTTAGGAAAAGGCAGTAAAGGTGTCAGCACAGAGGAGTGAGAGGCTTAGATATATTCATTTTGTACTTTTAGTTTTTATTTAGTTATTTTGTTTTTTGTTTCTTTGTTGCTGTACATGGGCTTTTCTCTAGTTGTAAACAGGGGCTACTCTTTGTTGCGATGTGTGTGGGCTTCTCTTTGCGGTGGCTTCTCTTGTTGCAGAGCTCAGGCTCTAAGGCATGTTGGCTTCAGTAGTGGCGGTGCACAGGCTTAGTTGCTCTGCAGCACGTGGGATCTTCATGGACCAGGGATTGAGCCAGTGTCTCTTGCACTGCAAGGCAGATTTTTAACCAGTGGCCCACTAGGGAAGCCCTATAATTTTTAAATTATGGAAGCAATACTTGTGGAAAATGTGGAGGTGACAGGAAACTATAACTGTGTAAACTACCCAGAATATAACTGTTGTTAACATTTTCATCATGTCCTGTTAATCTTTTTCCTGTGGTTTTAAAATGGCTGTTTGGCATTCTTTCCTATCTTTGTTAAACAGATAATGGCAGAATCGTCTATTGTTGGACATATAGCTTATTTTTTTCTATAAATAATGCTATGATGAAAATCCTCATAAATTGGGTCTCTCTGGATATTCACTTAGGATAGTGTCTTAATATGGAATGACTAGATCAGAGATGTGAACCATTTAAAGGCTGCTTGTACATATTTCCAAATTGCCTTTCAGAAAGGTGGAACTGGTATACATTTCCAGGAGTACTGAATGAGTATACTGTTTTTTGCCAACCTTGGTCTATAGTGAATATTCTTTTTATCTATTCATTCAGTCTGATGTGAGAAAAATATCTTTTTGTGGCCATTTTATTTATGTCATTTACGAATACAGGTTATTTGTATTTAGCAAATTGTCTTTCTCTTTTGCTGATTTTTCTATTGGTATATTCACATTTTTCTTATTGATATAAAGTTTTTTTTTTTTTTTTTTAAGTAATGAAGTTGAAAGATCTAAACTGTGGAATTGTTCTTAAAGGATTTTTGGAAATGATTATCCATTTTTCACAGACATGCCACTAGGATAGTCTACAGATTTGGGGCAGTGGGGTGCTCAGTAGGGCTGTGATATTATTACACAGCCTGTCATGCCGTGACCAGCTGGTGACTTGTATACATTTTTAGAGGTGTGCTTACTGGATTATCAGAAGCTTTGGCTCCTATTTTATAGGGATGAGCAAACAGGCCTAAAATTCAAGTTATAGCCTGAACCGTGCAGGGCTAAATGTTAGTTTCTTTCTCTTTGCCTTAGCCTTCTGTCCCCTGAGCCTCTTGGTTTCCCCAGTCATTTTTCTTCCATGGTGTAGCCTCTATGAGGCATGGAGCCCTTGTACCCTGAGGCCAGCCCTGCCCCAGTCTCCTCTGTGGAACCCTCTTGACTACTACATCCTATTTCTTCATTCTCCTCCCTTCTCCAGTCTTCTGTGGAAATTGTCCAAATCCTGGTTAGGTGGTATCTCCTCAGCAGATGAAATCTTTGGAGTTGGGCTCCTTGTCTTGGATTTCTGCAGTTCTTATGAGCTCAGTCAAGGCAGGTTGATCCATCATGGGTGTTCGGGGTGAGCCTGAAAGCACAGCTTTCCTTTATGTCTTGGTCGTAACTCCTAGTTGCTGTTGGACGTGGCTGTTCGTAGACCTAAAGTGATTGGCAGGTTGAGTGGTGCTGAGTCAGCTGTGAAATTTAGCAACTGGCTGGGCAGTCTGAACCAGGCCTCTGGTTTCAGGAGGAATTTGTTGAGCTTGGTGATTAGGGTTGTGGAACAAAAAGAAAACATTGGCAGATGAGTGTTTATTTTTAGTATTGAAGTACCATGCTGCATTAACATACGATATGCTTAGTATCAATCCCAATGTTTGTTGAAAAGTGTTTGAAATTTTTAAAGTTAAGAAATGGTAAAACTGAGTGGTTCGGATGCACAAAATTTGGACTTGCCACAGAAGATAAAGTACAGTTTAAATACATAAAAAGGCTAAACTAAAAATTATTGTTGGGAAGGAGGAAATTTGCCCCTCTACCCCTCTTAAATTCTGATGGCTGCACTAATAATAAAATTGATGGAGGACAGATTAACAGGAGAAAAAGAAGCATTTTAACTCAAGCACATGGAGCCCCCATAAGAATGGAACCTAAAAAGTGGCCACAGCAGGTAGCTTTATGCTTTTCAGACTATTTGTGAAGAATTGACAGGATGAAGAAACTTAGGTTTTAGATGCCCAATTAGTGAAGAATCTAAACGGAGCTTGGCCTTGGCATAGTAAAGTAGTGACAAGGTTAGTTCCCTGTCTCTTGGATATAAGGGTGTTCTCTTAAAGCTCCAGATTCAGGGAGTACACCTTTCACATGAGAGATTTATTTCTTGCTTTCAGGGAGACAGAAAAAAGGGTTGAAGTGTCCCTTTTGCATTGGCCATTTCTTAAATAACTACTTCAAAATAATTAGTATACCATTGTGGCATATTTTAGGGTGGCCTGCCTGAGTCTCAGTAATGGCATGCAGATGTGACAAATGGCTTAGACTGAATACAGCTTCACTCTCACTATGCAGCAGAACACTTTGCTGACTTGGATTTTCCTCCCTGCATAAGGAAGCCTGTGGATGGATTTCTTCCCTTCCCCATGTCTTTCTCAGGCTCCAGAATACCTACCTGTAAGGCCTGAATACTGAGCTGTCTTGTCATTGGCCAAGCCTTTCTGATTAAGAGATTGTTGCTCCCAGGGACCTCTCAGAATAAATGCTCTGGACTAGCTGGGACTGATGTCCACAGTCTATGCCCAAAAGTTCTTGATTGGGCACTGAGCCTGAGGGATCTCTCAGGCTGTGAAAATTTACTGGCTCTGTCCATTCTTAGCTCAGGCCCAGCTCTAAGAGCCTTGGATAGAGGCTCCACCCATGATTGAGTTCTCTGGAAGAGACACAGCTTAGAAATGCTCTCAAGGCAAGAACTGATTGATAGGGAAGATAAACTCTAGGATTCAAGTTCAGTTTAGTTACTCAGTTGTGTCTGACTCTTTGCAACCCAATGGACTGCAGCACGCCAGGCCTCCCTTTCCATCACCAACTCCCAGAGTTTACTCCAACTCATGTCCATTGAGTCGGTGATGCCATCCAATCATCTCATCCTCTGTCATCCCCTTCTCCTCCAGCCTTCAGTCTTTCCCAGCATCAGGGTCTTTTCAAACGAGTTAGTACTTCGTATCAGGTGGCCAAAGTATTAGAGTTTCAGCTTCAACATCAGTCCTTCCAGTGAATACTCAGGACTGATTAGGATGGACTGGTTGGATCTCCTTGCAGTCCAAAGGACTCTCAAGAGTCTTCTCCAACACCACAGTTCAAAAGCATCAATTCTTCTGTGCTCAGCTTTCTTTATAGTCCAACTCTCACATCCATACATGACTACTGGAAAAACCATAGGCTTGACTAGATAGACCTTTGTTGGCAAAGTAACGTCTCTGCTTTTTTTAGGGTGGTCATAACTTTTCTTCCAAGGAGTAAGCATCTTTTAATTTCATGGCTTCAGTCACCATCTGCAGTGATTTTGGAGCCCCCAAAAATAGTCTGACACTGTTTCCATTGTTTCCCCATCTATTTGCCATGAAGTGATGGGACCAGATGCTGTGATCTTAGTTTTCTGAATCTTGAGCTTTAAGCCAGCTTTTTCACTCTCCACTTTCACTTTCATCAAGAGGCTTTTTAGTTCCTCTTCACTTTCTGCCATAAGGGTGGTGTCATCTGCATATCTGAGGTTATTGATATTTCTCCCAACAATCTTGATTCCGGCTTGTGCTTCATCCAGCCTAGAGTTTCTCATGATGTACTCTGCATATAAGTTAAATAAACAGGGTGACAATATACAGCCTTGACGTACTCCTTTTGCTATTTGGAACCAGTCTGTTGTTCCATGTCCAGTTCTAACTGTTGTTTCCTGACCTTCATACAGATTTCTCAAGAGGCAGGTCAGGTGGTCTAGTATTCCCATCTCTTTCAGAATTTTCCACAGTTTATTGTGATCCACACAGTCAAAGGCTTTGGCATAGTCAATAAAGCAGAAATAGATGTTTTTCTGGAACTCTCTTGCTTTTTTGATGATCCAGCGGATGTTGGCAATTTGATCTCTGGGGCCTCTGCCTTTTCTAAAAGCAGCTTGAACATCTGGAAGTTCACGGTTCACGAACTGTTGAAGCCTGGCTTGGAGAATTTTGAGCATTAATTTGCTAGTGTGTGAGATGAGTATAATTGTGTGGTAGTTTGAGCATTCTTTGGCATTGCCTTTTGGGATTGGAATGAAAACCGACCTTTTCCAGTCCTGAGGAAGGCTTTCTTAACTCTTCTTGCTATTCTTTGGAACTCTGCATTCAAATGGGTATATCTTTCCTCTTCTCCTTTGCTTTTCATGTCTCGTCTTTTCTCAGCTATTTGTAAGGCCTCCTCAGACAGCCATTTTGCTTTTTTGCATTTTTCTTGGGGATGGTCTTAATCCCTGTCTGCTCTACAGTGTCATGAACCTCTGTCCATAGTTCATCAGGCAGTCTGTCTATCAGATCTAGTCCCTTGAATCTATTTCTTACTTCCACTGTATAATCGTAAGGGATTTGATTTAGGTCATATCTGAGTGGTCTAGGGGTTTTCCCCACTTTCTTCAATTTAAGTCTGAATTTGGCAATAAGGAGTTCATGATCTGAGCCACAGTCAGCTCCTGGTCTTGTTTTTGCTGATTGTATAGAGCTTCTCCATCTTTGGTTGCAAAGGATGTAGTCAAATCTCATTTCAGTGTTGACCATCTGGTGATGTCCATGTGTAGAGTCCTCTCTTGTGTTGTTGGAAGAGGGTGTTTGCTATGACCAGTGCATTCTCTTGGCAAAACTCTATTAGCCTTTGCCCTGCTTCATTCCGTATTCCAAGGCCAAATTTGCCTGTTACTCCAAGTGTTTCTTAACTTCCTATTTTTGCATTCCAGTCCCCTATAATGAAAGGACATCTTTTTTGGGTGTTAGTTCTAAAAGGTCTTGTAGGTCTTCATAGAACCATTCACTTTCAGCTTCTTCAGTGTTACTGATCAGGGCATAGACTTGGATTACTGTGATATTGAATGGTTTGCCTTGGAAACGAACAGATCATTCTGTCGTTTTTGAGATTGCATCCAAATACTGCATTTCAGACTCTTTGGTACTCCATTTCTTCTAAGGGATTCTTGCCCACAGTAGTAGATATGATGGTCATCTGAGTTAAATTCACCCATTCCAATCCATTATAGTTTGCTGTTTCCTAAAATGTCGACATTCACTCTTGCCATCTCCTGTTTGACCACTTCCAATTTTCCTTGATTCATGGACCTAATATTCCAGGTTCCTATGCAATATTGCTCTTTATAGCATTGGACTTTACTTCTATCACCAGTCACATCCACAACTGGGTATTTTTTTTGCTTTGGCTCCCTCTCTTCATTCTATCTGGAGTTATTTCTTCACTGTTCTCCAGTAGCATATTGGGCATCTACCGACCTGGGGAGTTCATCTTTCAGTGTCCTATATTTTTGCCTTTTCATACTGTTCATGGGGTTCTCAAGGCAAGAATACTGAAGTGGTTTGCCATTCCCTTCTCCAGTGGACCACATTAACCTGAGCATAAAAGCACAGGGTCTGTATTATTGGGGAAGATAGCCTCTCTTCATTCATTAGCTCCTGAGGTCTGCACAGGAGGAAGAGCAGTGGAGATTCAAGGTATTAAAAACAAGACAACAGATCCCAAATGGAGTCATTTATTCTAAGCTCCACATCACCAAACCAAGACTTAGTTACTCTTCCAGAAACTGAATCTTAGAGCACTCACTCAGGAGTTACCTAATCAGCACTATTTAGGGTAATCTGCCTGATTGACTCCTGCCATTCCCTGAAGGAAAGAAATATTTCAATAACCAATCTACCTTTTTTTTTTTTTTTTTGCTGTACCGCGTGTAGCATGCAGGGTCTTAGTTCTGGAACAGGGATTGAACCCGTTCCCCCTATGGTAGAAGTGCAGAGTCCTAACCACTGGACCGCCAGGGCAATCTCCCAGTCTACTTTTTTGCTAGTATAATTTCCTTGTTCCCACTCCTTTCTGCATATCAAAGTCTTTCATTTTGTGCAACTCCTGGGAACCTGGGAACTCATTTCTTTCTGCTAGGTTAGATGTTGTTTGATCATGATTGAAACCCCAAAAGATCTTTAAAGTATACTTTAGTTGAGTTTTTTTGTTTTTTTTTTTTTAATTAATTTTATTTTCAAACTCCACATAATTGTATTAGCTTTGCCAAACATCAAAATGAATCCACTAATAAGAGACATGTAGAATAATTATCAGGTTAAGCATCTGTGTTGTGAGGTGCATAATCATTTTGGGGTAGATTTGCTTTTAAATGACTTTAAAAGAAAGCTATTTTTTAAATTGATGAAACAGGTATATTTTGTTATCTAGAAATTTCACTGAGGACTAGCAGATTTTTCCTTAACACCAGGTAACAGAAATGTTAGTTTATTCTGTTCATCAACCTCAATCCTCAGCTGAGATGGAGTTGGGTAGAGGTGACAGCCAGACTGTTCAGTGTGAAGATTGAGTGGCCAACACTATTGCCTATGTTGTTAAGGTGGTGAGTAATTTCTTTTTTGGTTGATGCACCTGTCTGTCTGTGCTTAGAGCAGAAACTAGCTTGGAGAGTTCAACTTCTGGAAGCCAAAGCTGCAGGAGGCAGATATTTTCTTTTTGCAAGAATATGTGGAGGGGAAAACAGTAAGCAGCTGCTTAAAATTCTCTTCTCAGTTTTACTACACACCTCCGTTCTGTTGTTTGATAGCTCATCCTTATGTCATTCTCAAGAATTTCACATTCCTTCCACATAGAATCTGTAGATCTATGTAAATACGATGAGATGGGGATATTTTGTGCAAAGTGGTTGGCTATTGCAGTGTGATATTTATGCCTGCCATTTTAACCTATAGAAGTGGATAATTTCTTAGTCATTCCTTAAACTGTCTTCTTTCTTTCCTTCCTCCCTTTGTACAGAGACATTTATAGAGGACCTTCTACCATGCAGTATTGTAGACCAAGGGGATGTATTAGTAAATAAACAAAGTCCCTTCCACATGGAGTTCATGTTTTAGTGGAGGAGACAGACAAATGTGTAATAATTTCAGGTGGTAATGATTTTACAAAGAAGAATAAAGCAGGTGTTTCTTAATATGAAGTAGCATTTCAGAGTTTGAGCATTCAAAGGGACCTTCCAGTATGCAGTTTAGTTGGCTTAAAGGATAGATGTGTTCTGATTCTGCCTGGAATATTTCCTGTTATTCAAGGGAAATGAGTGGACATGTACACAGACTTATACATTCTTTGGGGCAGCATTGAACCATTTTGAGTTTAAAAAGTTTCACTTTGCCAACTTATTCTTTATTCCTTGGCAACACATTCGTTGCTGTCCAGAATACAGCTCATTATCACTTGAGTTTTATCGGTGTCCCTCCCCAAATAATTTTAATCTTTGGGAAGGGCTGAAAATGTAGTCCTTTTTTGTCATTAGTTACAACTGTGTAACTATAGTTCTAGAGTTATCTTTCCTACCCCAATGGTGGTAGCCATTATTCTCGGTTTTGTACATAAGGGTTTATGAATTTGATTAAAATTTAGTGATTTTAAAAACACTCATTGAGCTTTTACCAGATTCTAGGCAAGGAGCACTCAAGGTAAAGAAAGATGAATAGGGCAGTCCTTAGATGAGCTTGAAATCTAAATTAGATTATGGAAAGCGCCTCTTAACTACAAAGTGCAGTGAAGAGTAGGAGGAGGGATGCATAATGTGCTGTGGGAACTTTATTGGAAGAGAAAACTGGGGAGAAGCGTGGGGTGTTAGCTTCCTGGAACTGTTCTAACAAATTGCCATAAACCCAGAGGCTTAAAACAATAGGAAATTATTCTCTCACAGTTTTTGGAGACTGGAAGGCTGAAATCAAGGAATTGGCAGGACCATACCATTCAGAGGACCATTCCTTTCAGAGGCTCTAGGGGAGAATCCATTCTAGGCCCCTTTCCAGCTTCTGGGTGACTCTTGGCATCTCTTGGCTTGTGGCCACATTTCTCTCTCTAGCCTGTCTTCACGTTGTCTTCTCTTTTGTTTCTGCATCATATCTCCCTCTGTTTCTCTCTTATTTTTTTTTTTTAATATTTATTTTATTTATTTGGCTGTGCTGGGTCTTATTCACGGCATATGGGATCTAAGGAGCTGAACCCAGGCCCCCTGAATTGGGAACTTGAGTCTTAGCCACTGGACCACCAGGCAAGTCCCTGCCTCTCTCTTATAGGTACGTGTGATTCCACTCAGGGCCTAACTGGATAATCAGGATAAACACCTCCTTTCAAGATCCTTAATACATCTTTTGCCATATAAGGTAATATTTACTCTTTTGCCATGTAATATTCACAGATTTCTAGGAAGTCAATTTATTTTGAGGAGGCGTGTTTTTTTTTTTTTTTTTTCCTGTTTACTGTAGATGGAAATCAAAGATGACATTCCTTAAGGAGTCTTAGTGCTCCTGAGATGGGACTTGATGAATGAGCAGGAAGGAAAAATGGCTGGGAGCAAAGTGGGAGAAGAGAGCAAGGGGGGAGGTCATCAGGGTCATTGAGTAGCTATGCTTGGTTGGAGCATGAGGTTTGTGCAGGGTATAGAGGACAAATACTGGAGGACGTGAAGTGGGAGGCTATTTGTCATTAATAGACGGTGAAAATGAGTGCAAGAGGGGTGTAATCAGAGCTGTGCTTTATGAAGATTAATCTGGGAGTGCTTTATGAAGAGAAGATTAATCTGGGGAAAATGTTTGAAAAGGGAGAAATCAATCGGGAGGCCAGTGTAGTAGAGAAGTGTTGACATGCAGACATTAGCAAGTATACCAGGGGTGAGAATGGAATGAATAAGGAGAGACCCTCGAATGTTAGTATCATACAGTTTGAGTACTGATGAGGGGGATTTGGAGATGGTAATGAGGTCAGTGTTCCCTATGGAGCACATCTCAGGTAGATTAGGTTCTTGTTGGAAAACAGAAGAGCTAGTGTGGGTGGTAAAGGAGTTGATTCATTTTGGACATACTGAGTTTTGAAATGCTGGTTGGACATGGAGGTATCTTGTTGGCAGGTTGAAATGCAGAGCTGTAGCTAGGGGGAGAGGGTATAACTAGTGTTATGAAAGGTAGGTCCACAGAAGAGAGACTAGTGGTTAAACTCTTGTGTTAACTGCTAATTTTACGTTTGTATACTTTGCTCATCTTTCTAGCACATTGATTTCTTAATTTTTAATAGTTATTTTAATTTATTTTTGTTTGCAGTGAGTCTTCATTGCAGTTCGTGGGCACTTCGGTGCTACACGCAGTTTTTTTGTAGGTGTGGCAAGCAGGAGCTACTCTCTAGGTGTGGTGTGTGGGCTTCTCGTTGCAGTGGTGTCTCTGGTTGCGAAGCATAGGCTCTAGAGCACTCGGGCTCAGTAGTTGTGGTGCATGGGCTTTAGTTGCCCCATGGCACGTGGGATCTTTCCGGACCAGGGATCAGTTGATACTTGTGTCCCCTGCATTGGCAAGTGGATTCTTAACCACTGGGCTACCAGGGAAGTCCCACATTGATATTTTTAAGTGTTTATCTGTCTTTCTGAGCTTTGTGTCACTTGCATGTTTTATCAGTCTACCATCAGTGGTTTTATTTAAGTCATTAATGACAGAGGTGACTAGGAAGCAAAACAGAATTTGGGTCTTCAGTGTGATTACAGCTATTATCCCCCCACAATACATGTATTTATAGAAGAAGACTAGTGTGAAATATATCACAGCATTTTGATAATTTGGGCATTCTAAAGGTGTGTATTCCAGTTATCTTTAAGGAATATATATTACTTCAGGAAAAATGTTTTATTAAGGGTTGAAGTGGTACATATCCCTAGTGCCTGCAAAGTTGATATTGGTAATAAATTTCAGGCATTAGTAAGTGTTATAAAGAAAAGAAAGCATTCTGGGTCTTCTTGGCGGTCCAGTGGTTAAAACTCTGTGCTTCCACTGCAGGGGGTACAGGTTTGATCCCTGGTCCAGAAGCTAGGATCCTGCATGCCATGTGACCAAAATAAAAATAAATTTTTTTTTTTAAAGAAAGCATTCTAAGGAGATAGAGAATGATGGAGATGGAGGTGGGCCATTTTTTAAGTAGGGTAGTCAGGGAAGCCCTCTTTGGGGAGATTAAATGAAGATTGAGTAGGGTGGGCTGATTGAGCAATGAGAACATTCCAGAGTTAATGTGACGCCTCTGAGTCAGGAATTAGTTCAGTGTATAGAGGGATGCAGAAAGGCTGTGAGTTTGTCCTCCCTGGAAATCACTGGTATAGGAAAGAGATATGAGAGGTAGGCTGGGAAGTTAAGCTAAGGTAGTGAGTGGTCATTAAAGGTTTTAATGGGGAAGTTGAATGCACTGGTATATATTTTAGGAATACCATTGGTTATTTGTGAGAAGAATGGATGGTGAAAGGAGCAATTAGGAGACCATTGCAGGTGAGAGATGATGGGGGCTGGGATGAGCCTGCCTGCGTACACGCGTGTTGCTCAGTTGTGTCCAGCTCTTTGCGACCCTATGGACTGTAGCTCGCCAGGCTCCTCTGTCCGTGGGATTTCCCAGGCAAGAGTATTGGAGTTGGTTACCATTTCATCCTCCAGGGGATCTTCCCAAGCCAGGAATCGAACCCACGTCTCCTGCTTTGGCAGGCACCTTCTTTACCACTCTGCCACCTGGGAAGCCTGGTGTGAGCCTAGAGACTGTGAAGATAAAAGGATAGATTTGAGATATATTTTTGGGCATAGAACCGACAAAACCTGAATTGTTTTTTGACTATGAATCATTTGCAGTTTGACTTACTGCAAATCAAAGTAAATGTACTGCAGATTCATTTTGTATGAATGAATGAATTCATGCAATTCATTGGCTCTGAAACCATCCTCTGTCCTCATGCTGCTGTGCCTTTCAGGTGTTGGCATCATCCGAAGACTTCCCATGAAGATGCAGGCCAGTGCCTTAGCATCTGGGGCTCTGCCTCTCCACCTGTTCCCTTTTTCCTCAGGCTTGTGGGGGAAAGAGAGCTCAAGTGTCTTGTCCCACAGTCATATAATTGGATTCTAGAATTTCTAATTTGATTGTACCATCTTAGGCCAAGTGCTTACTCCAGAACAGTTATGCACCGCCCCCGCCTCCCCACACTCACATTGAGTTATACTGGGGTTAAAATGCCTGTTCATGAACTTGTTATTGTGGCAAAGGGTATGGGATTAAAATAATTATTTTGCACAGGTTACTACACAACATGCAAGGGGAAGGGAGTGGATTTTAGAAGGGAGTCAGCTGCATGTCCAGTAACTGGGGAAAGATGAGAGAGGAATTAAGCAAATTAAGCGTGACTCCTGGGTTTCCTGGGTGGTGCTAGTGGTAAAGAACCTGCCTGCCAATGCAGGAGACGTAAGAGATGCAAGTTCGATCCCTGGGTCAGGAAGATCCCCTGGAGGAGGGATGACAACCCACTCCAGTATTCTTGCCTGGAGAATCTCATGGGCAGAGGAGCCTGGTGGGCTGTGGTCCACAGGGTTGCAAAGAGTTGGACACAACTGAAGCGACTGAGCACACAAAGCACCCAGGTTTCTGGCTTATGCTGGATATAGATTGTGGTGCCATCAACTGGCTAGCTAGGCACTTGAGGATTAAGATTTTTGTGGGCAATGTCAGTAGTTCTGTTTAGATACGTTTGAGATGTCTGCAAGAACTTTCTGGTGGAGATGTCAGTAAGTAGTTGGAAGTATAGCAGTTGGGTCTGGAGCTGGAGGAGAGGTTGGGGTTGGTGATATAATCATCAGAGTCATTGCCATGGAATTGGTAATTAAAGCCAAGGTGCTGGATGGTGATACTTAAGGGAGTGAGTGTCGTGGGCCCAGAATTGAGCCTAAAGCCAATCCAACATTTAGAGGACAGGTAGAGGGAAGATAACACAGGAACTAAGAGCAGTCAGTCAGGTAGAATGAGAACCTGGAAAGTGTATATTATGCAAGCCAAGAGAACAGTGTTTCAGGAAAGACGTGTTCAACTAGATCTAATATTGCCAAGAGGTACCATAAGATGAAGACTGGAACGTTCATTTGGTTTTGTGTCTTCGAGGCTGTTTTGTTTACTTCATGTTCAGAAATTTTAAATTCATTTTTGTGCTCAGAGCCTGGGACATCACCCTGAGGCCACAGTGGTTTTTCTCTGCTGAGGTTCGGGGTATCTGAAAGTCACTTGCAGTTCAGCTGACTCGGGCACTCTTTTTTTTTTTTTAAACCTTTGTATTAAAGGAACTTTTCAAACACAAAAAAGAATAGTCAGTTTCTTTGTACCCATTGTACAGAAAGTGAAAGTGAAAGTCGCTCAGTTGTGTCCGACTCTTTTCGACCCCATGGACTATAGAGTCCATGGAATTCTCCAGGCCAGAATACTGCAGTGGGTAGCCTTTCCCTTCTCCAGGGGATCGTCCCAACCCAGGGATTGAACCCAGGTCTCCCACATTATAGGCACATTCTCTACCAGCTGAGCCACAAGGGGTGTGAAAAACACACTTTTCCTTTTTTAAAAAAAATATTTATTTGTCTGTTGGGTCTTAATTGTGTCACGTAGGATCTTTCATTGTGGTGCACAGACTCCCTAGTTGTGGCGCACGGGCTTAGTTGCCCCAAGACACGTGGGAACTTAGTTCCCTGACCAGGGATGGAATCTGTGATCCCTCCATTGCAAAAGCAGATTCTTAACCACTTACTTTGTCTAGTAATCTTTGTAGTAGGAACTGTTGGAGATGTGTGACACTGAGGCAAGTCCTGGATATTGATTTATGATTTAGGGGTTCATCAGATGAGGAATCCAGTAGCTCGTCCTGGTTCCATTTTCTTCCTAAGGTCTAGGGAGTACATTTGAGCTCAGTTTTAAGATTGCAAATATATTTCTCATCTTATTAACTCTTTTTGTTTGTTACTTAACTCTTATTATTTTTTATTAACCTATTTCCCATCTTATTAACTCTTGGTAATATTTGATAAACTTTCTTCTTTGCATGAGCCTTGTTATAATAATGAAGAAACTTAAAATTACTTTCTCCCTCAGTATGGATGGACTCATTTTTCCCTTAAATACTAATAGAGATGCCTGACTAGGTAACTGATGATAAGAGGACCTATTGGATTCCAGCAGGGCTTCTGATTTTTGGTGTCTGACTCTGGAGGACAGGGGAAAACAAGTGGTATCATTAGAACAGACCTTTGGGCAGAGCCTCCCAAGAAACAGGTGATTTTTGGAGCTCTGGGAGTCTCTGTCCTGAATTAAACAATGTCTTCTGACGATGACTGGTACTGGATTAGAGCTGTATGCTTGTTCTTTCAGTAGACAGAAGTGTTTACTCCAGAGGGAGGCTTTAGGGGGGAAGGTGAAGAAAGGATAATACCTGTTTGTGTCATCCAAACTCTTGGTTTAATGTATGGGAGTAGCAGTTTTGAGGAGGTTGGGACCTAAACCAACAGTGTCTGTCTGGATTAGAAAGCCTTGTATTCAGGAAGGCTGCTTCTTTCTTTTCTGACCTTTTTCTCAGACAAACCTTTGGTTTTTTTTTTTTGAATCCCTTGTATCACTTATTTATTTGGCCACAAATGACAGAAAACCCAGAATAACAGTAGTTTAGCAAGATAGAATTGCCCTTATTTCTCATGTGATAAGCAGTCCAGAATCCGTACAACTTTGTTCTTGCTACATAGTTGTCCTCTGTAGGTAGTTTTTCCTGATGTTCTCCTCCTTTTATCTTGTTGCTTAGACATTGGTAATAGATGGTTTTCACCTCATAGGCCAAGATGGTTGCTGGAGCTCCAACTAGCCTTTCCACAATTCAATCGGCATGGAGGAAAAAAGGTATAATTGCTCATAACACTTCTGCTAATATCTCATTGACCAGAATTGGAAAATGTACTCTTGGTTCTAAGCCCAGCTAAAAATCAAGGCTTCTGTTCTAAGAAAGAAGAGGAGCTCAACAGTGGGACAATGGACTGTAACCCTATAATGCCTCATACGGTGCTTTTAAGAGTGTGGAAGATGTTGAATTGCTACATGTTGCCCAGCTCTGCAAATCTAGTAAACCCAGGATCCTCTCTGAATGATTGACTGGGGCTACTTAGGCACATGTGATGAGACTTAGTGTCTTCTCTGTACGCACCATGCCAGATGTTGGAAGGAAGTCAGCATATCCTCCTTTTCCCCACCGAGACTGTGTCTGCAGGACGAGACCGTACAGTGTGGAGTGCATTCTTGAGGGACCACAGGGGCCACTGGGACACAGGGCAGCTGGGAAAGGTTTGGAGATTTGTTAGCTAAGATCTGAAGTAGATTATAATTGGCCAGAGGAGAGATGAGTTTCTAAAGAGGGCAATCCGCATAGACTGTTGTAGGAAGGAACAGAAGGAGCAAAAAGCCTAAGGTAAGAAAGTACAGCCTGTTCTAGGAACTGACTGTAGGTCAGAAAGGCTGAGAGACAGTAGGCTGGAAGGGTAGACAAGACTCTGATCCCAAAGGGGCTTGTAGATCATTTAAAAAGTTGAGATCTAGCCTTTAGATGGCAAGAGGAGGAAGAATCACCTCTGTGTAGCCTAGGGAGCTCCAGGAGGAGTACTGGACAAGGAGTGGTGCAGTCAGGTTTTCTTTCCAGAAAGACCGTCCTGGTGCAATGTGAAGTGTAGAGTGGAGGTAGGAATAGACTCAGGGCTGGAGATAAGGTGGCCAGTTGGGCTGTTGCAGTTACCTGGAGGGGACAGTGTTGGCTTAGGAGATCCAGAGGCAGTGGGAACGGGTTCAATTCAGTTCAGTTGCTCAGTCGTGTCCGACTCTTTGCAACCCCATGGACTGCAGCACACCAGGCCTCCCTGTCCATCATCAACTCCCGGAGCTTACTCAAAGTCATGTCCATTGAGTCGGTGATGCTATCCATCCATCTCATCCTCTGTCGTCCCCTTCTCCTCCTGCCTTCAATCTTTCCCAGCATCACGGTCTTTTCAAGTGAATCAGTTCTTTGCATCAAGTGGCCAGAGTATTGGAGTTTCAGCTTCAGTGTCAGTCCTTCCAGTGAATATTCAGGACTGATTTCCTTTAGGATGGACTGGTTGTATCTCCTTGCAGTCCAAGGGACTCTTTAAGAGTCTGTTTCAGAGGCAGTGATCACAGACTAGGTGATAGGAGCCGAGGGAGGAAGCACGAAGGGTGATTGGCCACCTTTTCACTTGAGTATTCAGGGGAAACGGAATGAATTTGGTTTTGAGCACCTAGAGAATTTTAGGTATCTGTGGGACATCCAAGGGGGGACATCAAGTATGATCGGATATGTGGGTCTGAAGCTCAAGAAGAAGCTGTTGGAGGCATCAGAATGAACGAGATTACTCAGGGAGAGTGTGTAGTAGAACAGGAGGAGCACCCAGCACGGAACCTCTCAGAGCCCCTCAATTAAAGGGTAAGCTGCAGAAGAGGAAGCTGCCAAGGAGAAACTGGCTAAAGAAGGCCTGGCTAGATAGGCAGGTGGGAAACCAGGAGGATGTGCTGCTTAGAAGCCAAGGGAAGAATATTTCTCAATAATAACATCAAAAGTTGCTGCAAGGCTGTGCTGGCAGCAGAGGACTGGGAATGCCCAGGGATGAAGGTGGCTTGGTGTGGCTTGAGGAATGAAGGTCAGTCAAGGGAAAGGGATGGAGTGTTCAAAACTCTTCCCAAAGGTTCACCTGTGAAGTGGAGAAAAAAGTGCTTTCTTTGGATGAGCCTGCTTAAGTGGTGTAATATGAGGACCTGGGGTGAGGGGAAGGCTGGAGGACAGAGGGGAGGGAGGGGAGATCAATGGAGCAAGGTGCTGAGGAGGGGGCAGGATGGGGATGGCAGCATGTGGGTGCTCCCAGTGTGGCTCTCCTGGGAACAGTGGTCTTCCCACAGGAACCCTCTCTGCGCCCAAGACTGGCAGTGGTAGGTTCTCTGCAAAGAGCCCTGTGGCTCCTTGGAAATAGTATTGTCCGGAGGTAAAATGGTTCAGAGGCAGAGTTAGGTTTTAAAAGCCGAACCTTCTGCACGTGCATCTTTCCATGTCATGTCTCTGGAGCTCTTTGCTGTGGATAGCAGTTACCCATGGAGGTACTTTAAGGAAGCAGTCCATCTGGAGTAACTGAATGCATTTTCTGTGGATCACATTATTGATATGAGGCTTTTGAAGGCAGGGTGTGGACATTTTGGGGATGATTCTAAACTTTCAGAGCCAGGCTCCTCCCCCTTGATCCTTTGTTCAGACCACTGAATTTGTCAGATGAGGTGAGCATTAGAAAAAGCTAGAAATATTTTCTTTGCTGTTCCAAACACCATACACACACACATGCACTTTTTTCCTGCAGTAGGAACTCAGATGAAAGCTTACTTGGCTTTTTTCAGTGACAGGGACACAGAGGTCTCCTACACTCATTAGGGATAAACCTGTCTCTGGTAATTTCTTTCCTGGAGGTGTGTGTGTAAGTGGGGGAGTTGATTGCCCTGGTATCTGGCCACACGGCTTGGTTAAGAAGATGGCAGGTGGGACTTCCCTGGTGGTCCAGTAGTTAAGAATCTGCCTTCCGGTGCAAGGGACGCAGGTTCAACCGCTGGTTGGGGAACTGAGATCCCACATGCTGTGGAGCAACTAAGCCGGCGTGCTGCAACCAGAGAAGCCCCTGTGCCCTACAGTGGACACCCAGCACATCCAAAAAAACAAAAAAGATGGCTGGCATGATACTTAATAGAAAGATTAGGCTCAGCCTGATGATTTTCCTCCAGCACAAGATTTATAATTTCCTTCTAAAGCAGTGGGAAAAATAGTTTATGTAAGGTGTGAAGACACTCAGTAAATGAAACTTACCAATTTTAATGCAGCTTGCTGCTGCTGCTACTGCTGCTAAGTCGCTTCAGTCGTGTCCGACTCTGTGCAACTCCATAGACAGCAGCCCACCAGGCTCCTCTGTCCATGGGATTCTCCAGGCTAGAACTTAGTATGCTCTAAACTGCTAGGGTTCTCTCCTGGGTTTCCTACCTAGATTATAGCAGTGAAAATGAGTCATACAGATGCTATACTGGGCCAAGCCAGGTCCCTTCTCAGGCCAGGAAGCCTGACCTTGGGCACAGGGACCTCCCTCCTCCCCTTATTACTGCTCCCTGGCCCCCCCCTTACTGCCATCTCTTGCTTCTTTTGAAGAAAGACTTCTGTTCTGAGCCCTGGTTCGCTGGTGTCTGGGCAGTTGTGGGAGGTAGAGGGGACCTGGAAGGCTGGTAGGGGAAGCTTTTTATGCATGAGTTCCCCTAAAAATGTTGACAGGTCTTATCTGAACCCTTGGTACCCAAGGCTCTCCATGTGTCTATCATATCACAAAGTGTTTCTACCTTAGAGTCTAAGTGAACCAGAAGGAAGGAGGCCTCAGAGGTAACTATTTTTTCTTCTCCTTTTAAAGCAATGCTCTTGTTTCCTGTTTACACCAGCGCTGCAGCCCACTTGGGAAATGGCTGCAGGACTGTGGGAGGATGGGCAGTGATTGAGATAGAATCTGAGAGACAGGGTCTGCTCTGTTCAACCTCTGATCTGGGTCCTTGGTTGAAAAGAAAGGGAGGGGGAGGGGATGCCTGGGAGCTGAGGTGAGCTTGAAGCAGCAAGGCAGCCTTTCCCTGCTATCATGTCCTGGTCCCAGAGCTCCTGAGCTGGATCCTTAGACCCTCAGCTAGCACAGAGAGGGGATGAGAGTGGGCATCAGTCTGGCTCTGTTACAAGGGTTGCTGCCGAGGCAGGGGCCTGTCAGACCTGGCACATGAGCTGGAAATCTGAGCTGATTTTGTCATATGCTGAATGCAGTCCAGACACCGTGGTCCATGGTAGGTTAAGAAGAATTAATTAGCTTATTAGTCCAATAAATCTTTGAGTTCATATTGTGTTCCAGGCACTGCTCAGTGTGGTGGGAATCAAGAATCCCAGGGTCACTGACCCACCACTGTGTCTGATGTGTATGTGATGTTTTTACCATGTTCCCCAGCTGGCACAGCCTCAGTTATATACATGTTTTGATAGGTTCATCATAAAGCAGGCACAGGAAAGAAAAGATGAACGAGGTAAATAGAAGTAAGTTCTGATGTTTCCTTCCATGCCTCAGTGAATTGTGCTGTACACATCCCATGTCAGGAAGTGTTGGTAGGTACTGCTGCCTGTGTTTCAGACTTCCATCTTTATGGCACCTTTGAGAGGTGGATCATTTTTGAGTTGGGGCCACCTGTTGGAATGGAAGACAGGAAAGAGGAAGCAAGGCAGGCAGATGCTGAGTTCACAGAATTGATTAGCACACAGGCCCCGGCAAGACCTGATAAGCACTGTTCTTTCTCCACTCCACCCTCCTTGGGAAGGGTGCCCAGGTTGCCTGGGATGAGTGTTTAAGGTTCTTGGGCTCCTGTCCTGTGTGCCATGGTCAGCCTACTGGAGAGTGGGGGTAGGATGGAATTCAGCAGGTCCCTGTTGCTCTTCAGTCCCTTTATAGTTTTAATAGACTTTCACTGGTGTTGCATTTGATCATTCTAGCAACCATGTGATGTAGGGGGCGCTTTCCCCAGGGGGAAGACCAGGGACGGGAGGCCTGTGTTGAGTGTAATGAACACCAGAGCTGGGAATTGACTGGCTGCCTCTGCCTCCTGCAGAACGTCTTTCCATCCCCTGGAGGAGCAAACCAGTGAAACACTTGACATCTCTGATTCTTGGTCCTCACATGTGCCACTTTCTCCTGGGCAAAAGGTTGGGCTCCAGGTTTTTGACTCCTCCTGGGTCCATGAGAGAAGCTGCTGCCAGCATTCTCCTCCTCACTGAGGCCTAAGCGGCCCAAGTGGAAGGCCCTGCCCCACACAGGGAGTAGCCAGAACAGCACAGGGTTTCCAGGTTCTCCGAGGTTCCTGTTCCTTCGTCTGCTCTCCTGGCGGCCGCACCTGGAGCCCCGAGAGTTGGCTGACTTCCCTCACCCGATCCATGCCTTCCCAGGTTGTGCCCTTTCCTCCTGCACTGGGATTTGCCCTTCTGCCTTTTTCGACTGTTTCAGCTTATGGGAGAGAGGTTATCTGTGTAGGTGTTTGTCTCCTTCTCCAAGGAGACCTCCAGTTAAGGGCTCTGAGGATGCTTATTCAGTGGCCTGGGCTGAGGCCCAGGACCCTGGTGTTACTTACTCGCTTTTAAAAGTGAAGTCGCTGTCGTCTCCGACCCTTTGCGACCCCATGGACTGTAGCCTACCAGGCTCCTCTGTCCATGGGATTTTCCAGGCAAGGGTACTGGAGTGGGTTGCCATTTCCTTCTTTAGGGGATCTTCCCAATTCAGGGATCGAACCTGGGTCTCCCACATTGCAGACAGATGCTTTACCATCTGAGCCACCAGGGAAGCCCTTACTTGCTTAAAGGCAGGTGACAACTGGAAAGTTAATCTCCTTCAGGCTCATTTCTTTAGTTTACTTCATGTCTTAGTTGTTCATCCCAGGCCTCCTGATGTCTTGACCATAACAACAGTCACTGTGTCTTTGTGACACTTCTCTGTGTCCTTTTACTGCTTTCTGCTTCAGGATACCTCTGTTCACTGTCACTCTTCCTAGTAAGGAAGGAGAGGAGTCAGATACGGAGTTATTTGGGCTGACGTTTGTAAAAGGGTCTGCAAGGTCCAGAGACTTAGTACCAAGCCAGAGCTCCCTGCCCCTCCCCTGCAGGGGCTCTGCCCGGGTTTCTTCCTGCCCTTCCTAGCTTGGGGAATGAGCAGCCTTTGTGAGTTTCCTTGACAACAAGATGGATGAGTTAAAAATAGCTGGTGCTAGAGCTTCTGTGTGTGTGTTGCACACACGCCTGGGCATGCGCTCGCAAGCATATGCGCCTGCATACATACCCTCTCGCCGGCTGTTGTCATCTCAGTCCCTGTGGCTTCTGCATACTCCTGGAGAACATCTGTGGGGCCCTGGTACTTGGATTTTGCAATTCCTTCGAGGTCAGATCTAGATAATCCCACAGCATCGATACCTCATATCCCTGATGGTCACTGATGGGAAAAGGATGATAATGTTAGCCTAGAGCATGGAAATCTGTTCTGAATGCCTCCGTCTTCACTAAATGTGACTGGAGAGAGAGAATCCCAGTTACACTTAGGGGCATTGCTACATTTCAGAACCTTGTGGGGCAGTGGAATAGGACACAGCTCTGGGTGTGTGTCTGGTTATATCTTTCTGGAGAACCCTTACACAGATGAGAAGGGTCCTTTCTCGTGCCCTTTTATTAGGTAAGGAAGTGGAGTACAGCACTTGGGTGACTTGTCCACTGGCTCAGCCTGGTGGAGGAAGGAGCATTGACCTCATCAGCAGCAGCTGTGGCTCTTTCCCTCAGGTGCTACTGATGACACCTCCATGAGGTTTTTTTTGTTTGTTTTGTTTTTGTAAATTGAAGTATAGTTGATTTACAGTGTTATGTTAATTTCTGCTGTACAGCAGAGTGACTCCCTAAGTTCTTTACCAAAGCCCCCTGTTTCTGTATCAGCAATCCTGTAGTAGTTAAGTCTTCTGTTCTGTGGTGTTATCTCAGTTGTAAGTTAATGTAGAAACAGCTGTCTCTATGAGAGCGGGGCTGCTTTACCATAGCTGGAAAGAATTCCTCTTTCTCCACCATCTTCCATGTATTTGTAAGCATCTGTGTGCCAGGCATGAGAATATCTTGTCTTTAGGGGCCTTAAGGTCAGCTGGGGCAGCAGACAATTACAAAATCTCCCACCAACTCCCCATTGTGGCCAGTGCTGAGCGAGAGGGAAAAGGTCTGATTGTAGGTGAGAGAAGGACTCAGGTGGGTTGTTAGGGTTTAGAGGAGACTGGGGGAACATGTTAGTGATACAAAGTACTTAAATTTGGAACATATTAAAAAACAACTACACATAAAAAAACAAGGAAACCCAGTAGAAAACTGACCAATGACTTGACAAGCGCTTCACAAAAGAAGACATCAGAATGGCCAAGAGATGTGTGAAATGGTGCTCAATTTCATATATTTATTAGTGGCTGCTGCTGCTGCTGCTAAGTTGCTAAGGAAATTGTTCAGTTTGAAAAAAAGATACAGCTTTTTGTCTGTTTGTGTATGTAATGAAATCTTTGATGATTTGGTGAAACATCCTATTGCCATTACCAGTTTTGTTCTGAATCACTTAACTGAAGAATTAAATGGATTCTGAGATGCTTCGATAAAAGGAAATGTAGTGGAATGAACACATTGAAGTCAGAGACCTGTTATAGGAGATTTGGGGCCAACTATTGAATTTCTCAGAGCCCCTGTTTCTTCATTTATAAATAGTGATCTTTCTGTCTGCCTTTCCTTCCTTCCGTAACTGCTCAAATGTTCACAGGTACGGGAAATACTCTCAGAATTCTGAAGGGCTACTCAAATACAGTGTAGTATCATGACTTTGATTCCAAGTGATTTGATTTCTCCTGCACCTCTTCTCACAGCATCTATTCTAAATTCCCCTAAGAAATAAAAGCTCGGTACTTTAGACGGAGGACCTTTTGCTGGCATGCTCTGGTCCCTTCATGCAGGCTGGGGAGCAGGGTGAGTTCCTCCAGGCATTTCCTTACGTGACTGTGACCTGGTGGCAACTCAGTGAGTGACATCAAAGTGTTTGCCAACACCCAGGCCTGGTGGCAGGGAGAGGGCAGTGGCGCACACCAGTCCTGGTGAAGTGTTGACTAGAGTTAGTGGTCCCATAGGGCTTCCGCACCTGACTGGGGCTGGCCTCCTCACGTGGTGGTCTTGGGAAGCCTGGAAGTAACACCATGGGTTTTCAGGAGCTCTGTTGCAGGGGGCAGTAGCCTGCACACTCAGCTTCCCCCGAGAGAGCCTGTCCAGAGCCACTAGTTGTCCCGTGGCTCCAAGAGTCCACAGCTTTCTGTGGTATTGTGGCAGAGCAGGGGCTCCTCCCTGTGTGACTTAGGTGTTGGTGGAGAGGCCTTTTCAAAGGTAGATGGGTCCTTTTGGATGTCTACACCCAGTATCCTACTCAGCGCTTTTGATCTTTCCCTCTTCTGTTTTTCTGCTGTGCAGGAGTCAGAGTCAGAAGCAAAGGCAGATGGAGAGACTGCATCGGACAGTGAAAGCAGAGTGGAAGCTGTCACCCAACCACCCTCTGCAGATGATACGCCAGAGGTTCTCAACAGGGCCCTTTCCAACTTGTCTTCAAGGTAGCTTGGCTTAATCATGCAAGTGCTTGCTGAGGGCTCTGGGTCTGCAAGTGTCATGGAATACCTGAAGCCCTTAGAGAGCCCACTGTCTTATAGCAGGAGCCCACATCTGTTAAAGTGTGAGGCCCAGACCTGCCCACTTTCATTGGTTATAGTCTACCCTGCCTCTGCTTAAGGCTCTATTGAGTGTCATCAGGTACTTACCAGTGACTACAAGCACAACCTGAGTGGATCTGGCCCTTGAAGGGTACCCTAGGCTGATTGGGAGGTATGATCCAAAGAGCAGGAATACATGGACATAGGAGTAGTCGCTGATAGAGCACATGAAGATAAATGGTCCTTGGGGTTTGTGACTAATGGGCAGGCTGCTTTCCACTGAGGAGCCTAAGTTTCTAGTTCAGAGTTCAGTTTTCCTTCTCCCCCACACATCTGTTTTGGACAGTCCTTAAATTCTCTTGTAGGAATTAAGAAACATCTCAACTTTGGTGAATTCAGGGTTAAAATTTTGGTCCCTTGAGATTCTGGTCCTTCTGATACCAGCTGTGTGGGCAAACTATAAGATTCCAAAACATTATATAAAAGTGTGCCTGGGCATGCCTCCCACACATTTGTCCTTTTGAAAGGCTGTATTGTGCAGTGATTAAGATCATGGGTTCTAGAGCCACTTTGGCTCCCAGAATTCAGTTCCCAGCTTAAGCACTTCACAGGATATCATGTGTACATCCACTTCCTCATCTGTAAAAGCTAGTAGTGTTGAGGGTTGAATCAGTTAATACACGTGAAAGTCCTTGTAGAAGTGCCAGGTGCATATGTGCCAGGTGTGATAGCTGTTACTACCACTGTGTCTGATATTGTTATTACCATAGTGATGCAAGAGCAGAGAAATGTAGGATTCTGCTGCAGGAAAAATGTTAATAGTTTTTTCTCAGAGGCACCCATAGAAGCCATCTAAATACATACGTAAGGGAGGCGGGCAGACATTACATTTCCCTTGGGAGTTTTGCCTGATTGCTTCATTAAAAAACAAGTTGAGTGTATTTTTATGCAAGCCTTGAGCACTTGCTGAGTTTAGTGTAGATGAGGTGATGGCTCTGATGGGTGAGGTGACCTGCTTCTTCCAGCATACAGCTACTGCCTCTGTCAAGGTGAAAGACATACTTCTGGAAAGCACTAACCTCAGAGCCCTCTTATCCCAAAAGAACCATCCCCCCTGAGTTTGTGCTTCAGTTCTTTTGGGCTCCTAACATGTTTTCTCCTTCCCTTCCTCTCTGTCTTAGATGGAAGAACTGGTGGGTGAGAGGCATCCTGACTTTGGCGATGATTGCATTTTTCTTCATTATCATTTACTTGGGACCAATGGTTTTAATGATGATTGTAAGTGCCATTTACTTGCTGTTTTAGTTTTACTTTCAGTTTTCCCTGCATGTCTAGTCATTTTAAGTGCCAGGTGTTGGGTTGGTTCTGGGAATCACTTGAGGTCCTGGCTGCTCAGACCACATCCGCCTTAGAATAACTATGATTTCTCACCTTCCACCAGCCACCTGGAGGGCTATTGGCATGGGCCAGTTGTAGGTGATTAAAGATCACTTTAAAATTTGATTTTAGTACTTCAGCTCTTTGGTCAAACTGGGGACCTGGCTATGATTCTGTGTGACTCTTGATTTTGTTTCTTGTTTTCCTGGGGCCTCCCTCATAAGCTTAGGACTTCTGATATAAAATTCCAGTCCACAGTACTTTGCTCTGAGTCTTCCCATTGTCATAGGCAGCATCAAATGACTATACAATTGACGACTGAGTGGAGCAGTTTGGGACTTTTCAAGTATGTATTTTTATTCAGAGTCAAAAGTGGAAGAGATTGAGTCCTGGGGGAGGCTACAATAAAAAGTTAATCAAAGTTTCAGAAGCATATATTTATTGTGAGAAATTAGATCTGCTCTGTGGGACATAAAGGGCCTCCCAACCCTGTTGAGTGATGTGAGAGAAAGGAGGGGAGCAGAATCACTGGAGGACTGACATTGTTCTTAAATATAGTGGTTTTTCTTGAAGGCCTATGACCTGTTGGTTTCTGTTTCCACAGATAACAAGAACTGAGGAGCTAGCAAGTGTTTTAATTCTTTTGTGTCCTGCAGGTGATGTGTGTTCAGATTAAGTGTTTCCATGAGATTATCACTATTGGCTACAATGTGTACCACTCCTATGACCTGCCCTGGTTCAGAACCCTCAGTTGGTAAGCTCTCTAGCCCCACAGAGACCTTTAACAGGTTTGGACAAACGTTTTGTGGTAGGTAGTTACGGTCGTGGTTGGAGGGAGGGGTTGATGGCCATGGACCTTCACAGCACCTTTGAGACCAAAGTATTGCCTAGGCCAGACTGAATGGCTGGCTTGGAAGAATCCTTAGAAGAATCCAGACCAGCTGCATCTGTGACCATATTTGCATCAATATTTGGATTCCTTAGACTGCACAATGGCCCCCGTTTTCTAGATCGGTACATTTTTCGTGCTCTGGTATCCCAGCATCCAACAACAGTCATCTGGGAGTTGTCAACACTGGTGCTGCTGTTTCTGGAACTTGGCTTCCTCATCCTTAAAATAGATAGTAGTGACCTAGTCAGTGCTTTTCAACCTGTGGTTTTGGAGTCCTAGTTCCTTGGAGGTTCCTTGGGTGCCAGTGGACAGGAGTGAGACTGAATGCAGGGGGTCTGGGCTCCTCAGAGGAGCTCTGCTTTCTCCTCCTGAGAAAGGGCTTGGATGTCCTTAGTTGTTTTTTTTGCGGGGGGGGGCTGTGTTATGTGGCATGTAGGATCTTAGTTCCCTGCCTAGGGATTGAACCTGGGCCTGGCCAGTGAGAGCAAGTCCTAACCATTGGACTGCCAAAGACAAGCCTTGAAGCCAGAACAAAACCTGTAGTGCAGATGATGTCCAAGACACCTTCCTGATCTGAAGCCCTTTGCTGTATTGACCACACTCTTCTGAGGTGGTGACATGTGAACAGAGCATTGTGTAGTCCTGAGAAGAGTTAGGGCAGATATAGATTTCTCTCACTCTGCTGTGCTGGGTCTTGGGCATTGATTTCATAACTTACCAGGCCAGAGAGTAGTGTTTTGGGCCCCAGCAACTTGGTTATGGCCAAGGGAGCTGACATGTTCATATTTGGGCTGGACACATCCTTCTCAGAGATGCTTCCTTGTCACCCAGCAGCATAAGCTGCCTTGCAGTCGCCACAGGGCCAGGGCCTTCCCCCTGGGTTAAGATGTAGGTTTCTCTTGTGGGTCTCCTATAGCTGGAAAGCAATGTTATGAATTTTATTAACATATTCAGGATGTTTGACCCCTGACTGTGGTCACTGTTCAAAGGAAGTGTTTTTCATGTAACAGAAAACAAAGCTTGTTTGGGAGTTCTTGAACTTCCGCAATTTAAAAAAAAAATGGAAGAGATAAGATAAGCTCTCCCCTTTCTTTGATGTCTGTTATTGAGTGTTTAGAGTTGGGTTGCTCATTCTCATATTCAGAAACACTAGTGGAGCCGCACGTGTATGTGGACCATGGCTTCTCCCTCTTTGGAGCTCCCTCTAGTTGAGGAGAGAGGTTATAAACAAGTGAAGACTTAATGCTGGTGAAAGATTTGTATGTCAGAGCCTGGGCATCAGAGAGGAAGACAGTCTGAGATGAAGCATAATTAATTGCTTAGTGAAAAGAGCAAATATTTTGCACTATAGAAATAAAGGCAGGGGAGGCAGATACCACATTCGATCATGCAGGGTTTTATGAAGACAGTGGTATTTGAGCAATGAATGATAAAGTGGGTAAGTGAAGAGGATGTTCCAGGCAGGGAGAAGAAAGGAACCAAGCAGACAGACAGAAAGCCAGAAATTTCGTTTCGATAGGCATGCAGAGTTCCTATCAGGAAGAGTGGAATTAAGGCCAAGGAGGCAGGATGAGGTACCTTTCTGGGGATTGTCTTACAGATTGAGTGTTGTTAGACCTGGCAATGCTATAGAAGGGGCAGAAACTGGGTCCCAAGTTTGTGACAAATGGAGAGTGAATGAAAGCCACAAATTTCTAGATAAATATCTCACCTACAGGGTCACCAGAGGACAGGGATCTGTGGTCTGCTTGTCCTGCTGTGAGCTGCCTGGGGGTTCTTAGGGGTTGGGTGGACTGCTGCTCTGGTCCTAACAGCCTTGCTATAAGGGAGGGGCCACATGTGCTCCCTTTGGCAGTGATCTGTCTTCTTTAACAGGTACTTTCTGCTATGTGTAAATTATTTCTTCTATGGCGAAACAGTGACGGATTACTTCTTCACTCTGGTCCAGAGAGAGGAGCCTCTGCGGATTCTCAGTAAATACCACCGATTCATTTCCTTTACTCTCTATTTAACAGGTATGTGTTAAGCAGCTTGCCAGTTGTTGCGTATGTCTTGTTTTTGTATATCTGCTGAGTTGGAGTTGGGGCATTTCTTGGTTCCTGTAAAGTTTTGATGACTTAACTCTGACCACACAAGGAAGCAGAACTAAGGATTCTGCCTTACATGAGCTGTAGTAGCTCTTTACTAAGAGAAATGAGGCTGAGGGGCTTGTGTGGTTGCGGGGACTGTAGTTTGTGCTACCTGTCCGTGTGTTTCAGCCTCTGTTGAAAGACCCCACAGCATTGTTGTGTCCTGACTCTCTGTTGGCAGAGATTCTGCAGTGTGACCAGAACAAAACCATTCAGAAACTTGTATTTTAAAAAGGACTTTTCATTGACATATACACACTATTGTATATAAAATAGATAACTAATAAGAACTTACTGTATAGCACAGGAAACTCTGTAATGACGTATATGGGAGAAGGATCTAAAAGGTGGACATATGTACACGTATAACTGATTCACTTTGCTGGGCACCTGAAACTAACACAACATTGTAAATCAACTATATTCCAATAAAAGTTAATTTTAAAAAAGGGACACTACAGTATATTAGAAATTTTATTGATTTGGATTTAAACAGACCTGTGACTTCAGAAGAGGCAGGAGCTTACTCTTTGAGTCTCAGTTAGCTTTCCTGTAACCTAGAGCTAAAATGGCAAAGTCACCATGAGGATTTGATAAACTATATTGAAATTTGACAAACGGTAAACTGCTCCGTCAATCTAAACTCAGTTGAGACTATACAGGAGTTCAAATAATGCTAATGTTCTTCATGGTTACCCTGAAAACCAGTTTGAGGCATTGGGAAATTTGTTCTGACTCTGACCTAAATTTCAATCTGACCTATTTTTTCATCAACTTGATAGTGATACTTGGCTCTCTGAATGATACCTGGCTACTGAATATGAAGTCTACTGCTGAGAGGTCTGATGTGTTGAGGATAGTCAGAAAGCATGCCTCAGAGCCTAGAAGCAGTCCCACAAAGGGAGGCCAGAGGTCTAGAACAGTGAAATGCTCTCTTCTGGGCAGGGATACTTTTGAGGGACCCAGCACACTTGTGGGTAAAATCCGTTTTCTTCCTAGAGGTTTTAGTCATGTGGGTTAGTAGGAGAGAGATGCAAGGATGACCTTGGCCTTATACCATGTGGATCCCCATTCTGCCAGACCTGTTCTTTAGGATAGAGATTGGTTTCTTAAGGTCCAGAAAATAATATTACAGGTTTTGGGAGCTGTGGAGTCTCTACTGCAGCTCCTTAGTTCTGCTATTGTAGCACAAAAGAAACCCTGGATAACATGTAAACAAATAGTTACGGCTGTGTTCTCATAAAAGTTTGTTTATAAAAACAGGCAGCTAACCTCAATGATGAGTTGCCATGCTAATAACTCAGCTACCAGCTAGGGCAATGTTGCCCTGCTTTGGGTGCCCGTGAGTTTAGTAACAGCAACAAAATACTGGCAGCCGGCCTGACCATTATCAGCCCCTGTTCTAGAATCAAAACATTTCTAGCTGGTGAGCAGTATCCTAAGTTGAGTGTAATCTGTAAAATTTTAAAATATTGTCTTCCTTTGATTGTCTTGAAGTAGTCATTTTTCCCTTCTGACTGCCTATCTGAACAACTGGTTTTATTCCCTTGGGCAATGGATTTGTGCCCTGGTTAGCTGTTGCCAGGAAATTAGCAAAGGACCATATGACACAGCTAAAGGAAATGACTAGGACAAAGATAAATTGTGATTCATTTTGCCCTTTCTCTTCCTTCCTTCTCAAACTAGGATTCTGCATGTTTGTGCTGAGTCTGGTCAAGAAGCATTATCGATTGCAGTTCTACATGGTAAGGGTAGTGTCAAAATATGTCAGTGTCAAAACTCTTGATAGAGGTGAAATTCTGTGGAAACTCCACAGGCCTCTCATCCTTTCTGTGATAAATCAGAACTTTGGAATGTAGTCTGTTCTTGTGCATCTGAAACCTGGAGGGTGAAAGAGGCATCCCCTGTGAAGTTTGGTGGCTTCTTATCCACCTAGACCTAATCACTGTTATATACCCTAAGCAGTGTCTCCCGTCTGGATCTGAGTGTGGCCTCTAGGTAAGGCTCTAGGTGAAGCTTTAGACATTGACCATAGATATCCTACCTGCTGTATTGCTCCCTCAACTTAAAAACACCCCCTCTCTGAGCGTCCTAATCTCTCTGTAAATACTTACTAAGAAAACAAGAAGTACCCAGGCTTTTTGGAGCATAAAAGGACTAACTAGTGGGCCACATGCACCCTCCTCTTGTTGGGAACTGTAGCTGGGAAACATAGTTCTTCTCGAGGCCTGTTCTGTAGCTTTTCATTTCCAATAAGACAGATACAGAAACAGATATCTTTCCTACCTGTTTCTCAACAATTTTCTGTTTGGTATTAGCTGTTATTTGAAGTTCCTTTCAAGGTAAACTGATGGGTAAAGTTTATCCTTTATCTTCTTTTGCAGTTTGGCTGGACCCATGTAACATTACTGATTGTTGTAACACAGTCACATCTTGTTATCCACAACCTATTTGAAGGAATGATCTGGTGAGTGATGTTAGTGAGGGGCATTTTTCCTATTATTTTGTGAGTGTTCTTATGTATAGGACTGAGAAACCCCAGTTGCTAAGTTGGCAGTTCTCACCTGAGCACATCAGCGGCCCCTGCAGGCCTAGTTACAACACGGATTGCTGGGCCCCACTTTTGGTTTTCTGCCTCAGTAGCTATGGGGTGAAGCCTGAGAACTCCATTTCTAGTACATTCCCAGGTGATGCTCATGCTGCTGGTAAGGACCTACACTTGAAGAACCACTGTTCTAAACCAACAGGTATAGGGATATTTAAAGAGTCCAGGACAGTGCAACTGTATGGCAACGAATATGAAAATCTAGAAGAAAAAAATCATTTCCTGGCAAGAGGACACTGAGTAAGAGTCACAAAGAAGAAAACTTGAACAGATCAGTAATTATAAAAGAGCTTTGAAAAGTCCATAAGAATCCACACCTGGAAAAAATGACCAGTGATAGCAGCTGAGTATTTATTTATTTACTTATGACTGCACACAGGCTTTCTCTAGTTTTGGCGAGTCTTATCTAACCCTAGTATTAAAGCTGATAAAAACACAGGGAGAAACAAGAATGATAAACTGATTTTTTTTTTTTGTTCATGATTATAGCTATACCATTCTAAGTAAACTATAGCAAATAGAATCTGGCAATGTGTCAAAAGAATAATATACTTAGTATATTTTATTCCGCAAATGCGATGATTTCAGCAAGAAATCTATCACCATTGATAGAAATCAGTAGGTTGACTGAAGAAGCTATGCTTTTAGTGAAAATGTGAAGACATATCCTAGTGTGTAAAGCCTCTTGATGAGGGTGAAAGAGGAGGGTGAAAAAGCTGGCTTAAAACTCAGTATTCAAAAAACTAAGATCATGGCATCCAGTCTCATCACTTCATGGCAAATAGATGGAGAAAAAATGGAAACAATGACAGACTTTATTTTTTTGGGCTCCAGAATCACTGTAGACCGTGACTGCAGCCATGAAATTAAAAGACATTTGTTTCTTGGAAGAAAAGCTATGACAAACCTAGACAGCATATTAAAAAGCAGAGACTTCACTTTACCAACAACGGTCTGTGTAGTCAAAGCTATAGTTTTTCCAGTAGTCATGTATGGATGTGAGAGTTGGACCATAAAGAAGGATGAGCACTGAAGAATTGATAACTTTTGAACTGTGGTTCTGGAGAAGACTCTTGAGAGTCCCTTGGACAACAAGGAGATCAAACCAGATTTCCTAAAGGAGATTAACTCTGAATATTCACTGGAAGGATGATGCTGAAGCTGAAGCCACTTGATGTGAAGAGCCAACTCATTAGAAAAGACCCTGATGCTGGGATAGATTGAGGACAGGAGGAGAAGGGGGTGACAGAGAATGAAATGGTTGGATGGCATCACTGACTCAATGGACATGAGTTTGAGCAAACTCCAGGAGATAGTGAAGGACAGGAAAGCCTAGCATGTTGCAGTCGCAAAGAGTTGGTCATGACTTAGCCACTGGACAACAGCAGCAGAGATACTAAAGTACTGTGGTTAAGATCCCAGACCGTGCCTTTGTTTCCTGTTCTCAGAGTGAAGATGCTGTAATACCTACTGCCTGAGGAATAAATTGGTAAAAATATATAAAGAGCTTAGACCATGTAAAGACTAGCTCATCTAAATGTTAATATTGAGTTTTAAGCCGGTTTTTTCACTCTCTTCCTTCACCCTCATCAAGAGGTTCTTTAGAGGCTTAAGGCATTATCATGTTTAAAACAATAATAATGGCATACTGTGAGGGCATTATTATGTTTGAAACAATGGGAAGGCATACTCTTCCTCTCTTTCAGAGTGTTGTTAAGTAATTCCAAAGAGAGGCTCATGCTAAGTTCTCATCTTTAGGGCTAGACTACCACTTTGTTCTAGAGTGAATCATATTAAAATCTCTAATTATTGGTTTTTAGATGGAACCTTCAAGACTTGATTACAGTTGTAGAGCAGAGAATATGTGCTGGAAGCCTCAACAGAGTAAATAATAGAGGTGGTTGGGTGGATATAGGTGCTTTAAATCTCTCCCTTAACAAACAGGGAGTCAGAAAAATAAAGCCTGTAGTTGAGGGGCTGCTGTTAAGTCACTTCAGTTGTGTCAGACTCTGTGCGATCCCATAGATGGCATCCCACCAGTTTCCCCCGTCCCTGGGATTCTCCACGCAAGAACAGTGGAGTGGGTTGCCATTTCCTTCTCCAATGCATGAAAGTGAAAAGTGAAAGTGAAGTTGCTCAGTAGTGTCTGACTCTTAGCGACCCCATGGACTGCAGCCTACCAGGCTCCTTTGACCATGGGATTTTCCAGGCAAGAGTACTGGAGTGGGGTGCCATTGCCTTCTCCGAGTTGAGGGGCTAGGATTTATGTATATTATGTTCAATTATAGAGGAAATTTTAAAAATTTTAAAAAGTGATTGTCAGAGAACAGAGAGTGAGGAGAAGAGAGATGGTACAAGTGTGGAAACTGTCCCCCCTTTTTTTTGTGGTAGGGATGATCAGACCACTAGCAGAAGGAGGCAGAGGAGAAATCTGGCCATATGCACTTACGTATCAAATCTTGGTCTTGCTGTCTGCGTAGTCCTGGGGGAAAGTTGGGCTCATTAGAGCTAGTAATAAACAGTAAAAAAAAAAAAAAAAAAGTACAATTATGAAATAGATAATAAATGTAACAGAATAATGGAGGTAACTACTAGAAGAAGAAGAGTCAGAGATGATTAAAAGTAGTTATTTTGGAGAATGGAGATAGGAATAGGGGAAAGAAGGACAATTTTTAATTTTTTCTTTTCTGTATACTTAAAAATTTTATATTACTTTGTAATGAAAAAAGAACATGACATTTTATATAGAATACCACCTCCATTTATTCAGTAGTCATTCAGTAAACATTCAAATGCTGCTGTGTGCCAGGTACTTGGTGGTTGTTTTTTTTTTTATTTTAAACTTATTCTTTAATGGGTAATAAGTAGTATGTGGTTATTTTGGTACTGAAATTTATGAATAGCATTGTTTTGTGGACTTTGGCAGTATCATCTTGGTAGAGTTGATTCTTACTCTGGTTTAATTTCCTAGGTTCATTGTCCCCATTTCTTGTGTGATCTGTAATGACATCATGGCCTATATGTTTGGCTTCTTCTTTGGTCGGACCCCACTCATCAAGGTAAACGGATCACCCTAACATGGACCATTACCGTGAGGCGAGGGTAGTGCTTTCAAGTAGATCAGCTTGGGAGATAGAAGAGATCTGCATGGCATGTACATCTTCATGTCATCCTGGAGAAAGGCTAGTAATAAATTAGATTCAAGAGAAAAGCCAAAGGAAGACTTAACAATTACTCATGCAGAAAAAAATAAAGAGCTGATAGAGAAAGTATTTTATAGACTGTGTAGGTATACTTTTGGGACTTTGATCTGAATTTGAATGTTGTCATTTAATTAGTTTACTGTTTTATAATTAAATTATTTGACCAATTGAAACAGAAAGGACACTGAGGGCTCTCAGGCTATACAAGGAAACCAAGAATGGGGTATTTTAGAAAGTGAAGTGGTTAATTGAATGAGGTTTTTTAAATAGTAGAAAGACTTTAAACAATCATTATTCCCAAAGCCAGAATTATCAAAATGCATTTTGTTAAGAACTTGCTCTCTGTCCACAGCTGTCCCCGAAGAAGACCTGGGAAGGCTTCATTGGGGGCTTCTTTGCTACTGTGGTCTTTGGCCTTCTGGTAGGTAGTGGCTCCCAGCTGGGTGAGGGTTGGGTAGAGGCCTCCCACCCACCTTCAGAGCCCATCTCCCAAGGCCAAGGACTCTGTCCTGCTGAATGGTAGCCTTGCCCTGTAGCAGGGCGTGAACATGGCAGGGCAGCATTAGCTGCCCTTTGTCTGCCAGGCTTCAAGCAGGGTCTTGGCAGTAGAGGAGCGGAGGCCAGGCACAACTTGTACTCCTCTCATGCTGACGAGGCCTGGTGACACTCAGGAGATGGCGTTCATGGTCAGGCTTTTGTTACTTTGTCTGAGAGTAAGAGGTGAGGTGGGACATGCCATTCTAACCCAGATTTTCTCCTGTGTGTGCCTTGCCTGGAGGTGAGTGATTTACCACCCCTTTCTAGAGCACCATTCCCTGCTTCTGACCTTCAAGTCAGTCTCTCCCCTTTTCAGAGTTGTCTAGCTGTCCTTCAAGACTCACTCACCTATTTAGTGGTCTTCTGCTTCTTTCCTCTTGGTTGTCGCCCTCTCACTATACTGTTCCCCTCACCACTTGTAATTTCGAATGAAGAGATCCTGAGAAAAATGAACCATAGGTTCTCCAAATAGGACAAAACTTCTTATAGTTATTGCTCAGATTCCTTTAGGTCTTTCCTGGATTTATTCAGGACCTGGTTGTTTGAGCAAGTACATGTGAGGCCTCAGTAGCCCGTAAGTCTCCTTTTCAGTTTTTTCCAGAATTCAGGTAAAATAACACATACGGTGAAACATGAACCTCTGAGTTAGTGCATAGCTTGCAATTAGGGTGCTAGGTACTGTGAGGAGCATGGCCTAAGCAGGTGGCTACTGCCCAGGCAAGATGGCTGGAACTTGTCTCCTTTGTCTGTCTGTTCTCATCCTCAGCTGTCCTATGTGATGTCTGGGTACAGATGTTTTGTCTGCCCTGTGGAGTACAACAATGATACCAACAGCTTCACTGTGGACTGTGAGCCCTCGGGCCTGTTTCGGCTGCAGGAATACAACATTCCTGGGGTGATCCAATCAATCATTGGCTGGGTATGTACCACTCACATGGGGCGAATGATCCTCAGCTGGTTAGTGACTACAGAGAGAGAGCCCCCTCTCCACCATTGCCTTCCCTCAAAAAACCTAGCTTCTCCCCTCCCCAAAGCTGTAAACCCCAGGATGGAAGAGAATTGCTTAAGTCAGTTCAGGGTGGGGACAGGAGGAGATGTTTCCTCCTACCTCAAATTATTAAGACCAGAGTTCTGAAAGTGTGCTTTTGGTTCCTGGGGCACCCTGAGATGCCTTGAGGGTATCTGTGAGATCACAGTTGTTTTCTTCATAACATAATGACATCATTTGCTTTTTCATTTTGTCATCATTTGCCATGGTGGTGCAAAAGCAGTGGTGGGTAAGCCTGCTGACACCTTGTATGAGTGGAGGCAGTGGCACCAAACTGGACTGTCATCGGATTCATTATGCCACACACTCACAAGAAGACCTATCCAGCTTATCTTAACAGTGTCTTTGATGAAATAGGAAAATTATTAACTTTATTAAATCTTGATCCTTGACTATACATCTCCTAATACTCTGGTGCCAAAATGGAAAGTATACATAAAATACTTCTGTTGAATGCTGCAGGACCGTGCTTACCCAAAGGAAGAGTTTGTGTGCACCTGTTTGAATTCTGAGCAGTACTGGCAGCTTTTTTATGGGGACATAAATTTTAATTGAAAAGAAATGAGAAACTGTAGGTTTTCATATAGGTTTTTGGCAGACATTTTTCTTGAAAAAGAAATTAAGTGAGATTTGTCACTTCCAGAAAACAACTGACAGTAACTGTTACCAATGATAAAATTTGGTTTTCAAGTAAAAATTAGAATTTTGGAGAGTATATACCTGCCACGTAAGTTTGATAACTTCTTAATACTTAAAAGACTTTTCTGATGGGATCTGTGGTGATTTTAACATATGACATTTTGACATTGTATGGCAAAATGTATCTACATATGGCAGGTTTATGTAACTCATAAACCAGTGTTTTTGAAATGGCCAGTGCATGGTGTTACACAATCATGCATGGATAAAATGATCTATTCAAAGTGCAATGCAGACCAATGGATTTTAATGTGAGAGTACAAAAAACTTATTGATAGAATTTCAATTCCACATTGCACCAACTTTTAGAAACCTATCACTTGTCAAGTTTTGGTGTAGTATCAGAAAAGAATCCCTGTAATTATCTGGAAAGACAGTGCTAAAATAATCCCTTTTTTCAATGATGTATCCTTGTAGGACTGGATTTTCTTCATGTACTTCAAACAAAACATATTGCTGTAGACTGAATGCATAATATGTTAATGTCCTCTGTTAAGCAGTGTATTAGAGATTTAGCAGAAACAGAACTCCTAAACCAGTCTTTTTTCTAATTTTGGGGAGGGGGGAGATATAGTTTCATAAAGAGGTGGTTTTTTTGTCTTTTTTTTTTTTTATAGTAACAAGTAATAAGCCTGGGCTTGCAGGCATCTGAACTGATTTCATTTGTTCTTTTTAGAAAACAGTCCGGATGTACCCCTTCCAGATTCACAGCATTGCCCTCTCTACTTTTGCCTCGCTCATCGGCCCCTTCGGAGGGTTCTTTGCTAGTGGATTCAAACGAGCCTTTAAAATCAAAGTAGGAAAACCCTTTTTGTTCCTCTCGTTGTCTCCCAGCCAGGCCCCTTTTCACCGTCTCTGCCTTCCTCCTCCTGTCTCACCTCATCAACTACCACCCGCTTCAAAATACCAGGCTGTGAACCTTGACTGTTAGCGTGTGCTCTTCACCCATGCATGGAATTTAAGTAGGATAAAGGAAGATACATTGTTTCTAAGAAAATTCCGTGGTTGGATTTCAGTTTTATGATAATCTTTTATGTTAATCTTTCTTCAAAAGAGATATTTTATAATTTAATAAGATTGTATACTATAGCTTCAGCACCTGAATCAATACTTTTCACTTACTGTTGCCCTCAGCTATAGCATGCAGTAGCTATAGTAGGCGGACACTGAGGTGTGACCATAGACAAGGCTTTGACTTGGATGAAGCCAGGCTTACCAATCCTTTCCTTCCTCTAACAGGACTTTGCCAATACCATTCCTGGCCATGGAGGCATCATGGATCGCTTTGACTGCCAGTATCTGATGGCCACCTTTGTCAACGTGTATATTGCTAGTTTTATCAGGTATAGTACCTTTCCATCCGAACCAAGTTGGTGGATTTTAGAATTTCATCTGCTTCTCAGTTTGAGTGAAAAAATCCCAAATATGAATGCAGTTTTCAGTTGCTGTTAGTTATGGATTCTCTGAGGTCCCCTACCCTTCATTAGTAGAGAATCCAGTAAGGGAACCGCCACTGAAATAATCAGGCCCTTGATGTTGCTTGGCTCCTGCTTTGCTCAGTGTTGTTCCTTCATCCTTTTGCAGGGGCCCAAACCCAAGTAAGCTGGTTCAGCAGTTCCTGACCTTGAGGCCAGATCAGCAACTCCATATCTTCAACACGCTCAAGTCTCACCTGACCGACAAGGGGATGCTGACAGCTGCCACAGAGGACAAATAGGGGCCACCCAGGGCCAGGAGAGCAGAAATAGGGCTGAGTGAGGGGCAGGGCTCCCAGGCAAGCCCAGCTGGACAAAGACAAGCTTCAACTCACTTTTTTTTTTTAAAACCAGTGTTTCTATTTGTGGATTTAAAAAAGAATCTGTGTATGCAGTCCATATGCTTATGATTTGGGTTGTCAGTAACCTATAGCTTTGAGTTGGAAAGAAGTCAATTTTTGTTTTTAAAACCAAAGCTTTTAACATCCTGGAAGACAGTGTTGCCCGGCTCTGGAGTGCCTGCTTGGTGCTTCTAGCTCCTAAGCTGCGGCTTCCATTTCTGGGCCTGATCAGAGTGGACACTCATTCATCTATGTTTGTCTAGTTTAGGCCCCCCACCACCGACTGTCTTTGTAGCTGACCCCCAGCAGGGAAGAGGTACACAGCTTGGATGTCTTTACTACTGGAGTGCTTTTCCTGGGCTTCTCAATAATCCCTGCCTTGGAGCTACAGGAGGGTTGTCTTCTGAGGGAAGAAGGATGAAGGCTTATTAATCAGATAAGCATTCTGTTCATGAAATCCTGTGGACTGTGAGCTCTGCTTTTTGATATGGATTCACCTCACTTCATCACAGACTGAAGAAGGTTTCAGTTTTAATTTTTTTCAAAAGGCATGAAAAATTATAATAGTCTGGAAGAAAGCCACACTGTTCTATTTCAAGTGTATGCAGTAGGGTGCTGTAACTAGGTCTTTTCCCACAGGGTTTAGGCTCAAGTGGCTCCTGTAGGGCAGTTGGCTGACTGGGTCTTTTCAGGGATGATGCTGTTCACGTTTGTGCTATAGACTTGTTGCTGCTGAATCCTTTCTGGAGGCTTCCTCATTAGGCAGGGAGCAGAGGGCTTCTTGTTCACACACCCATGCCCTTGACCTGGCTGACCACCCATGTAGCTGCTGTGTTGTATATATTAATATATATATATATATTACTCTTAAGGCAAGTGTATATCTGTGTGTGTGCTTTAAAAATCACTTATTTCTTACAGTGATTTCAATTGTACCATGACTTCTTCACTGAAACCACAAAGTCCTGCTTACAACTCTGCATAACCCAACCCAGAGGTTTGAAGCTTCTGAAGATTAAATGCTCACTTGTATAATGTGACCAGTTTAAATGTAGTTTGTATTTTACAGCGGGACCTTTTTCTTTTTAAATTGTGATTTATTTATTTTTTTCCTTTTAATTAGAAGAGTGAGGTTGACTTTTGGAATATACATTCTTTGTCAGGATAATAAGCAAAGGGGTAGAGGAGAGAGAGATTGGCGCCCAAATGTGTTTCATTATTCTGTGCCATGGTGGTTCTCATTGCCAAACGGAGGTGTAACAGCTTGTTTCAGCACCTTGGGCTGGCGCTGCTTTTCTTTGTGTTTATCGCAACCTTACTGTATCTGTGGACGCTCGCAGCCAGCCCAAATCACTGAGGTGTCCAGCACAGGCCGGACCCCTCTTGATGTCTCTGTTCACAGTCACTGTGTGACCTTCTACATGCAGCAGCTTCTTTCTTCTGAACTTTTATTTCCGTTTCAGTAAATGGCTTTTCTTTTTTAAGTCTAAGGCCCCCTGCATGTGTTTTCAGTGCTGGCCATGTGACACTGGGCAGGACACATCACTCTGTGGGTTCTCATTTTCTGAGCTGTCGTCTAGTTCCCATATTCCATGATTCTGGCTGAGCAGGTGTACGTATCAGAGACTGCTTGCAGGTATTGAGTCATGTCCTGGGCACGCAAAAATTAAGCGCTTGCAGGCCTTTTCTAAATACTTTTCTTAAAATGCTTGTCCTCTGCAATAAATCTTAGAGTGGAGTAGAGTAATGAATCTAGTTTTCTGAATGAAGAATGAACTTGGTTTCCCAAACCAAAGATAGAATGGCACTTCATCTGTCTCATGGTGCCCCACTGTGGGCAGATAGGTGGGTCCTTGGGGACAGGAAATCTCAGCTGGGACCTAGCAGCAGAGAGCCACCTTTGAATAGGGCCACCTTTGGGATCAGGGAGCCTGGCACATACCTGTGGACATGGCTGCTGATGAGGGTTCCAGGAAATGGCAGCTGGAAGCTCAACAGAGCTGCCATCCAGAGAGCCCGAGGGTCAGCTAGGATTTTGTTTTCTTCTGATTTCCCACATACTTCCTGGTGAAATAGGGGAATTTCGTAGGAAGTAGCCAGGAGACAGACACCACCTTGTGTCTATATAGCACGTTGGTTTTCTTTCTCCCATTTATTGAAAATCTTTCTACTGAACAGACAAGTTTCCAGAGACTGTTGTAACACACAGCTGTGCACATCTTAATGAGTGGCATAACTTGCTCTAGATCCATTTTTTTGTGTGTGTGAGAAATAAAATGTGACAAATTGTATGCCCTCTCTTGTCATGAATTCAGTTTCTTCCCTGTATGGTTTTATGTTTCCCACTTGATTTTGTGCAGCCCTTATTTAGAGATTTTTGTTTTGTTTTCCAATTTGAATTCAATGCATTCTCACAATAGCTTTCTGAGTTATCTCAGGTGAAAGGCATGAGCACTTTGCTGATGAGGAAGCTGAAGGCTTGGGGAGAACTTGAAATTAGTAGGTTTGAAATCTAATGTCTCTTTCAGAAGGGGCAAAATGTAATTTTTAACCTTACACAGGTAAACTTTGAAACAATTTATGGTATTTTATTTTTTCCCCACTGACCTTTTTATCCTGTAACTTATATTGTATAAGGAAATTCCAAAAATACAGTTGAATAGAGACTAAACAGACCCTTTGATTTGAGTGAACTAGTAGCTGAGTTAGCTGGAGACTGATTCGAATGGATCCTTAAGTTCAGATCCTCAGACTGTCAGTGAGACCCTACCAAGCTCAGGAGCATCCCTGGCATTGCCGGGGGTCAGGGGTGTGTGACTGACTCAGGGCAAAGAACGTCCTTGCTTAGAAAACTGGAAAGCAGTGGCCTTGCTCCATAAGAAGCCTGCCCAAGGTTGGTTTCCAAGGAAGTAGATTTGCAGTATTCTAATAGATGTGGCACACCTGAAACTTCTTCTTGGGTCAGTGGTATCTTAGGCACCATTGCCTTTTGTTTTGGGAGTTACTCAAGTTGTGCCCACCTTTCTTGTGCATTGTGACTGTGTTGAGGAAAGGGGGGAGTGTGGAGGGGATAGTTTCCCTTAGGCCCAGGGAAGGGCCTTCTTCACAGTCAAGGTGGGAAGAAAAGGCTACGAGGAGGATGTCTAGGTGACTTGTGTACACATCACAAGACCACAAACCATGGGCCAGCCTACTATGCTTCTCTGCAGCAGGGGCTCTGAAAGAGTGTCTGGAAAAAACCATCAGCTCTGAAGAGAGAGTTTGACTCTTGGGCACTATTCTGCCCTTGTCTTCGTCAAAACAAACTTCCTTTTCCCTTGATCACGCTCCATGCGGTTACCCTGCTTTTGCTTATTAAAGAGATTACCCACCCCACCTCCTGACTTGTTTCCCCTTGTTGGATGGGGGCCTTGTGGCACAACCTATGCAGGGTGCTGAGCTTGGACCAAGTGGGGATAATGAGCCTAATTTAAGGCTCATCCAGGCCTACCTCCTCTTGGTCCTGGACCCTGCTTACCCACATTCCCTGCAGAAGATGGGCCCATTCTCAGCAAGGAGTGCAGTCGCAGCTGCTGACTGCCTATTTCTGTTTGAAGGTGGTTCCATCTTTCTGTTCCTCCCAGCACTGTCCGTTAACCGTTTCAGGTTGACCAGCAGTGACCTTACTCACCTGGGCTCTCAGGCATGCATCCAGAAGAGTGGGAGGGCAGGCCCAGGACAAGTCCATCACAGCAGCTGCTTACCATCCCTCCACAACCATGTTCCTGCTTCCTGTCATAATCATTACTTCATCAATTAACTGAAAGGGAGGGACTATCACTTAAACACAATGGGCCCTTGGGACTGGTCTTCATTCCACACTAACGCTCAGGAAACAAGTCCAGTCAAGCCAGTGGTTCTAGGTCATTATTATTCTATCTGCTCAAGAACTTCATGGATTCCTCCTGTCAATGCCATTTCTTCAATGAAGAATGGTCTACTTCACACATATCCTCCCCCACTCCTCTGTCTGCATTCAGAAAACTAAAAAGAAATAGTTTTCGTTCAATGTAGTGCATAGTCTCCATTCATGAGTCACCCCTGTGATCCTTTGCTAACCTAGAATCCAAGAGAAACAACACCCATCATCTATCCCCAAGTGGCCACCTGCCATCTACCCTGTTATCACTCTAAAGAAAGCAAGAAACACAAAGCCCCTGGCTTGTTATATGTAAGGACATAAGTGAAAACTTGTAGGCCTTCCCTCTGTGTTGTCATCTGCTAGAGAGAAGGTCTCTCTCCCACTCCTCTTGGCCCCCACCGCGTCCACTTGCCCAGAGGAGTGCTGCAGGTTCCTGAGCTGTGTGCAGAGCAGAGGGGAACACTGAGTCAAGTCACAGGGAGGGCGGCACCACTGGACAAGAGGAAAGGGCCTCCTTCCCCATGGAAATCAGACCAGGGGCAGCAGGAGGTGAGCAAGAGCTCAGGCAAACCATTCCTACTAGGAAGGGAGAATTCAGGAACGTGTCTACATCCTCGTTTCATCAGGCTGGCTTTCTAAATGAAGTGGGAAGCACTCAGCTGCTGTAGGCAGGTGTTAAGGTTGGGCTACTTCTCTCTGAAGGAGAATGTGGTCACTGTCTAGACTTTGAACAGTCAGGCTGTGTACAGGGTAAGGCAGTGTAGTGCCTGAGAACCAGTCTCCAGAGTTACACAACTCTGGGTTCAGGTTACCAGCAGGATTCAATAAAAACTATGTGCCAGGTACTGTGCTAAATGCTTACATGCATTATCTCAAAATCCTCACAACAGTCCTGAAAGGGAGGTGCTATAATCAGAGCCAAGTGAGTTGGAATTGTACCTAGTAACCTGCCCAAACCCCGGGCTATTTGAGCCCAAAGTCTGTCTTCATAACCACTGCACTTAACCTGTCATGATGCCTCATTTTCCTCGTGTATAAAATGGAAATAATACCCAATCAAAGGTGTTTTCTGGATTAAAAAAGAATGTATCGTTAGCACTGTGCCTGGCACTTTCAAGCACTATTATTGCAATTATTAATAAACACACTGCCAGTAACGTAATGACTCAAGTAAAAAGGAGCCTCAACAGATAGGCATTTGGTATGAGGGGAAGCAGAGGCAGGGTTTTCAAGAGCCAATGGATGTGAAAGCCACTGGCCATGAAATTCTAGACTTCACCTATCCCAGCATTCTGTTCTCATAAATTATCTACATGTCCTAAAACACCAGCACTTCAGCACCCAAAGTATACCTCCCAAGCCACCCTCCCAGCTGAAATCTCTTTGCCTTTGAAAACGTGGTGACACCTGTGGACAAATAGACCCAGGCAGCTTTTTATCTGTAGAGAAAAAAATGGCTCCAAACTGGGGGCAGGGACCCTCTGGGCCTTGGGCTAAAGTTGCTTCTGCTGTGGTCTCCCAGGTATCGGACAGGGCCGAGCTCTTTGAAACCTCCTGAGCACTTCCCTTATGTAGTGCTCAGAGGCTGTGGTTGGTTTAGCAGCTGGTGAAATTCTTTGCTGACGTCACCCATAGTGCAGTCCCTGTCCTTGGCTGCTGGAGTACCCATTTCTCACCTCCATTAAGTTCACGTGCTGGTTTTGCTGGCTTTGTGCCAGGGAATGCCAGAATAGGACGAGGGTTGAGAATGTACGTACAGCTTCTTATAAGGATGTCCTTTGTGTGCTATTGCATTTAAATCCACAGACACAGCTCTGTGTGGCTGCCTTATGTCACAATGGCTGGGTATCTGGGAGCTGATTACAAAGGGAAAGAGCTGAGCAGGCATCAGGGCCAGTATAATCAAAGGACTTGGAGTCAAGAGGAAAAAAGGCAGGGGCAGGGTACAGTGGTTTGTTGTTGTCCAGCCAGAGCACTGTTGAGAAGCCCCAAGGGTGGTGGCAAGAAAAGCACAGGTAGAGGAGAGGCCAGCCCTATGCGTCTTGTGGGTGTGGGGACCAGGAACTGGGCTCAGAAGGCCATCCATGGAGACTCAGTGCTCATGGATTGTGGATTCTCTTCTGGAGTTGATGATGATACCAAGTTTTAATTTTTATTGATGTTTAATACTTTCTAAAAACAGGAGGGGAAGACAAAAGTGTTAGAAGATGTCCCTCTATTGAAAATTGTTGGGAAGCCTAGTGGTGTTGGGTGAGTCAGGTACTTTCTCAGTTCTGTTCACCCTGAAGGTCTGTTTAATGAGGTTTCCCCAAACATAGCAATGATCTCCCTGGCCCCACTGGGAAGTGCCTTGTAATCAAATGAAGCCCACTGCAGTTTCTCAGACAGTAAAGAATCCGCCTGCAGTCCATGAGACCTGGGTTTGATCCCTGGGTCAAGAAGATCCCCTGGAGAAGGGAGTGGTTACCCACTCCAGTATTCTTGCCTGGAGAATTCCATGGACAGAGAAGCCTGTGGGCTACAGTCCATGGGATCGCATAGAGTTGGATCCGACTGAGCGACGAACACTTTCACTTTTTTTTTTGTCCTGGCCCTGCCTCTGGCATTTCACTAAATCTGTGTTTTTGCCACAGCTGACCTTTCTCTGTGCACTGTCTGATCAGTATTGAACTGATTCTCTTTCACTGCAGTGTCAGATCATGATAAACTGTACCTTGGAAAGTATTCGTATTTACATATCTGGATCTTCCTACTACACAAATAAACACCTGTTAAATTCTAGATTGTTTGTGGTATCTGATGGGGGGATGCTGACTTGCTATGAGATATGCGGGTTGTTTGTATGGAGCCAGTGTCACTTTCCAGGATGCTGCCAACCAGTCTCTGCTTATAGAGACATCCTCTGCCCTTGACCTCCACCACTTGCTCTCCAGCTTTCCGCCTTTCCTCTTCCTGCCTCGGCTGCTCCTCCTCAGTTGCTTTTCTGGGCATCGCTTCTCCCACCAGTCCTGCCCTGAGATGGTAGATTCTGCCAGAGACTCTTCCCCCTACCACTGAATGCTCTCCTGAGTGTTCTTGCCCACTCTCAAGGCTCTAGTCATCACAGTCCTGCAATTCCCAAGTCTACATCTCTAACCTCATGGGCCTGTGAGATCTCTTCATGTGGACTCCGCATGGCCAAACCTAGGCCCTGCCCAGTCCAGTATTACTTGACCACCATCAGTTCTGTTCTAGGAGTGGTCTCGTCAGTGACCAAGGCCTGCCCATTCTGCCTTCTAAGTATTCTTCAGATTCATCCTGACTGCCAGCTGGCTCCCTGCTGCCTAGTCGCCTTTGCTCCTTTAAACCTTGAGTGTTGGGAAGCAATTCATTGCAGAAATCCCACCATTTAGGGTCCCTATAGGTGAGAAAGACATTGCTCCATCCTTACGCAATAGTGGGGTGAGATTGATCTGCTTGGTGCCTTCCTGTGACCTTAGCTGAGGCTTGCTGCTGAGTCCGCCCCCTCCGCATCTGAACCCATGCTCAGGTCTCACCTCTCACAGCCATACTCCTGCTGACCCTTTTTGTCCCAGTTGCTCTGTCTTCTAGCCTGTGTACATGATGTTTCCCCTGCCTGATTCATCGTCTCTCCTTCCCTGGCTCCCCTTGGCTGCCTGACTCCTCTCATCTTACTGTCCCATCAGCAGCAGCACCTGACCTGGGAGGTCTATGTGCTGTCCACCCCGAGACTGCTTTCCTGGTCACAGTGGCCCTGGTGGGAGGGTAAGCGCTGCCCTGGGTCTGAAGTCCTAGGACTAATGCCTTGGGCCGGTAGTACAGGGTTGCTTGCCTTTTGGACAGGGACCTCTGTCTTTCTCACCTATAGGGACCCTAAATGGTGGGATTTCTGCAATGAATTGCTTCCCAACACTCAAGGTTTAAAAGATACTGCATTTACTTTCCTAAATCCAACTAAAGCTGACTCCAAGCCACCAGTTTCCATGATGGTATCCCCGGCGTTAGCAGTCTTCCTTTACTACCTTGCTCTCATGGGCTCTTGTGGTGCCAGAGCCAAGGAGGTCCCTGGTCTTCTGCTCGTCCAGGCCTGTGAGGTCCGTCTGCTCACTCCTGAGTTAGTGCTGGCAGCATCCACCTCCTGGGCACCTTTGTAACTGTCTGCATCTGGTATCCTGCCACCCTAGGGCCCCCACAGCCAGATCTTGATGCCCTCCATGCATTCAGCAAACATTTGTGGGGTACCTTCCCTGTGCTAGACCCTGGCTGGATCTTGGGGAAGCAGCAAAAAATAAAGCTGACACAATCAGTGTTCTCATGGGGCTCATTTTGGAGAAGGTGGCAAGCATGTGAAAAAGGCGTGTAGATGGAGAAACTGTAGCTGGGAGAGGGGAACAGGAAATGCTGCTGAGAAGAGGTTGCAGTTGTAAACAGGGCCCTCAGGAAAGGCCTTGCTGTACCACGGTGATGTTTGGGCAAATGGACACACACCTGAGGGAGGTGGGGGAGGGTGTCCCAGGCAGGTGCAGAACAAATGCAGACACTTTTGCCCTCAGGAGCAGCAGTGGTGGATGAAACAGGGTGAGTCGGGAGAGAGTGGTGGCAAGGAATGAGTGTGCGTAATTACGCAGGGCCAAGGCCACTGGCTTGTACTCTGAGCAACATGAAAAGCTGTTGGAGAGTTAGAGCCAAGGAATGACTTGATCTGATGTTTGTTTTCAAAGGGTCACTTGGCTACCATGCTCAGGCTAGATTTCAGATGGGCAAGGGCGGGAGGAGGGAGCAGCAGCAATCTGGGCAAGAGAGGGTGGTATCGAGCTCCGGTGAAGCTGTGAGAAATTGTCAGATCCTTAGAATGTGCTGAAGGATTCTACATGGCTGGGGAGAGTAGAGGGGGAATCAAGGATGGCTGTGACATTGTTGACCTTGGCAACTTAAAGAATAGAATTACTGTTTTTCTGAGCTGAAGAAGGCTGTGGTGGGAAGACAGAATTGGGGTGTGAGGTGGACCAGAGGGAAGATCAATATTTTGGTTTTGGATGCAGTAGGTCTAACATGCCTGTGAAATAACCATTTGGGGATGTCCAGGCCAGGGGCGTGGTCACAGTGTGGATATTATTCTGTAAGAGCCAGGATACTGGATGAAATCACTGAAAAGTTGAGGTCCACAGCTGAGCCCCCAACCCCCTGCCACCTTTTCTTGACTTGAGGATCCAATTCTTTCCAGCTAGGGCCACTCCCTCCATCTCTTTAAAGAGATTTTCTTTCCTCAGACATCCAGCTCTCAGGCCAGGATATGGACCTGGGGGGAGCTTGTCTTCAGGTAGCTCCAATCCCTTCTGACAGCAGACCTGCTACCTCCTGGAAGGAGGCTGCAGTTGTAGAGGAGGAAGTATATTATTATCTTTTTGACTTCTTGCAGGGGAAGTTGGGGGTGGGAAAGCAAGAGTGACTTCTGTATTTGGTTATTCAGGGGATAGGCAGTTGGGTGGAAAGCCCCAGAGAATGGACTGATGCGTGGGCTTCTGCCTCTAGTTGCCCCTACCTACCAAGGTCATGATTGTCCTCCTGAAGAGGAACCAGGGAGGGAGCCCTGTGGATAATAAATTTGCAATCTGCAATGGCACCCCACTCCAGTACTCTTGCCTGGAAAATCCCATGGACGGAGGAGCCTGGTAGGCTGCAGTCCATGGGGTCGCTAAGAGAAGGACACAACTGAGTGACTTCATTTTCACTTTTCACTTTCATGCCTTTGAGAAAGAAATGGCAACCCACTCCAGTGTTCTTGCCTGGAGAATCCCAGGGACGGGGGAGCCTGGTGAGCTGCCGTCTATGGGGTTGCACAGAGTCGGACACGACTGAAGCGACTTAGCAGCAGTAGCAGCAGCAGCAAGGACAACCAGGACGGAGAACAATACCTGCAATCTGGAAGCCATCAGGCTGCAGCCACTCCCTACGATGAACACTGAGGAACTCAGGATGTAAAAAAACACAGGATACGGGCCCCAGATAGTTGAGATGTATATAAAAGGGATGATTTCGGTGAGCCCAGACTCTTGCATCTTCCTGTATATAAAAAAATACTAAATTCCTTCACTTGAGATATCTAGTTTCTTTGATTCATAAAAATACTTTTGATGTTCAGACTACCTCCCTTTTTGCAAATTTCCATATAACCTGACTTCTGCCCCTGCCTCCTCAGAGCAGTTCTCTCAGGGTCACTTGAAATGTTGTTTTCTGGTCTTGAACTCCTAAAATTTTCCAAATAAAATGGAACTCTCAACTTCAGGTTGTGACATATATATATATATATGTGTGTGTGTGTGTGTGTGTGTGTGTGTGTGTGTATATATAGCTGCCAAGTTCAGGCAGAAGCCCTGACATTAAGGGGGGCTCCTCAAAGGCCACTGGGCTCCAGAGTCTCCTATTTGTGCTTGAGAGTGAGCCTTTTGAAGAGATAGTCTCCCAACCCAGCCTGGGGACTTGCCACCTTGTGGAGGTTGGTCAGATGGTCACCAATCTTCTTGATGAGTTTCACTTCCTCATAAGGAAGTGCTTCTCCAGGAAGTCACAGATGTGGGGGTCTGCATGGGCAGAACCCAGGCCATGCAGATCCAAAAGGGCCTGGTTCAGGTTCTCCACGAGAAGGGTGGCTTCCATAGCTTCCTGGGTTTTACCCCACTGAAGATGGCTTTGGCATATCCAGGAAGAGGGTGTGGCCACCACGCCGGTTTTGCGTTTTCAAGAGATGCTCCATGCCCTTGCACTTCTCCTTGGCCAGTTGCAAAAAGTGGCCTACACCATCCAGAGCCACATCATCATGGTTGAAATAGAAGCCATGAGAGAGGTAAGTGTAGGAGGCCCACAGATGCATGTGGATCAGCTGGTTGATGGAGGCCTCCATCTTGATGGAATAACTCTGACAAATCTGGGAGCGCATCATTGATTGGTAATGAGTTAAGCTAAAAATTTGTGGATGATCCTGGTGATCACAGACAGCAGAGTGGCTGATTCTGAAGGTTGAAACTAGAATAAATGTTGGAGGGTGGTTGGAGGCTGGAGCAAGGGGCATCCCTGGGTCTATTCCATCCAAGCACTGTTGAAGCAATCTGAGAGACCACTGTTGAACAGGTCCGAGGGACCACTGAGCACACTGCTGGTTGTGACTTTTTTAAGTCAATAATATATTTTTACCTAACAACAGAGCCCTGAAATACATGAAGCAAAACATTTAGAATTGAAAAGAAAAATAAATAATTGAACAATAATATTTTAAGATGTCAGTGCTCCACTTTCAGTAATGGATATGTTACCAAGTTCAAGACCGCAAGAAATAACTCTACACATGGACATCACCAGATGGTCAATACTGAAATCAGGTGGATTATATTCTTTGCAGCCAAACATGGAGAAGCTCTATACAGTCAGGAAAAACAAGAGCAGGAGCTGACTGTGGCTCAGATCATGAACTCCATATTGTAAAATTCAGACTTAAACTGAAGAAAGTAGGGAAAACCACTAGACCATTCAGGTATGACCTAAATCAAATCCCTTATGATTATACAATGGAAGTGATAAATAGATTCAAGAGATTAGATCTGATAGATAGAATGCCTGAAGAACTATGCATGGAGGTTCATAACACTGTACCAGAGGCGGTGATCAAAACCATCCCCAAGAAGAAGAAATACAAAAAGGCAAAATGGTTGTCTGAGGAGGCCTTGCAAATAACTGAGAAAAGAGGAGAAGTGAAAGGCAAAGGAGAGAAGGAAAGATACATCCATCTGAATGCAGAGTTCCAAAGAATAGGAAAGAGTGATAAGATAGCTTTCCTAAGTGATCAATGCAAAAAAATAGAGGAAAACAATAGAATGGGAAAGGCTAGAGATCTCTTCAAGGAAATTAGAGATTCCAAATGAACATTTCATGCAAAGATGGGCACAATAAAGGACAGAAACAGTATGGACCTAACAGAAACAGAAGGTATTAAGAAAAGGTGGCAAGAACACACAGTTCAGTTCAGTTCAGCCGCTCAGTCTTGTCCGACTCTTTGCGACCCCATGAATTGCAGCACACCAGGCCTCCCTCTTCACCACCAACTCCCGGAGTTCACTCAAACTCACGTCCATAGAGTCAGTGATGCCATCCAACCATCTCATCCTCTGTTGTCCCCTTCTCCTCCTGCCCCCAATCCCTCCCAGCATCAGAGTCTTTTCCAATGAGTCAACTCTTCGCATGAGGTGGCCAAAGTACTGGAGTTTCAGCTTTAGCATCATTCCTTCCAAAAAACACCCAGGACCGATCTTTAGAAAGGACTGGTTGGATCTCCTTGCAGTCCAAGGGACTCTCAAGAGTCTTCTCCAACACCACAGTCCAAAAGCATCAATTCTTCAGCACTCAGCTTTCTTCACAGTCCAACTCTCACATCCATACATGACTACTGGAAAAACCATAGCCTTGACTAGACGGACCTTTGTTGGCAAAGTAATGTTTCTGCTTTTGAGTATGCTATCTAGGTTGGTCATAACTTTCCTTCCAAGGAATAGCGTCTTTTAATTTCATGGCTGCAGTCACCATCTGCAGTGATTTTGGAGCCCAGAAAAATAAAGTCTGACACTATTTCCACTGTTTCCCCATCTATTTCCCATGAAGTGATGGGACCAGATGCCATGATCTTCGTTTTTTGAATGTTGAGCTTTAAGCCAACTTTTTCACTCTCCTC
>NW_011494635.1:9078608-9089006 GCF_000754665.1 Bison bison bison
TGTGCTTCTTCCAGCCCAGCATTTCTCATGATGTACTCTGCATATAAGTTAAATAAGCAGGGTGACAGTGTACAGCCTTGATGTACTCCTTTTCCTATTTGGAACCAGTCTGTTGTTCCATGTCCAGTTCTAACTGTTGCTTCCTGACCTACATATAGGAATACACAAGAACTATACAAAAAAGATCTTCATGACCTAGATAACCACGATGGTGTGATCACTCACCTAGAGCCACCATCCTGGGGTGTGAAGTCAAGTGGGCCTTAGGAAGCATCACTATGAACAAAGTGGAGGTGATGGAATTCCAGTTGAGCTATTTCAAATCCTCAAAGATGATGCTGTGAAAGTGCTGCACTCAATATGCCAGCAAATTTTGAAAACTCAGCAGTGACCACAGGAATGGAAAAGGTCAGTTTTCATTTCAGTCCCAAAGAAAAGCAATGCCAAAGAATGTTCAAACTACTGGACAACTGCACTCATCTCACACACTAGCAAAGTAATGCTGCAAGTTCTCCAAGCTAGGCTTCAATAGTATGTGAACCGAGAACTTCCAGATGTTCAAGCTGGATTTAGAAAAGGCAGAGGAACCAGGGATCAAATTGTGGATGTCCATTGGATCATAGAAAAAGCAAGAGAATTCCAGAAAAACATCTGCTTTATTGACTATGATAAAGCCTTTGACTATGTGGATCACCACAAATTGTGGAAAATTCTGAAAGAGATGGGAATACCAGACCACCTTACCTGCCTCCTGAGAAATCTGTATACAGGTCAAGAAGCAACAGTTAGAACTGGACACGGAACAACAGACTGGTTCCAAATTGTGAAAGGAGTAGTACATCAAGGCTGTATATTGTCACCTTGCTTATTTAACTTCTCTGCAGAGTGCATCATGAGAAATGCCAGGTTGGATGAAGCACAAGCTGGAATCAAGATTGCAGGGAGAACTATCAATAACCTCAGATATGCAGATGACACCACCCTAATGGCAGAAGTGAAGAGGACCTAATGAGCCTATTGATAAAAGTGAAAGAGCGTGAAAAAGCTGGCTTAAAACTCAACATTCAAAGAGAAGATCATGGCCTCTGTCCCATCACTTCATGGCAAATAAATGGGGAAACAGTGGAAACAGTGAGAGACTTCATTTTCTTGGGCTCCAAAATCACTGCTGATGGTGACTGCAGCCATGAAATGACAAGTTGCTTGCTCCCTGGAAGAAAATCTATGACAAACCTAGATAGCATATTAAAAAGCAGAGACATTTCTTTGCCAACAAAGGTACACATGGTCAAAGCTACGGTTTTTCCAGTGGTCATGTATGGATGTGAGGGTTGGAACATAAAGCTGAGTGCCAAAGAATTGATGCTTTTGAACTGTGATGTTGGAGAAGACTCTTGAGAGTCCCTTGGACAGCAAGGAGATCCAACCAGTCCACCCTAAAGGAAATCAGTCCTGAATATTCATTGGAAGGACTGATTTGAAGCTGAAGCTCCAATACTTTGGCCACCTGATGCAAAGAGCTGACTCATTGGAAAAGACCGTGATGCTGGGAAAGATTGAAAGTGGGAAGAGAAGGGGATGACAGAGGATGAGATGACTTGATGGACATGAGTTTGAGCAAGCCTAGGAGTTGGTGATGGACAGGGAAGTCTGGCTGCTGCAGTCCATGGGGTCTCAAAGAGTGAGATACGACTGAGTGCCTGAACTGACTGACCGACCAAGTCCAAGCCCACTCTCCTCATGCATGACAGGCCAATGAATCCAAGAGATGAGGTGTTGAAGCAAGGAATATGACTTCGTTTGGAAAGCTGGCTGACCAGGAAGATGGCAGACTAGTGTTTCAGAGTAACCATCTTGTCAGGGTCTGGATGCCAGGTTCTTTGTATAGTCAGAGAAAAAGAAGCAATGAGAAACGAAAGTCAAAAGGCAAAACAGAGAGGTAGAGGCAGTGGGGAAGTAAAGTGAAAGTGTTCAGTCTTGCAAAACATCTCCAAGGGAATGGCCAGCCTTTGGAAGGGATATGTTAATCTCATCTATTCAAGGTAGGCAGGGTTAGATCATCTTTCTATGAGTCACTTTAGTTTAGTCAGGCAGAGGGGCAGGGTCCTTTGAGGCAAGCCATTATGTATGATTATAATAACAAAAGCAACAAAAAGCAAGTCAAAGAAACAGTTTCTAATATGGAGTCAGAATTGGCTTCTTCCCTGCAGCAGGGTCAGAACTGGCTTCTTCTCTGCAACAGATATAACTAGACAGAAGATCAACAAAGAAACAGAAGACTCTAGCAACACTGTAAACCAACTAGACTGAACAGACATCTGTAATCCCCCCAGCAATAGCGGAATACACACTCCTTTCAAACACATATGGAACATGCTCCAGAACAGACTATATACTAGGGATGAAACAAGCCTCAGTAGAGGTAAAACAACTGAAATCATACAGAGTTCTCCAACTGTAGTTGAAATTCATCCTCTTACACACCAGTACTGAACTGATTCTTGGAGACAGTTTTGGGTAAAGTGGAAAAGAAAAGATTTATTGCTTTGCCAGGCAAAGGGGGCCACAATAAATTAATTCCCTCAAACTGTCTGTCCCAACCTGAAGAGGGTAGTGAGAAGTTTTATCAAAGAGGAGGGCATGATCAACTTGTGGACATTCTTCTGACTGGTTGGTGGTAACAGGGAGACAGCACCATCAACCTTCTGGTTCCAACCAGTCTGGGGTCCATGTGCTTGTGGGCAGCATAGAGGTAAACTTCTTCCTCCTGGTAGGGATTTTAGTATCTGGAAAACAGCTCAAAGATATTGTTATGTATATCCCTTGCAGGAACGGGACCCTACCCCAAGGCTGCACTGCTGTTTTTTGACAGAGCCTGTCTTCACATCCTCTCCCTTCCCAAATTAGGAAATGTTTGACTCAGCCTTTTGAAACTCAGGGAAGGTCATGGAGGCTGATGCCTATTTCCTGCAAAAAATAAATGGAGGACACAGAAAGGCTTTTGTGCTCATGAGACCCACAAGGTCCTCCTCAGTTTCACAACTACAATATAGTGGAAATTAGGAAGTTCACAAATATGTGGAAATTAAACAACCACTCCTAAATAACCAATGCATTATTTAGAAACGAAATTACAAAGGAAACTAAAAAATAGTTTGAGATGAATGAAAATGAAAACATAGCATACCAAAATGTATCGAGGGACGCTAAAGCAGTACTTAGAGCTAAAGAGCCTCTTGATGAGGATGAAAGAGGAGAGAGAAAAAGCCGGCTTAAAACTCAATATTAAAAAAACTAAGATCACGCTATCTGGTCCCATCACTTCTTGGCAAATAGAAGGGGAAAAGGTAGAAGCAGCGACAGATTTCCTCTTCTTGGGCTCTAAAATCACTGTGGATGGTGACTGTAGCCATGAAATTAGAAGACACTTGCTCCTTGGAAGAAAAGCTATGACAAACCTAGACAGTGTGTTAAAAAGCAAAGACATCACTTTGCCAACAAAGGTCCATATAATCAAGGCTATGGTCTTTTCGGTGGTCGCATATGGTTGTTAGAGCTGAACCATGAAGAAGGCAGAGTGCCGAAGAATTGATGCTTTTGAACTGTGGTGCTGGAAAAGACTCTTGAAAGTCCCCTGGACAGCAAGGAGATCAAACCAGTCAATCCTAAAGGAAATCAACCCTGAATTCTCATGGAAGGACTGATGCTGAAGCTCCAATACTTTGGCCACCTGATGCAAACAATTGACTCTTTGGAAAAGACCCTGATGCTGGGAAAGATTGAAGGCAGAAGAAGAAGGGGATGACAGAGGATGAGATGGTTGGATTGTAACTGGAAAGGGTTAATTTTAAATTTACACTGGGTCTGCTTGTGTGACCTTAACACTTCTTGTTGTTATAAACATACACATTGGCCTGCTTCAGGGAGGTAACTTGACCCTGACCACCTGTGAAGGATTGTAATTCTTTGTGTGGCAAATGGCACAGCGCCCAGCACCCCTAGTCTGCTACTTACCAGGTGGCCCAGAAATTCACATTTGGGGAGGCTGGAATCACAGATAGATGTGACATTTTTGTTTGTTGATATGACAGGAGAGATTGCATTTCATGGGCTTCCCTGGTGGCTCAGTGGTAGAGAATCCACCTGCAATGCAGGAGACCCAGGTTCAATCCCTGAGTCAGGAATATCTCCTGGAAGAGGGCATGGCCAACCCACTTCAGTTCTCCTGCCTGGAGAAACCCATGAACAGAGGAGCCTGGCAGGCTACAGTCCATATGGTTGAACACGACTGGAGCAACTAAGCAGCTGCAGCATTCCATTTCTCACCACCCATGAGATGACGATAAAGATGTGAAACTAACACTTTCCCTCTGAGGCTTGCCATTCTAGGAGATATTTGCAGGAATTAAATGGTCTTTTTAACTTTGTTTCCTCACCTCCCCCCATCTCTGATCTGTGAAAGAATCTGACATCCAGGCCCCAACAAGATGGTTATTTTGAGGCACTAGCCTGCCATCTCCTTGGTCAGCTGGCTCCCGAATAAAGTCCCTTCCTAATCCCAATACCTCATCTTGAATTCATTGACTTATCTTGTGGTAAGCAGAGTGAGCTTGGACAGGATGGCATCACCAATTCAGTGGACATGAACTTAGGCAGACTTCGGGAAATGGTCAGGGACAGGGAAGCCTGGCATGCTGCAGTCCATGGGGTTACAAAGAATTGGATATGACTTGCCAACTAGAACAACAAAAACAAAGAGGAAAATTTATAATTGTAAATGCCTACATTTAAAAAGGATTCCACCTTAAGACACTAGAAAAAGAAGAGCAAACTAAAGCTAAAACAGATAAAAGGAAGGAAATAATAAAGATTAGAGAGGAAATGAGTGGAACAGAGAATAAAATAACAATGGAGAAAATAAACAAACTCAAATCAACAAAATTGACAAAACTTTATCTTGATTGACCAAGAAAAAGAAGACCCAGATTCCTAAAATCAGGAATGAAGAGAAAATATAACTACCAACTTTATAGAAATAAAAAGGACCATAAGAGGAAATTATAAATAACTTTACGCTAGCAAATTAAATAAATAAAATGGACAAATTCCTAGAAAGACAAAAAATACCAAAACTGACTCCTGAGGCAGTCATGGTCAGGTTAAGAGGCTAATGCAGTAATCCAAGTGGGAGTGCTGATAGCAACCTGGAATTGGGTTACTGAGAGGGTTGGGATAACTTGGGTTATCTCACTTGGATAGTGAGAGGCATGGGACCCTTGCTATAGATTTTAGAGGTAGGACTAGTGGAGTTTGCTGACAAGTTGGATGCAAGATGGTGAGGGAAAGAGGAATAAGGAATGAGTCTTAGCTGTGAGACCCAATAGTAGGTGGTCAGGGTGTCATCATTTCTCTGTAAGAATCTCACTATTTAGTTTAGGACAGAGATTGTTATGGAGATGGAGAGAAATTTGAGGGAGTGGGACCATAACTGGGTGAAGGTGGTGGAGGGTGTTTCAGAGTGCAGACATCGCTTTCCCTCTCCCCACTTTGGAAGTCAGACCTCCTCTTACTCATCTGGCAGTTGCTTACACTAGCCAGGACTGATTGCTTTGCAGCATTTGTTTCTGTTACCTTTGTTTTGACGGCATCTCTTTTTCTGGCATTAGGTGGGTGTCAACATAATTAGTTTTGCTGAAATATCTACTACTTATTCCACCCACTGAGTGGGATTGATATGAATGTCATTTGTGGATGTTAAGTTCTTCTGTGAAAATTACTTCCTGTCTGCCTTGGAGTCTGAAGAAGTAGACTTGAAGACTTAAAGGAAGAATCAACTAAACGAATCCATTAAGCTGCTGCTTTAGGTTGGGTTTTCTCCAGAAGCAGACCCTGAGACGAGTTTTTTGGAAGTGAGCTCAGAACAAACCTCTAGTGGCATAGTGAAGTGAGACAGAAAAGTGTGTATTAATGAGCAGGTAGCTGCTGGGGGCTCCTAGTGTTTAATCCCGCTGCAGAAATTTAGGAGATTATGGAAAGCATCTTCATCAGAGTTGTTACTACTAAGAGGTGAGGAAGTTCCTCCAACCTGCTTTGTCACTGGCTGAGGAGAGCGTCTGGGAGCACAAATCTTCCATCACATCCTACCAGCTGTGCTAGTGGGCAGTGAACATTCCTGAAGCCAGAAGTAGCTCTCAGGCAAGGAGTCACAATTGCTTACTCTGGGAAGCCATTGTATGCATCGGAATGGTGAGGGCCAGGGAGAGATGGGTGGTGAAAAGACATCGCCTGCTACAGGAGCTTTTAGGGAAGATATGGGTTGCTGGACCCAAGGCATGGCAGGGCATCGGAATGGTGAGGGCCAGGGAGAGATGGGTGGTGAAAAGACATCGCCCGCTACAGGAGCTTTTAGGGAAGATATGGGTTGCTGGACCCAAGGCATGGCAGGGCACGCAGATGAGTTTTCCACGCTTGACATGAAGGATGCCACCATCACCTGTGGTGGTTTCATGGTTTGAGATGCCTATAAACAGTAGCAACATAATTTCCATGATAATTCCATCTCCAAAATATTCCATTAATTCCTGATATTTCATCCAACTATTCTGTCCTTTTAAATGGTCACTTTGTACCTAGCCCATGCAAGATCTGCAGAAGATATGGGCTGGGGGTGGCAGGTCTTTTCCAGGAGTTCATTGTATAAGGTATCAGGATAATTGATTGGCTTTAATTTATTGATACCGTTGCTGAACCAGGTTGTTTTTCATGATGCACAGCAAGGCAAACCCTTAGATCCTGAGATCTGCAGCAGAGTAAGGCAGCCAAGCCTGGAGAAGTCTCAGCTTCACCTCTTTGATAGTGAGAGAGTTGGAGCATTTATGGGATAAGCAGGGTGGTCTTAGGGTGGGAAAAGGTGGTTGAAGGCAGCGAAGAGGTGATAATCTGTGCTCTACACAGGCTTATCTGGGCTACATGTTTCTTCATGGGATGCATATTCAATAATTGAGGCACTTAGCATGATCTAAGGTTGGAGTTTTTGGCCCTCTGATATCAAAAGGTCATTCATTGGATACCTGGGTAGGCCCAGTTCTACGGTCAATGGTCCCAACCAGTCTTAGCTGGCTTGAGCTGATCAGGAACTGACTCCAAGTTCTGGGAAACAACTTACGCCCTTTGTTCCTAAAGTAACCCATACATCAAAGGTATTATCTTTATGGGTGGTTGAGTTTTGTGATATATCACCTAGACTATGTGAAGCTTGGAGTGTATGCAGTTATTTAGTTAAAGGAAAAAACAAAAACAAAAAACACCCCCAAACCCATACCCCCCTAGAAAAACTAAAGTGAGCTTAATCAGTAAAGACAGGTTACAAGCAGAGGCTTTTGTTTTTGTTTTTTTAAAAAAACAAGCTGTTCCCTTATCTGCTTTTCTGTGAGACAAACTCAAGGATTTCTGTTAGTCACGAGCTTCTGTTAATCCTGTGGGACACAGTTCCAATACCTGCTCATTTGGGCTCGGTTTGCTAGGTATGGAGCAGATTGCAAACTACTGTGAAATGAAAAATGTTGCCTGCCCTATCAGTGAACAAAGGGTATTGTAACTCTCAAGTCACTACAGCCATCCCAGACAGTGAGCTCTGGAGGAAACTCAGGATGGAGACAGGGGCTGCCCACTGCCAAGCTCTCAGCCACTGCAGTCACCCCCAACTGTGCACCCCAAGGGAATTCAGGATGGAGAAAAGTAGTATTCTGGCCCCATATAGTCAAGATGCATATCAAAGGAATGATTTCAATGAGCCCAGACTCTTGCATCTTCCCATGCATAGAAAAGTGCTAAATTCCTTCACTTGAGATATCTGATTTTCTTTAACAGTAATCTTTTCAAATTCCAACTGCCTGGCTTTTGTCGCAAAAACTCCTGTATGTCCGTTATAGGATATGTAAAGGCTCCTCCTTTACCTCTTTGAAGCAGTCTTTCAGAGCCAAGAGGCTGTGACCCAGGCTTAAATCCTCAGTTTTGTCTGCCAAATAAAACATAATTCTCAACTTGTAGGTTGCGTGTGTGTTTCTTTCTCCAGTCAACATCACAGGGACTGCAGGCTGATGGGGCCCAACACGCAGAACAGCTTAAAGCACCTAGTCCTACATTCAGCAAGGAGATGTATCCAATCTGGGTACATCTGGTTGCAAGGAGTCTACAGCCAGTCTGAAGGATGTGTCTTTTTCTAATTTGCATCAAGTTGCCATATCAGTTAACGGAAGTGTTATAGCCATGCGTTCCAGGAAACAAACACTCAGAAGGACAATGCAGATAGTGGAGTGCAGTTTATTACACTGGCGGGCCCAAGGCAGAGTCTCCTCCTAGCCAAGGACCCTGACCAGCATTTGTGAAAATCTTTTATATCCCCTGTGTACGTGTCCGAACCCACCACCCCAATTTCCTTGAGACTTACATAAAACAAAGGAAGAGTAAATACAATCACAATAACCCCATCATTTATGTGTTATGTGTTCAAGCAGTTAATAATCAATAAGCCTGCGGTTACATTCCAATAGATACAGAAAGAATTTATGACCTGTCTGGAGGCAGGGGTGATTAGAGTATGTTTTCTCTTAGGCACGGAGTAACCTGGATGTGATCTTCAAGATTTCCCTGTCCAGAGGGGGTCTTATCCTTCTATTGTAATTTCCATAGCCAATAAGCAGAGTTCAGAGTCCATTGGAGAGGTGGCCGAGCATGAGCAGCATGAACAGGCCTAAGATGGACTCCAGCTCTGTCTGTTTCCTTCTTCAGAAGCACCAAATAGGAAAAGTGAGTTTAGAAAGCAATCATTTATAACCATGGTATGTCTTTAGGGCAACTGTTGCATATATTAAATAATAAAGACATAGCATTAGTGTTCAGTGTGAACGTGAAGATTAGTCGTAATTACTTCTAGGAGCTGCCATATTTCTTCCCTTATCTGTCCAAATACACCCTGACCTTTTTGAGAATATTTAGCTGTTAACTTTGGAGGGACTAATAATAAAGTCATGTCAGTTGCCTTAAAGAATACCTTCTACTTCAACACATAATATCAGGTACAAAATAGCCAGTCACCCAATTCTACAAATAAAAGCAGAAGGAAACACAGGAGCCTTCTAGAAACTCTGTCCAGCTTCTGAAGGTGTGTGAAAGCATTAAGACCATGCTAACACCAAGCCCTTTGTAATTCAATATCCTGTGACATGAATGATTTGGTCGCCTGAAATAGTGCAATAGGAAAGTTGCAATCTGAACTCCTACTTTGGGCACCTTAAGGGAATGGACCCTTCATGGAGAAAACAGTGAAAATGCATTAGGGTCATTACAGTGAGAAAAGGAACTAGTAAGAAAGAATTGACACTACTCCTTGTCTCTCCAAGCCTACACTTCACATGTTGTAGCCACTCGTTCTGGGAAACAAACTCACTCAGAAGGACAATGCAGATAGTGGAGTGCAGTTTATTATACCAGCAGGCCCAAGGCAGAGTTTCCTCTCAGCCAAGGACCCCAATCGACTTTTGTGAAAACCTTAGAAAATGTCACTAAGAACAAAGCTAATGGGAGGTGATGGAATTCCAGTCGAGCTATTTCAAATCCTGAAAGATGATGCTGTGAAAGTGCTGCACTCAATATGCCAGCAAATTTGGAAAACTCAGCAGTGGCCACAGGACTGGAAAAGGTCAGTTTTCATTTCATTTCCCAAAGAAAGGCAATGCCAAAGAATGCTCAAACTACTGCACAATTGCACTCATCTCACACGCTAGTAAAGTAATGCTCAAAATTCTCCAAGCTAGGCTTTAGCAATATGTGAACCGTGAACTTCCCAATGTTCAAGCTGGTTTTAGAAAAGGCAGAGGAACCAGAGATCAAATTGCCAACATCCTCTGGATCATGGAAAAAGCAAGAGAGTTCCAGAAAAACATCTACTTCTGCTTTCTTGACTATGCCAAAGCCTTTGACTGTGTGGATCACAATAAACTGTGGAAAATTCTGAAAGAGATGGGAATACCAGACCACCTGATCTGCCTCTTGAGAAATTTGTATGAAGGTCAGGAAGCAACAGTTAGAACTGGACATGGAACAACAGACTGGTTCCAAATAGGAAAAGGAGTTCGTCAAGGCTGTATATTGTCACCCTGTTTATTTAACTTATATGCAGAATACATCATGAGAAACGCTGGACTGGAAGAAACACAAGCTGGAATCAAGATTGCCGGGAGAAATATCAATAACCTGATATACAGATGATACCACCCTTATGGCAGAAAGTGAAGAGGAACTAAAAAGCCTCTGGATGAAAGTGAAAGAGGAGAGTGAAAAAGTTGGCTTAAAGCTCAACATTCAGAAAACGAAGATCATGGCATCCGGTCCCAGCAC
>NW_011494635.1:9089110-9128206 GCF_000754665.1 Bison bison bison
GAATTGATGCTTTTGAACCGTGGTGTTGGAGAAGACTCTTGAGAGTCCCTTGGACTGCAAGGAGATCCAACCAGTCCATTCTGAAGGAGATCAGCCCTGGGATTTCTTTGGAAGGAATGATGCTAAAGCTGAAACTCCAGTATTTTGGGCCACCTCATGCGAAGAGTTGACTCACTGGAAAAGACTGATGCTGGGAGGGATTGGGGGCAGGAGGAGAAGGGGACGACAGAGGATGAGATGGCTGGATGGCATCACTGACTCGATGGACGTGAGTCTGAGTGAACTCCGGGAGTTGGTGATGGACAGGGAGGCCTGGCGTGCTGTGATTCATGGGATCGCAAAGAGTTGGACATGACTGAGCGACTGATCTGATCTGATCTGATTGATTATATTGTTTTGTTTCATTTTTGTTTCTAAAGTCCTTTAAAAAAATATTTATTTATTTTTGGCTGTGCTGGGTCTTCATTGCTACATGTGGACTTTCGCTAGTTGCAGCAAGCAGGGGCTACTCTCTAGTTGCAGTGCGTCGGCTTCTCATTGTGGTGGTTTCTCTTGTTGCAGAGCAAGGGCTCTAGGGTGTGTGGGCTTCAATAGATGCGATGCATGAGCTCAGTAGTTTAGCTGCCCTGTTGCGTGTAACATCTTCCCAGACCAGCGATCAAACCAGTATCCCCTGCATTGGCAGGCAGATTCTTAACCACTGGACCACCAAGGAAGTACTTAAAGTCCTTTTTTGTACTGATGGTTCAGTTTGATCTTGGATCCAGATGCCCTCTCCCAGTGAGATCTTCCATCTAGATTCCTTAAGTCAGATGTCTCACTGCTACACTCAATAATGTACTCTAACAATATGCTGAATGAGTAGATAGATGGATGAGTGAATGAATAAATGATTTTAACAGGAAGTTGAAGGGACTTTACTGGATATCATGGGATTTCAGTGAAACCATAAAGATGAGAATATTAGGTGAAAGTTACCCTCACTTCTCAAAAAGAGGTACTAGAATAGATGAGTGCTTCCTTGATGGCTCAGCAGTAAAGAATCCACCTGCCAATGCAGGAGATGTGGGTTCAATCTCTCGGTCGGGAAGATCTGCTGGAAGGGGAAATGGCAACCCACTCCAGTATACTTGCCTGGGAAACCCCATGGACAGAGGAGCCTGGGTGGCTGACAGTCCATGGGATTGCAAAGGGTTGGACATGACTGAGCACGCACACACACACCAGCAGAATAGCTGATGCAACATGTGTTTATCTGCATTACAAAGTTAGATGCTAGATGTACCTATGCCAGACTTAGTAGAAAACATTGGAACAAGTTCAGTGGCCATCAATACTTTCTTCTACCTTCAGTCTTTATAATACTATCTTATAAATCATTTGATGTGATTTTCGGGAGTCATTGGGAAAGAAGAGTTCAGCCAAGGGCTGCTGCTCATTTCTAGGTGTTTCCTTGTTTCTTTTCGTGGATATTCCACATTCTTCCACTTGGCTTCTCACCAGAAAGCTGATAGCTTGCTGAGATACAGAATCCTGTGGCTTCATGTTTTTTTGTTTTTGTTTGTTTTGTATTCTTTTAGCTGCACTGTGCAACCTGAGGGATCTTAGTTCCCCAACCAGGGATGGAACCCCTTGCCGCCTGCATTGGAAGTACAGAGTCTTAACCACTGGACCACCAGGGACTTCAAGTTCCTGTGGTTCTTGGTGTATCCACAGGGAAGGAGGGAGGTGAGAGTTCTTAGGGGAACTGCAACCTGGGAGACTTATGTGAAACATACTGGAATCCATATCTAACCAAGTCATGCTAAAGGTGGAATGTTAGCTGGCATTGACTGTGACGGGAGGTCTAGGAATGAAGGCATCAATAGGCAGATAGCACTCTATACTTGGAGAAGCAAGGATGGGTAAATGGATACTATGAACAGTCTCTAGTTCATAGTATTATGAACTAGTATTATCTATTAAGCAGTCTTGATAGGAGGTTGCTCAAGAGGTTAAGGGGACTACAGCATGAAAAGGATTTCGGACAGACTAGTTGGGCAAGAATTAGAAAGGAAGAAGCATGCAGGTTATGCACAGAGCACATTGCCCACATCAGAAAACTATACAGTATGGAGGCTCATGTAGGGATACTTCCAAAGGATCTGCCAATGCACCTGACCAGGTGCAAGGTAGGGACCCTACCATGTAGGGACCCTACCATGTACGGAAGACTTCTGTAGCCAAGGGACAATCGCAAATAGCATTAGCTAAGTAAATTGAGGCTCCCTATTTTTTCTAATATCTTCGACTTTGTCTCATTACAGGGAGGAAGTAGAGGAAGGGTGGAATCGCTCACATCCCCTATCCTCATTGCAAGGCCTCAAGCCACAGTTTAGGTAGAACCTGCAAGGAGAATTGATACTTGGAATTGCATATGAGATTGGAGTTTTGACTTGGGCAAGATTGAACTTGACTTTTCAGCAGCTAAACAATGATTCATTATCAAAATGAGACTGCTATTATTGAAAGTGGTTGATATGTTTTCTAGTGGTAGGGACCAAACAATTTTTAAAGAAAATGGAATATTAAGCTTCACTGGTAGCTCAGATGGTAAAGAATCTGCCTGCAATTTGGGAGACCCAGGTTCAATCCCTGGGTTGGGAAGATCCCCTGGATAAGGGAATGGCAACCCGCTCCAATAGTCTTACTGGGAGAATTCCATGGACAAATTAGCCTGGTGGGCTACAATCCATGGGGTCCCAAAGTGTTGGGCACAACTGAGTGAATAACACTTTCAGTTTCCCATTTGGACCTAAAAAAGCTCAGTATATTTAATATTGAATGAATGAATGGATTCAAGATTGGTGGCAATGGATTCCTATCATTGTACACTCCAAATCCCTGTTTCTTGGACACCTGAGGTCTTTGTAGTCAGAAAAGTCATTCATTCATTCATTCAACTTTTAATTGGCTTCTCAGTTAGTGTTTAGCATTGAGATAGGCCCTGGGGGCCCGAATTGAGTGAGCCAGACCTTGGACATCCAGGAGCTTGCCTTTCCATTGAAAAAGGAGGAAATTCCATTGAGCTCTGAAAGATGCCTCAGGCCTGGGTTGGGAGAGATCTGGGGTGTCAGCACAAGAAGGGAGTGCTATTGTTCAAAGGTCAGATTTCCTGACTCTGGTCTGGCCCTGGCTTACTCATTCATTCACTCAAGAAATTTGTGTAAAGAACTTCCCTACTTTGGGATAGTCTGCTTGGCATTGTCCTTAGAAGGGCATCTCTGGGGTAGATATTCCAGTGGGACAACTCTATGTTTCACACTCTGACAAGTTCAGGTAGCAAAGATACAGTGGTATGGGTTAAATATTTTGAGATCTATATTTTCTATTAACTCCCTAACATTCCCAATTGCTTGCTGGTGCCATGTTTACCTCAGACTAGAAATAATTCTAGAAAACAAGGCAGGTTCCATTGGCTAGAGTCAGAACATTGAGGGCCTGAACACCTGCAGGGAAATGAGGAAGTATCTGTGGCAGTTATGGTGTTTTTCCCCTCATCTGAACCTTGGGAATAGGGTTGCCAGATACAGTTGAAATACTTGGATATACTTATTCCAAAACATTAGGTATCATTTATCTGAAATTCAAGTTTAACTGGGCATCCTGTATGTGTTTGCTGTGTGTGCTCAGTCACTTCAGTCATATCCAACTCTTTGTTATCCCTTTGGACTGTAGCTCACCAGGCTCCTCTATCCATGGGATTTTACAGACAAAATCACTGAAGTGGGTTGCCATGCCCTCCTCCAAGGGACTTCCCAGCCCAGGGATTGAACCTACATCTCTTATGTCTCCCGCATTGGCAGGCAGGTTCTTTACCACTAGTACCACTTGGGAAGTCCGGGCATCCTGTATCTTAATTTGTAAATTTGTAATTCCCAGCCTTACCGGGGAAGAGTTCTCTTTGACCCAAGAAAGGCCATGAAACTCAACTCCCGGGTTTTCAGGAACCTCTTCCCCTATGAATCTTCTCTTCATCCCCATATGTAAGGCCTAGCTGGACCCTACTGATGACCCTCTGCATCAAGCCCTCATGGAGCGGGTGAGGATAATGCAATGTGAAAAATTTACTTGGGGACCAGGAGACTGGGCTCTAGACCATAGTCTGCCACGTGAACAGTTCTGTGACTTTGTACAGGACAGTTTCCCTCTCTGGACATTTCCCTATTCAGAAATTAAAGTATCAAGGTGGATTTAGCTTCAGAGTGCAATCAGGGCAGGAATACTTGGCATTTACCCACTCTGTACCAAGTTTGGGGTCTCTCTCTTTCTATGTGTGTGTGTGTGTGTGTGTGTGTGCATGTTGAGGGATGGATGAGAGATCCCCAACTGTCCCAGATAACGCAGGACTTAACAAGCCTTACTTTTCTGGTTTTGTAGTTGGGAAGTGACGCCTGACAGAGACAATGGGAGAATGAAGAGCAGTTAGAGGCTCTGTCCCATTTCTGTCTCAGTTTTCCTCTTTCAGAATGACCCCACTCCCATACCTCCTGGCTAAACAAAAATTCTTTTCTATGTTCTTAAATACAGCAGGCTCACAAGAAATAACAAAGGCACAGTGGCAGACTGTTGAATTGAGATTGTAAAGGTTCAGCCATGGCAGCCTAGTGTTCAAGCTTCCTGGGGATCTGGTCATCCTGTCTGGGAGGCTGCTCCCAACTGCCTTGGTTATTCATTCATTCTGTCTTGTTCTGAAGCATAAGGCAAAGATGAACAGCAGCTCTGTACAGAATCCAAAGGGAAGACAGAGAAACAACTGCAACAAGAGGAGAGAAAAGTGTTTTCCTTCAAGTGCTGCCTTTATTCCTCACTCTTAGGTCACAGACAATCAGTAGGACAGAGAGAGAACTGAGAGGATCCTCACTGGCCGCATGACCTGGGGCAAATTAATCAACCTCTCTGAGCCTTAGTTACCTCATCTTTAAAGTGACTAATAGTGGGTCACACCTCAGAGGGGAGTTGAAGGGCTAAATGAGCTAATGTTTGTGCCTGCTGGTGGTGAGTGTGTGGGTTTTGGTCCCTGCTTCTCGGTGTTAAGATAAAATAGAAGCCCATACTCTCTGTTTTAACCAAGATGCCATTCCAAGGTAGGATATAACTACTGCTAAATAAGGCAGCCAGTCCATAATTTTTGCAAGAGTGGTTATGGCAACCATACTTTTTAAAGTCACTAAAAGTTGACAAAGGACATGAAATTGTGATTAGGTGACAACAAAAAGTGATGGGATGACATAAATAAACCTACGAAGAAGGAAAAGAAGAAACTCAGAATATGAAATGCAGGTAGGGAAACAAGAACTCAGTCGGGGCAGGATAATTGTGTGTGACCAAGCTGGGGCTGGGAATCTGTCTCTGGTCTGAATAGGACAAAGGACGTGAACATGGAGTGGATATTGTTACATGGTCTGCAGCCCTTCCTATCATGATTGCCTGAGCCATTCTGCTACTTGTTGGGCACACCCTGGAAGAAGAGGAGGGATTATCGCCCACCAGTTGGAACAAAGCATCCTGGCTTGAGCTTCTTGGTCCTGTGTCCTTCCTCTCCTTTGATTCATCCCACCTGCCTGTGTCTCCACTGGGAGCTCCCTTGGTGGAGACATGCTTTTATTGTCCTCTCTCCATAAATTCCCAGTAACTCCTAGCTTCTGAGAAGTACCAGGTATTCCCTGCCCAGGAGTGGGTCTCACTCGTATCTGAGTAGTTGGAATACTTTTGTGGGAGCCATAACACATTGGCTATTGCCAGGTAGATACCTTGTGAAGGGCTTAAGAGAAACTCCCCTGTCAGGAGGCTAGGAGAGCCCATGTCTGAAACACTCAAGGTTGCAGGAGAAATGAAAGGTCTGACATGAGAAACAAAGGGTCTGCTTGTACTGTTTGCCCACCTCAGGTGCATTTGCTACCCTTCTCTGCCCTACTCTGTGCTCAGAGAGTGACTCTACACATGACAGTTTTTGGGGTCACATGCCAGTTGGATTCTGGTTGGGTTTGACCAATGGAAGGTGCCTGAGACTGGAGAGCGCAGGAGAGAGAGGTCAGGGTATACTACTTCTTGCTCTGAGTGGCTCCATCCCTCCAGGAGCAGCCCCTTCCCAGTGACTCCAGCTCTCACTGAGCTCTTGTGTCATCATTTCCTTCTCTTGCTCTCCAGTCCTAAGGGTGATAAAGCTACCCTCTGCTGCTGGTTTCTGGGAGCCCCATCACCCCTTGTTGATTCCCTTATCTCCACCCACACCTCTGTAAATATTTTCTTTATTAAAGGTTTCTCATTTGAACCAGCTGAGTTGAATTCACTTCCTACTAAGATTCCAACTGGCACATAGAGAAAGACTAAAGACATCTAGGATCTTAATTTGGTTTTCTGGGTATCAGAGGTGCAGGTTAGAGGTGAGGAAGGATGTGTAATAAAGCTGGAAGATATGGGAGAAGGACCCAGGAATCAAGCCCAATAGAAGAGCTGGGTCACATGAATCTAAATTACAGGTTACTGTTATCGGTCTGTGCTGGTGCTGAAACCTAGGAGGCATTCTCTGGGAAAGGAGAAGGCAGCGGTCTCTCATATTGGGAACAAAGTTGCATCTTCACTCTGGGGAATCCTTCTGCATCCAGCAGAGCTCAGTCAGAATGGAGTGGAAACCAGAGCTGTGCATGAGACCAGATCCAGGCAATAGTCATGATAGAGAGCTAATTCCACCAGAGAAACTGGAGCAGGTAATATGGATAAAGGCAGGAAGGTTTAGGGTTACTCGCATGGTATTAGAGAAGCCTGAGTAGGAATAAGATCAGGGACAGGCAAGAACAGACACAAATCAACTGGTGATAAATGCATGATGGCAGAATCACAGCTCATGAGTTATGCAGCTTTGGCTGGCTCTTTAGTGCTTATGGGGAAGGAGAGGATTATTGTGATAAAGATAGGTAAAGACGATTGGGAGATTGGGACTGATGTATACACACTACTATATGTAAAATAGATAACTAATAAAAACCTGCGGTAGAGCACAGTGAACTCTACTCAGTACTCTGTAATGGACAATATGGGAAAAGAATTTTAAATAAAAGAGTGGATATATGTTCATGCATAACTGATACACTTTATTGTATACCTGAAAATAACACAACATTGTAAATCGACTATGCTCTAATAAAAATTAAAATAAAAAATGGGTAAAGACTCTTGAAAGCAGAAAAGACAATTGCAGAATGTACCTAGGAAGTAGATTGTCAGTGTGTTACTCACAGAGGAATTCTATTGGTAATATATGATATTCGACTGGATTTGTGTAAAAGTTATCCTTGGACCAGGCTCCCAGCTTCCTAGTCTTGTGTCAGTGGAGTTTCTTTTCAGTCTTTTATGAGACATTCACCTGGCAGTAGCCAGGTCATCACGGCTCCCGTCTCCACCTCTGCTATCTTCGTTGCTGGTGACCCAGGAGTGCCTGAACACCACTCTCCCTTCACCCCCTTGGATGTTGCTGCCTCTCTCTTTGCATTAGCACAGGCTGAAGTGGGAGCAGAGCATATTTCCCTGTTCTGTCCCATCCCCTAATCCTTTTCAGCACCTCCACAAAAGGTAGAGGGTAGATAGGAGGTGTAGATTTTCCGTAAAGAAGCCAAGTGTTTAAAATCTCAATTTATTTCTCTGTAATTGAGATTAAATTATCTCTTTAGCCTTGATTTCCGCATTTTGGGGGGAAAATGGATTTTGCCAATTCCTATACATACATGCATCTGAAATCTGGGGCTTTAAATTTTATTTGATTGGCCCATTTGTTTATCCCTTCTGTGAATACCTGACTCTTCCAGTTTTACCATAACTTTATAATAAATATTGCTGGCTGATGGATTAAGTCCCTTCTTCAAAAATGTGCCTTGAAAAAATACATGCTTTGGTTTGAATTTGGTATAATTCAAAGTTTGTCAAGTTGAATTTGTCAAGCTCACTGTTGATTTTTGTTTCTGCATCTTGTAGTCCACTACCTTTTTGTACTCTCTTATTAGTTTATTAGGTTTTACTAGGTTATTCTGGGTTTTATTTGCAAAGTATATTATCTGCAAATACTCACAATGGTATTCTTCTTTTCTAATCCTTACAATGTTTTTTCTCTTGTCTCATTAGACTGACTTCTAGTAGTTTGAATGGAAGGGATGAGAGCAGACAGTCCTATCTCATTCTTGCTTTAAAAGGGGGCACCAATTTCTTTTTAATGTTCATTGTGGGACTCCCACTCACTCTTTTAGAAATTCTGTTATCTACCTAAGGGGTCTGCCTCACCCAGGATTTGTCCCTCTCCCCTGGTGCTAAGGAACTCCATCCATGAGAATTTCCTGGGGATTCCAGAAGGGCAGTGAAAGGTGGCTGTTGACTTTGCAGTTTCCGCAGCACAGCCCAGGATGAGCTTTTGCTTCCAGAGCTTCTCCCCATCTGCATTTTTTGCAGGCACACCTCTTCATCCTCTACAATTTCCAGTGAGTGTCTGTTGAATCATGTAGAAAGGCATCTCTCTCTCTCTTTACCCCACCTCCGTCTTTCCTTCTCCCTCTCCATTCTCCTTCTCTCGTCAAAGACAAACGATATAGTTAAAACCCACAAGGAGGCAGGATAACATTTTTTTTCATGCTCCATAATTTCCAAGACCACCTCTTCTCAGTGAATTAAACTTCACAGTTTTATGTGGACGATCCCTGGCTCCATTTTTTTGGTCCCAATCTGCTGTTTCAGACTGTGTACATGGGTCCACTGAGAGTAAGACATAGCACTACCTGTTAGTAATTGTTCCCTCAGCTCTGCAAAAACCAACTTTGAAAATCACTGAAATGGCCACAAAGAGGCTCAAAGTCTTAGCCAAGGGCTACCCTCCTTTCCACTCTGAGATGGGGACAGAGTGTGGTTTTCTTCTTGTAATGCAATAGAGCAGATAAGGGGTATCTTTCAAGTTCAACTTTTTATTTTTTTTAATGGGGAAAAAAACCTGCTTTCCTAGACATGTGATCTCCAGTAAGTGTGGACTGTTCTTTGGTTAAATGTATGTGTTTTCATCGCAGACGTTTCTTTCCAAGGGCTTTCAATTTGTGGCAGACATGTAGGAAGGAGGGGCTTCAGGGATGCTGCAAGAAGTGGCAATTTGATCAACTCAAACCTTGGGCTCTGATTTTATTCAACTAATACTTCAGGTTATGTCTTGTGACAAACAAAATATGAACTTAAAAGGTTACAGTCAATTCTCTTTATTCACAGTAGTTATGTTCCATAAAGTTACCACAAATGATGAATATTGAACTATTGCTCTAAGGGAATTATAAGGTTAGGTTCCTGCAAGCCTCTGGTCACAATATTTTCGTCAACCAATCAATACATAACCTTGTTTTACATGTGTTTCTGTTCAAAGACATTTTGCTTAAGATATATTGTTGATTCATAAACACTCATGGCGCACAGTACTGCAATTCATGCCTCAACAAAGCTTATCTCATAGATATATTTTCTCTTTCATCTTGTGCTTAGATCACTGAAAGTCCTTCAGCTGTCATTTGGTATCAAACTGATACCAAAAGCATAAGAATGCAAAAACCATGGCACTACATAGAACATGAAAAAGATACTTGTTTACACTATGAGAGCTGAAACAAGGAAGGAGGGTGTCAGTTTCTTTGATCTCTGCTGGGAACGTGAACACTGGGTGACTCACATTTCCCCTGCTCCGTGCATGCCTGTGAATGACCATGAACGTGCCATGAATATTGATTTTGGGGTTACAAATATATTTTAGCATGCAGCAGAATTCACAAATATACTCTGAGAATAATGAGCACTGACTGTACATAGAAAAGTCTTTCCATCTATTTCTTAAAAGTAAGTTTGTTTCTTAAAAACAAACATTGTTTGAACAACTCTTGGATGAAGTTAGGTGCTTTGTGATTCTAATAGCTATTCACAGGGGAGCCTTGAGAACAACTCATATTTCAATTTGTCCAATGATCTCATTCCTACCTCAAGGACTTCTAGGCTGGGCGAGGGCAGGGAGGTGTAACCATCTTTAAATGATGGAGTAAAATGGCACTGGGGTTTAAACATGCCTCCACATATCAAATGTGTCTCATAGAACCTGGCAACAGAGAAGGTGGCAATATAGGTGCTTTCTTATTTTCTATCCTCTCCTCTAATTTGATCACCTCTTCTTTTTTCTTTTAAAAGTGATGAGGATAGTTGGTAATGACGAGGGTATGAGTGAACTCTCCAGCTTAGAAATTTCTAAATTTCCAAAGAAGAGTCATCCTGGATTTATTGTATAAGAGCAGATGCTGCGAAATTCTACAGATGCAAGTCCTTGGCTTCTGACATGTTTTCTGACATTTTTATAGCCTGAAAGTTCTGACAAGTGTGTCCAGTGGGAGGGAATTCAAATAGTTCTGCTTTGACTTCAGTCTCATATAGGCCTTTGATCTCTTTCTGTGGCAAACAGTTCCACCCTGTTGACCTACAAATTAAAGACAGAGATGGAGCCATCACTTGTTGAATAGCTGAGCACATCAGTGCTGTTACTTGGGGTGGAGTTTGCTGTCTGACCGCCTGGGCTCTGCTTAATCCTCCTGCTTTTATTGCCCTCTCTAAACTTGACCACTAGGCTGCGCTGACTGGCAGTATTACTTGTCCCTTTCTGGACCACCTGTTATGTGCCTTCCAAATCAGCCTCAACTTACAGCTGTCCTCAGTAATACACAGGAGAGTAAATACCCAGCTGGAGTCAAGCAATTTGGGGAGTACCAAAGTGCTACTCATTCAACCTTAAAGATGGTGACAGAGTTGGTAACTGGGTGAATTAGTTTCCTATTATTGCTATAACAAATCAACACAAATATAATAGCTTAAAACAATACAAATTTATTCTCTCATAGTTCTGGAGGTCAGAAGTCCAAAAAGAGTTTGTGAGGCTAAAATCAAGGTGTCAATGGGATGCATTCCTTCTAGAGACTCTAGGGGCGAGTTTCTTTTGTTACCTTTTTCAGCTTTTACAAGATATCCACATTCTTTGGTTTCTGACTCCTTCCTCCATCGTCAAAGCACATTGTTCCAGTCTCTGCTTTTGTTGTTATACCTCCTTTTTTCTGACTTTGTCCTTGTTTTTCTCTTATAAGGATGCTTATGATTACTTTGGGCTTCCCCCAGACAATACAAATGTATCTCCTAGTCTCAAGATGCTTAACTTAATCACACAAAGTTCCTTTCCCTATAAGATTACATATTGACAGGCCTTAGGAATTAGGATGTGGACATATTTAGGGGGTCATTATTGAGCCTACCATATTGGGGAATACAAGATTCAGTCAGAAGTACTTCACTAGATTTGTAAACCCAAAGTTAAGAAATAAGTTCAGTTCAGTCGCTCAGTCGTGTCCAACTCTTTGCGAGCCCATGAACCGCAGCATGCCAGGCCTCCCTGTCCAACACCAACTGCCGGAGCCTACCCAAACTCATGTCCATTGAGTTGGTGCTGTCATCCAACCATCTCATCCTCTGTCATCCCCTTCTTCTCCTGCCCTCAATTTTTCCCAGCATCAGGGTCTTTTCCAATGAGTCAGCTCTTTGCATCAGGTGGCCAAAGTATTAGAGTTTCAGCTTCAACATCAGTCCTTCCAATGAACACTCAGGACTGATCTCCTTTAGGATGGACTGGTTGGATCTCCTTGCAGTCCAAGGGACTCTCAAGAGTCTTCTCCAACACCACAGTTCAAAAGCATTGATTCTTCGGTGCTCAGCTTTCTTCGTAGTCCAACTCTCACATCCATACATGACTACTGGAAAAACCATAGCCTTGACTAGACGGACCTTTGTTGGCAAAGTAATGTCTCTGCTTTTTAATATGCTATCTAGGTTGGTCATAACTTTCCTTCCGTGGAGTAAGCGTCTTTTAATTCCATGGCTGCAATCATCATCTGCAGTGATTTTGGAGCCCAAAAAAATAAAGTCTGCCACTGTTTCCACTGTTTCCCCATCTATTTGCCATGAAGTGATGGGACCAGATGCTGTGATCTTAGTTTTCTGAATGTTGAGCTTTAAGCCAACTTTTTCACTCGCCTCCTTCACTTTCATCAAGAGGCTCTTTAAATTCTTCTTCGCTTTCTGCCATAAGGGTGCTGTCATCTGCATATCTGACGTTATTGTTATTTCTCCTGGCAATCTTGATTTCAGCTTGTGCTTCCTCCAGCCCAGCGTTTCTCATGATGTACTCTGCATATAAGTTAAATAAGCAGGGTGACAATATACAGCCTTGACGTACTCCTTTTCCTATTTGGAACCAGTCTGTTGTTCCATGTCCAGTTCTAACTGTTGCTTCCTGATCTGCATATAGGTTTCTCAAGAGGCAGGTCAGGTGGTCTGGTATTCCCATCTCTTTCAGAATTTTCCACAGTTTATTGTGATCCACACAGTCAAAGGCTTTGGCATAGTCAATAAAGCAGAAATAGATGTTTTTCTGGAACTCTCTTGCTTTTTCAATGATCCAGCGGATGTTGGCAATTTGATCTCTGGTTCCTCTGCCTTTTCTAAAAGCAGCTTGAACATCTAGAAGTTCATGGTTCTCGTATTGCTGAAGCCTGGCTTGGAGAATTTTGAGCACTATTTTACTTGAGTGTGAGATGCGTACAACTGTGCAGTAGTTTGAGCGTTCTTTGGAATTGCCTTTATTTGGTTAAGAGATAGTTTAGCTAAAATCTTGCTTGGAGCAAAGGAGTCAGGCTTAGCTGGAGTAATGTGAGAACCAGAAATATCAGCACTGTGTATTTCTATGATGCTATAATAAGAATAACTGTGGAGTAGAACCATGGGGTTATCCCTTCTTTAAATGAAGCTCAGAGATCAGGAAAGTGATGGCCTAATTATAAAATAAAAATTCTGCAGTGAAAACTGGGTAGCTGTGGGTGGTAATACTTTTCTGAGTCAGCTATGGGCCCCTCAGTTTTCCCTTTCTCTTGATATTCATACAACTCTCTGCAGATGGTAGAGGGTGATGATATGATGAGGTGGCAGAGCAAGAGGAGAACTAATTCCCAGAGTTCACAGCTGCCTCTATATGATACAATAACCATTTGCTGAAATAAAATAAAAATGCAGAACTTCAGGCATACTGTCTGAGTAAGAATGTGAAATGATGCTTGAAGCCTTTTGTGAAAATTTCTGTTAGCTATTGTAGCTCAAACATCGAACATCAATGAGAAGGAATTCATCTAAGTATTTCCTGTCCATGGAATTCAGGGGTCCAAATCTTTAATAATCTTCCTTCTCTAGGTTCAGTCAAGTAATGGCTAAAATCTTTAGATTGACATAGATGTTTAACTAATCAAAATACCAAAGTATTGAAAGTTTAACTGAGATAAAGAAAATTTAGAGCCTTACCTTTGGAAATCCCTAATTATATCACTAGCATTATGGCATGTAATTTCTTCCTTAAAATACAATTTTTTTTTTTTTGCCACAGGCTGCAGCATTTGTGGAAGTATTATGAATCACTTCTTATTTCTCTATAAAACTTATATTTGATTTACTTGTGCCGTGGATTGGAATAAGCAAACATATCACTATATTAATTTATCTGAACTTCTATTCTCTGGCTATGAACTATCATTTTCTTAAAGGATCCTTAACTTCTCACCTACTAATATTTTCATTATTTCTTAATTTTTAACATTAGCACCAGGTTCCATCACTGAAAAAGCTGCTGGCTTTTTTCTAGGGGCATACACGTTTTTTAGACTAAGATATATAGTCATTCATTATTTCATAAGAGCAACTGGTTATACAATGTTGAATAAATAGCAAGGAAGCTCCATTGAAATGGGCTGCCATGTGATTGGCTAGTCACTATTGACTAGTCAGTATTGACTAGTCACAATAGGTCTAGTCACTATTGTCCAAGATTGAAGCTTTCACCTCCAAAATGGCAAATGATTACATCATGAATTTTTTGATTGCTCATGAATTATGTCACAAATATCAAAGCTGCCATTATCAAGGGCTCCCATATTTGATATCAACTATATTTTCCTGCACTGTCAATGTTGAAGTCATACTGTCTTCTCCTTATTTATGTTTTTTTTTTTTTTTTGAGGCATATATGTATTTTTAGTCTTTGAAAGAACCAATTTTTGGTTATATTGAATTTCTCTAACAATTTCCTATTTTTTATATCATTGATTTCTGCTTTAATTTTTTAAAAATTTATTTTTTAATTAAAGGATAATTGCTTTACAGAATTTTGTTTTCTGTCAAACCTCAACATGAATCAGACATCAGTTCAGTTCAGTTGCTCAGTCGTGTCCGACTCTTTGCGACCCCATGAATCGCAGCACACCAGGCCTCCCTGTCCATCATCAACTCCTGGAGTTCACCCAGACTCACATCCATCGAGTCAGTGATGCCATCCAACTATCTCATTCCTCTGTCGTCCCCTTCTCCTCCTGCCCCCAATCCCTCCCAGCATCAGAGTCTTTTCCAATGAGTCAACTCTTCGCATGAGGTGGCCAAAGTACCGGAGTTTCAGCTTTAGCATCATTCCTTCCAAAGAAATCCCAGGGCTGATCTTCTTCAGAATGGACTGGTTGGATCTCCTTGCAGTCCAAGGGACTCTCAAGAGTCTTCTCCAACACCACAGTTCAAAAGCATCAATTCTTCGGCGTTCACTTTTCTTCACAGTCCAACTCTCACACCCATACATGACCACAGGAAAAACCATAGCCTTGACTAGACGGACCTTTGTTGGCAAAGTAATGTCTCTGCTTTTTAATATGCTATCTAGGTTAGTCATAACTTTCCTTCCAAGGAGTTAGCCTCTTTTAATTTAATGGCTGCAGTCACCATCCACAGTGATTTTGGAGCCCAGAAAAATAAAGTCTGACATAGGTATACATATATCCCCTCACTTTTCAACCTCTCCCCCATCTCCCTCCCCATCCCACCCCTCTAGGTTGATACAGAGCCCCTGTTTGAGTTTCCTGAGACATACAGCAAATTCCCATTGGCTATCTATTTTACATATGGTAACATAAGTTTCTATGTTATTCTCTCCATACATCTCACCCTCTCCTCCCCTCTCTCCATGTCCATAAGTTTATTCTCTATGTTTGTTTCTCCATGCTACCTGGCAAATAAATTCTTCAGTACTATTTTTCTAGATTCCATATATATGCATTAGTATATGCTATTTATCTTTCTCTGACTTACTTCACTCTGTTTAATAAGGCTCTAGGTTCATCCACCTCATTAGAACTGATTCAAATGCATTCCTTTTTATGGCTGAGTAATATTCCATTGTGTGTATGTACCACAACTTCTTTATCCATTCATCTGTCTATGGACATCTAGGTTGCTTCCATGTTCTAGCTATTGTAAATAGTGCTGCAGTGAACAATGGGATACATCTATCTTTTTCAATTTTGGTTTCCTCAGGGTATGTGCCTAGGAGTGGGATTGCTGGGTTCTATGGTGGTTTTATTCCTAGTTTTTAAATGAATCTCCATACCATCTTCCATAGTGGCTGTACCAATTTACACTCCTGCAAACAGTGCAAGAGCATTCCCTTTTCTCCACACCCTGTCCAGCATTTACTGTTTGTAGACTTTTTGATGATGGCCATTCTAACCAGAGTGAGGTGATATCACATTGTAGTTTTGATTTGCATTTCTCTAATAATGAGTGATGTTGAGCATCTTTTCATGTGTTTGTTAGCCATCTGGATGTCTTCTTTGGAGAAATGTCTGTTTACCTTTTTTCCCCACTTTTTGATTGGGTTGTTTCTTTTTCTGGCATTGAGTTGTATGAGCTTCTTGTATATTTTGGAATTAATTCTTTGTTAGTTGTTTCATTTGCTATTATTTTCTCTCACTCTGAGGGTTGTCTTTTCACCTTGCTTATAGTTTCCTTTGCTGTGCAAAAGCTTTTAAGTTTAATCAGGTCCCACTTGTTTACTTGATTGAAGGCAGGAGGAGAAGGAAGGAGAAAATTGAAGGCAGGAGGAGAAGGGGACGACAGAGGGTGAGATGATTGGATGGCATCACTGACTCAGTGGACATGAGTTTGGGTAAACTCCGGGAGTTGGTGATGGACAGGGAGGCCTGGCATGCTGCAGTCCATGGGGTTGCAAAGAGTTGGACATGACTGAGCGACTGAACTGAATTGAACTGACTTGTTTACTTTTGTTTTTATTTCCATTACTCTAGGAGGTGGGTCATAGAGGATCTTGCTTTGATTTATGTCATCGAGTGTTCTGCCTATGTTTTCATCTAAGAGTTTTGTAGTTTCTTGTCTTCCATTTAGGTCTTTAATCCATTTTAATTTGATCTTTGTGTGTGGTTTTAGGAAGTGTTCTAATTTCATTCTTTTACATGTAGCTGTCCAATTTTCCCAGCACCATTTATTGAAAAGGCTGTCTTTGCCCCATTGTATATTCTTGCCTCCTTTGTCAAAAATAAGGTACCCATAGGTGCATGGGTTTATTTCTGGGTTTTCTATCTTGTTCCATTGGTCTATACTTCTGTTTTGGTGCCAGTACTATATTGTCTTGATGATTGTAGCTTTGTAGTATAACCTGAAATCAGAAAGGTTGATTCCTCCAGCTGCATTCTTTCTCATGACTGCTTTGGTTATTTGGGGTCTTTTGTGTTTCCATATGAATTGTGAGATTTTTTTGTTCTAGTTCTGTGAAAAATGCCTTTGGTAATTTGATAGGGATCACATTGAATCTGGAGATTTTGTTTGTAGTGTAGATTTTCACAATATTGATTCTTCCTACCCAGGAACATGGGCTATCTCTCCATCTGTTTATGTTGCTTTTTATTTCTTTCATTAGTGTCTTATAATTTTCTGTGTACAGTTCTTTTGTCTCCCTAGGTGAATTTATTCCTAGATATTTTATTCTTTTTGTTGCAATGGTGAATGGGATTGATTCCTTAATTTCTCTTTCTCATTTTTCATTGTTAGTATATAGAAATGCAAGTAATTTCTGTGTATTGATTTAGTATCCTGCAACTTTGCTAAATTCACTGATAAACTCTAGTAATTTTCTGATACTATCTTTAGGGTTTTCTATGTACAGTAACATGTCATCTGCAAACAGTGAAAGATTTATGTCTTTTCCGATCTGGATTCCTTTTATTTCTTTTTCTTCTCTGATTGCTGTTGCTAGGACTTCCAAAACTATGTTTAATAATAGTGGTGAAAGTGGACACCCTTGTCTTGTTCCTGATCGTAGGGGGAATGCTTTCAGTTTTCACCATCGAGAATAATGTTTCCTGTAGGCTTATTATATATGGCCTTTACTATGTTGAGGTAGATTCCTTCTATGCCCATTTTTTTGAAGAGTTTTAATCATAAAGTGGTGCTGAATTTTGTCAAAGGCTTTTTCTGCATCTGTTGAGATTATTATGTGTTTTTTTCTTTCAATTTGTTAATATAGTGTATCACATTGATCGATTTGCATATATTGAAGAATCCTTGCATCCCTGGAATAAACCCTTATTGATTGTGGTGTATGAGCTTTTTAATGTGTTGCTGAATTCTATTTGCTAAAATTTTGTTGAGGATTTTTGCATCTATGTTCATCAGTGATATTTGTCTGTAGTTTTCTTTTTTTGTGTTGTCTTTGTCTAGTTTTGGTATCAGGTGATGGTAGTCTCATAGAATGAATTTAGAAGTGTTCATTCCTCTGCAGTTTTTTGAAAGAGTTTTAGAAGGATAGGCATTAGCTCTTCTCTAAATGTTTGATAGAATTCTCCTGTGAAGCAGTCTGGCCCTGGGCTTTTGTTTTTTGGGAGATGTTTGATCACAGCTTCAATTTCAGTGCTTGTAATTGGGTTGTTCATAATTTCTATTTCTTCCCGGTTCAGTATTGTAAGATTGACCTTTTCTAAGCATCTGTCCATTTCTTCCAGGTTATCCATTTTATTGCCATATAGTTGTCCTTAATTGTCTCTTATAACCCTTTGCATTTCTGCCTTGTCAGTTGTAACCTCAACTTCTTCATTTCTAATTTTGTTGATTTGATTCTTCTCTCTTTTTTTTCTTGATGAGTTGGGCTAAGGGTTTGTCAATTTTGTTTATCTTCTCAAAGAACCAAATTTTAGTATTTTTAATCTTTACACTTGTTTCTTTAATTTTTTTCCCATTTATTTCTGCCTGAATTTTATGATTTATTTCCCTCTACTAATTTTGGGGTTTCTTTCTTCTCCTTTTTCCAGTTGTTTTAGGTGTAAAGTTAGGTTGTCTATTCGCTGGTTTTCTTGTTTCTTGAGGTAGGATTGTATTGCTATAAACTTCCCCCTTAGAACTGCTTTTGCTGCATCCCATAGGTTTTGAGTTATATTTTCATTGTCACTTGTTTCTAGATATTTTTTGATTTCCCATTTGATTTCTTCAGTAACCTGTTGGTTATTTAGAAATGTATTGTTTAAACTCCATGTGTTTATGTCAAATCTGTTGTTTACAGTTTTTGTTCTTGCAATTGATATCTAGTCTCATTGTGTTCTGGTCTGAGAAAATGCTTGATTTGATTTCAGTTTTCTTAAATTTACTGAAGCTTGATTTGTGACTCAAGATGTGGTCTATCCTGGATAATGTTCCATGTGCACTTGAGAAGTAGGTGTTTTCTTCTGTATTTGGATGGGATGTCATCGAGATATCAATGAGATCCATCTCATCTACTGTATCATTTAAGACTTGTGTTTCCTTATTGATTTTCTGTTTTGATGATCTGTCCATTGGTGTGAGTGGGGTGTTAAAATCTCCTACTATTATTGTGTCACTGTCAATTTCTCCTTTTATGTCTGTTAGTGTTTGTCTTATGTATTACAGTGCTCCTATTTTGGGTGCATAGATATTTACAATTGTTATGTCTTTCTCTTGGATTGGTCTCTTGATCATTAAGTGGTGTCCTTCCTTATCACTTGTAATCCTCTTTACTTTAAGGTCTATTTTGCCTGATATGAGGATTGCTACTCTAGCTTTCTTTTGCTAGACTATATTTGCATGAAATATATTTTTCCATCCTCTCACTTTCAGTCTATATGTGTCTTGAGGTCTGAAGTGGGTTTCTTGTAGACAGCATATATATGGATCTTTTTTTGTATCCATTCAGCCAGTCTGTGTCTTTTGGTTGGAGCATTTAATCTATTTACATTTAAAGTAATAATCAATTTATATGTTCCTATTGCCATTTTCTTTATTGTTTGGGGTTTGATTTTATAGATCTTTTTCTTCTCTTATATTTCCTGACTATGCTGCTAAGTCGCTTCAGTCATGTCTGACTCTGTGCAACCCCATAGACGGCAGCCCATCAGGCTCCACTGTCCCTGGGATTCTCCAGGCAAGAACACTGGAGTGGGTTGCCATTTCCTTCTCCAATGCAGGAAAGTGAAAAGTAAAAGTGAAGTCGCTCAGTCGTTTCCAACTCTTAGCGATCCAATGGACTGCAGCCTACCTGGCTCCTCGTAAAAATCCATGGGATTTGCCAGGCAAGAGCACTGGAGTGGGCGGCCATTGCCTTCTCCTTCCTGACTATATAAGGCCCTTTAACATTTGTTGTAAAGCTGGTTTGGTGGTACTGAATTCTCTTAACTTTTGCTTGTCTGAAAAGCTTTTTATTTCTTCATCAATTTTGAATGAGATCCTTTCTGGGTACAGTAATCTTGGTTGTAGACTTTTCCCTTTCAGTACTTTAAATATATTCTGCCATTCCCTTCTGGCCTTCAGAGTTTCTGCTGAAATCGGCTTTTAAACGTATAGGGTTTCTCTTGTATGTTACTTGTTGCTTTTCCCTTGCTGCTTTTAATATTCTTTGTTTGTGTTTAATCTTTGTTAGTTTGATTAGTATGTGTCTTGTCATGTTTCTCCTTCGGTTTACCCTGTATGGAGCTCTTTGCACCTCTTGGACTGATTGACTATTTCCTTTTCCATGTTGGGGAAATTTTCAACTATAACCTCTTCAAAAATTTTTTCATACCCTTTTTTTCTCTTCTGCATCTGGGACCCCTATAATTTGAATGTGCATTTGATATTGTCCCAGAGGTCCCTGAGACTATCCTCAGTTCTTTTCAATCTTTTCACTTTATTCTGCACTTCAGAAGTTATTTCCACCATTTTGTCTTCCAGCTCACTGATTCATTCTTCTGCTTCAGATATTCTGTTATTGATTCCTTCTAGAGTATTTTTAATTTCAGTAATTGTGTTGTTTGTCTCTGTATGTTTATTCTTTAATTCTTCTAAATCTTTGTTAATTGATTCTTACATTTTCTCCATTCTGCTTTCCAGGCTTTTGATCATCTTTTCTATCATTATTCTGAATTATTTTTCAGGTAGTTTGCCCATTTCCTCTTCATTATTTAGACTTGTGTTTTTCTAGTTTGTTCCTTCATTTGTGCAGTATTTCCCTGCCTTTTCATTATTCTTTTTTAAACTTATTGTGGTTGAGGTCTCCTTTTCTCAGGCTTAAAGGTTGAATTCTTTCTTCCTTTTGATTTCTACCCTCCTAAGATTGGTGCAGTGGTTTCTGTAAACTTTGTATAGGGTGAGATTTGTGCTGAGTTTTTGTTTGTTTGTTTTTTTGTTTTGTTTTGTTTTCTTCTGATGTGCAAGGCTGAGTGAGGTGGTACTCCTGTCTGCTGATGGTATGGTTTGTGTTTTTGTTTTATTTTTTTTGTTTGGATGAGGCATCCTGCACAGGGTGCTACTGCTGATGCTGGGTTTTGTATTCAAGTGATTTCCTTTGTGGGAGTTCTCACTATTTTATGGAGAAGGCAATGGCACCCCACTCCAATACTTTGCCTGGAAAATCCCATGGATGGAGGAGCCTGGTAGGCTGCAGTCCATGGGGTTGTGAAGAGTTGGACACGACTGAGTGACTTGACTTTCACTTTTCACTTTCATGCATTGGAGAAGGAAATGGCAACCCACTCCAGTGTTGTTGCCTGGAGAATCCCAGGGACGGGGGAGCCTGGTGGCTGCCATCTGTGGGGTCGCACAGAGTCGGACACGACTGAAGTGACTTAGCAAGGTTATTTCTCTGGTAGTCTAGGGTCTTGGAGCAGTGCTCCCACAGCAAAGGCTCAGGGCTTGATCTCTCACCACAACAAAGCACATATATGACAAGTCCACAGCTGACATCACACCCAGTGGTGAACAGTTGGAAGTACTGCCTCTCCTTCAGCAGCAGCCACCGTTTCTCTCCACATATGCCTCCCTCATGATGACTCTGGCCTCCTGAGCTCCACTCCTTTCATCACCATCTGTCAAGCATCAGGTGCGAGTCTTTCCTGTCCCTTTTCAGTGCTTACACACTTCTATGCTGGTCCAAGTGAGAATACCATCATATCCTCCTTATTGTTTTGAACCCTATTCCATAAGATTTGGATCTGGATCCTATATAACAACTCCCATTTTTTATCATGTGTTTCCAGTGTGACACCTGCTTTTCCTCTTTTCTCCCCATGCCAGTCCTCAATCTTCTGTTGTTTTTTCATCATTGTTATATGTGCAGTGTTGTCTGACACTACACTTGTATGATGGGGAAAACATAGCTTCTTGACTTTTCTATCATTGGTCAAAGCTTTATAAGTCCCTGTCTTACTGGGAGGTCGAGAACAAACTTAAACTTGGCTATTAATAACATATAGTCTTTTTGACTTAAGTATACTCCATTCAGTTTAAATCACCCACTTTCAGATAAATGAAATGTTTGGGATTTCAGCCCCTTCTTCTTACTCTTTCCCAATATGGTATAGCTCCCATGAAAGCGTGCTGGGGAAGGGTAGAGGGAACACTCAGAATCACATGCTGTTATGTGCATTCTGGATCCTTGCTGGCTGTGCTGCAGAGTGGGTTGCTGAAAAATAATACATTTCAGCTGGTCTTTTGGAGTCTATAATCCTAGCTATTTGTGCTTGATTGCAAAGGCCCCATGTATAATGGCCTCTTTAACTCAACCCCAGGCTTTTGTTCATCCATCTGTGACCCCTAAGTGGGGCACATGGTAATTTATGGATCCCTATGCCTTACTGCTTTCTGTGAGGTGTCAAGGTACCAACCACATCAGACTCCTCTATCTTATAGCTTTTTCTTAGTGAGACTGCTGTCTCACTATCTCTGGGCCTTATGCATGACTTCTCTTAGAGGTCTAGGGCCTACCTCAGTGAACATGGGCAAGCATTTCATTGGTGCTTCCCTGCCCCAAGCATTTCTTAGGCTTCCCTATAACTTAGGTGCTTCTATTGCATCTTCACTTCACCACCTAGATTTATATTCTGAAAGAGAAAGCAGGGACAAATGCATCTGTCTTTAATCAGCTTGTTTTCTTCTTTCCCTTCACCATTGGGACTGGAAGGGGTATGCTCTGTTTCCTTCTTTCTGTATGGAAGGGATTTCCCCTACATTAATGCCAATTTTCTTAGAATCATTAATCTTTCTGGTTCAGCCTTAATGGTGGAAGAGCTTCTTCCTTATACTATGGAAGAAATCCTATGATTTGAGCTGGCCAGGTTGAATTGGGAGTCCAAGATAGCTAGAGACTCGGGGCCACAGAAGATGAAAATACTCTGGTGAATAAATCCCAAATAGTATATCCATTATATGTGACACAATACTCTGGATTCCTCTAAGAGAAATTCTGTTCCCAGAATTAATCATTCTAAAAATAATAGCTAATATCTATTGACTGCTTATGATGTGCTACAGAAGAGGAAAGATATACCCATCTGAATGCAGAGTTTCAAAGAATAGCAAGGAGAGATAAAAAAGCCTTTCTCAGTGACCAGTGCAAAGAAATAGAGGAAAACAATAGAATGGGAAAGACTAGAGATTGCGTCAAGAAAATTGGAGATACCAAGGGAACATTTCATGCAAAGATGGGCACAATAAAGGACAGAAAAGGTATAGACCTAAAAGAAGCAGAAGATATTAAGAAAAAGTGGCAAGAACACACAGAAGAACTATACAAAAAAGATGTTCATGACCTAGATAACCATGATGGTGTGATCACTCACCTAGAACCAGACATCCTGGAATCCGAAGTCAAGTGGGCTTTAGGAACCATCACGATGAACAAACCTAGTGGAGGTGATGGAATTCCAGTTGAGCTATTTCAAATCCCAAAAGATGATGCTGTGAAAGTGCTGCTCTCAATATGCAAGCAATTTTGGAAAACTCAGCAGTGGCCAAAGGACTGGAAAAGGTCAGTTTTCGTTCCAATCCCAAAGAAAGGCAATGCCAAAGAATTCTCAAACTACCACACAATTGCACTCATCTCACATGCTGGTAAAGTAATGCTGAAAATTCTCCAAGATAGGCATCAACAGTATGCAAACTGACAACTTCCAGATGTTCAAGCTGTATTTAGAAAAGGCAGAGGAACCAGAGATCAAATTGCCAACATCCATTGGATCACAGAAAAAGAAAAAGAGTTCCAGAAAAGCATCTACTTCTGCTTTATTGACTACACCAAAGCCTTTGACTGTGTGGATCACAACAAACTGTGGAAAATTCTTCAAGAGATGGAAATACCTGACCACCTGACCTGCCTCTTGAGAAACCTGTATGCAGGTCAGGAAGCAACAGTTAGAACTGGACATGGAACAACAGACTGGCTCCAAATCGGGAAAGGAGTATGTCAAGGTTTTATATTGTCACCCTGCTTATTTAACTTGTATGGAGAGTACATCATGTGAAAATGCCAGGCTGGATGAAGCATAAGCTGGAATCCAGATTTCCGGGAGAAATATCAATAACCTCAGATATGCAAATGACACCACTCTTATGGCAGAAGCAAAGAGGAACTGATGAAAGTGAAGGAGAAGAATGAAAAAGCTGGCTTAAAGCTCAACATTAAAAAAACTAAGATTGTGGCATTTGGTCCCATCACTTCATGGAAAACAGATAGGGAAAGAATGAAAACAGTTGAGAGACTTTATTTTCTTAGGCTCAAAAATCATGCCAGATGGTGACTGCAGCCATGAAATTAAAAGATTCTTGTTCTTTGGAAGAAAAGCTATGACAAACCTAAACAGCGTATTTAAAAGCAGAGACATTACTTTGCCAACAAAGGTCCGTCTAGTCAAGGCTATGGTTTTTCCAGTAGTCATGTATGGATGTGAGAGTTGGACTATAAAGAAAGCTGAGCAGTGAAGAATTGATGCTTTTGAAGTGTGGTGTTGGAGAAGACTCTTGAGAGTCCCTTGGACTGCAAGGAGATCCAACCAGTCAATCCTAAAGGAAATCAGTCCTGAATATTCATTGGAGGGATTGATGCTGAAGCTGAAGCTTCAGTACTTTGGCCACCTGATGCGAAGAACTGACTCATTTGAAAAGACCCTGATGCTGGGAAAGATGGAAGCGAGGAGGAGAGGGGGTTGGCAGAAGATGAGATGGTTGGATGGCATCACTGACTCAATGGACATGAGTTTGAGCAAGCTCCAGGATTTGGTGATGGACAGGGAAGCCTGGCATGCTGGAGTCCATGGGTCTCAAAGAGATGGAGACCACTGACTGACTGAACTGAACTGAGGCATTGTTTAAGATACATATTTAATCCACATATAATCTTATGCTGCAAGTACTATGACCATTCCCATTTTACAAGCAAAGGGGTAAGAGGTAAAGTGAAAGTTGTTAAATAAGGATTACTATTTGAATATGATTCTCATTGTGAATCCAAGTCTCTTTCAGTACACCTCTTTTTTCATCCTGCTCTTTATCCTGCTGCCAGTGTTTGTTCTCCCCTAAACATCTATATTCTGTATGTCTGTCAAATCAAACTATTTGTTGTTCCACTTATATTCTATCTCATTTCCCCTCTTTTATGTCTTTGTTCTTTCTATTCTCTTTGTTTAGAATACCCTCTCTCCACCATTCTCCATCTTCCAGAACTCTGCCTAACAACCTCTGTACTCCAAACCTTTTCTGATTCCCATGGTTGGAAGGAATCTGTCTTCTATATCTTCTCCATTTTTGTGCTTACAGTGTCTCTACTTCAACATAGAGTTAATCGTGTATCATTTTGAGAGTCACTCTCAGATTCAGACTTGCACCCACACCTCTGTTCCTCCACAGCAGTCAGCACAGAGACTAAATAAGTGAGTGGGTGGAAGATCTTCTGCATACAGTGAACCAATCCTGCTGCAGAAGTCAGTCAAAGAATTGTATCAGGAACTTGCCTGGATCCAGAGCTGGTAACCTACAAACAGCATCACCTGAGATCCTGGAGACGACCTCTTTCATCTCAGGCTGTGACTCACATGTGGAAATTCAGTACAAGGAATCAACAAAGGACTGGAAGGACCTTGTGTCTATATGACCTTCTGTTCCAAAACTGACCTCCTCACTTCTTGGAGACAAACCTCCTGCCTATTTTCCTCTATCTGATGATTATTCTTTTCAAGTTCCAATGAATCTCTCACCTCCCACCAATTTGTTATAGCTGAAGCAAGTGCCAAACACATTTTCCCCCTATGCCTCTTTATCGCTTAGAAAAATTGTCCTGTATTTGGAGCTCTTTGAGCATCTGTAAAAGAGTAATTTGGTCAAGCAACTCCAGGAGGTGATGTGTGGCCTGGTGGGTGTACCTCAGGAGAGAGGCTGACCTGGTGACCAGAAGGCATTTGGTTCCTGGGAGGCATGAAGAATGACCACTGCTCACCACTTGTGTGATGATTACACACTCTGGCCTTGGACTTGCTTTGTCTTCCAATATGAGAAAGCCCTTTTCCCCACCACCTACTCTTCCTGTGGCCAAGGCCTCTTCTCATCATAATCTGCTTTCCCACATGGCTCCAACATCACATCCAAATAGCTCCATGTGCATTCCAGCTAAATGTGCTCAGACATCTCCCAAAGGGGGCACTTCTCCCATTAGGAGAAATGAAAGGCAGCAGCACTAGAGTCGTCCTGGGGTAATTCTGATTTCTCTGGAACCCTGGAGTCTAGATTATGAAGTCTGTTGGATGGGATGCACTCAGCTTGGCAGAGGGAAGGAAGGTATCTTTTGTGCAGTTTAAGATTCTCTCAGGAGGTGAGGAACCAGTTTAAATGGCCCTCTAAACATTCTTAGAGGAAGTCCTGTCCTTTGGATTCAGAAGGGCAGTTACTGGACCAGACTGAGACCTTGGGGCACTATTTTGGCTCCAGCAAGCGTTAGCTGTGCATCCTTAGGCAAATCACTTCCTCATTTGGAATTCATATCTTCTCATCTAAGACACTAGTGAGTTCAATTACATGCCCGAAAAGGCCTTTTCCTGCTATGGCGTCCTGTTGAGGGGTGTGTATATGTGTATGTGTGTGTGTGTGTGTTTGTGTGTTTGTGTGATCTTGAGTTCAATGGAGAGATAATGGTTAGATTGAGGAGATATGATTCAAAGCCGACACTTGCCCCTAGAGATAGAACTCACTTTAAGTTTTATAATCACGTGCCATGTGTAACTTTTTCCTTCATAAGCCTGGAATTGGTTTTTACCCCTGAAAGGCCTGAAGCTATTTTTTAATTTCTTCAATTTTATTTTTATTTATTTATTTTCACAGATTTGGGTAACTTTATTTGCATTTAATAGTGATTTTTAAGCCCTATATCCAATGAAACCATTTTAAAAAGCTTTATGAGGAATGGAAATTTAGATGTCTATTCCACTTTTCTTTAAAAAAAAAGAAGCTTAAATTTCTGAATGAGCAAGATTCACTTTTGCAGGTAGAGGTCCTGCTTCTTCATGATCTTCAGCTTTAGATCTAACAACCACAAGAGAAGAAGCTGGATATCTGTTTAGCTTTTGTTCATTCATAAATTCCAAGTCACCATAGATACTCAGCTTCTCAGAGGGAACATATTGCTCCACAGCTGTAGCAACAGTTGCACAGCAAATCCAGAGCAACACCATCACAGAGAGGACAAGAGTCATGGTTAAAATCCACCCAGAGTTAAGAGACAGGCATCTTAAAAAGCCATCACTTTCTCCATCTTCAAGATAGTTTCTATGTGCTTGTGAACTTCTCATTTGCAGATCTGAGGACATTTTGCTTAGTGATGAGTCTTTCAATTTTGTAGGCTCCTGCTCCAACTGTGGTGCATACTGGATTTCTGGCTTAGACTGGAATATAACTATTTTTCCATCATCAGCTTGAAGATAAAAAGTCCACGAAGAGGTTATGAAGCTCTGTGCAGAGTCCACCATATCACTCCAGAATGATCTTACCAGAGTTAGAGGGAAGAGTAGATGCATTTTTGACATCAGGGACATGAGTTGTTCTTGTCTCAATTCTGCGTATGGCAGCTGATTCTGGCAACCAAGATGGCAAGCATATTGCTCATCAGATTGGGAATATGCTTCTGTACATGCAGATTCACATTCCAATTTGGTCCGATTTAAATCAATTCCATCATCCACAAACTGACAAATTGAAAACAGCCTGCAACCTCTCTGACATGCGTACAACTCTTCTTCCTTGGGGTAGGTGTGCAAGGGATACATCAACTGACAGGCCCGGTGACAAGACCCCGTATCACCCAAGACCGAGTCAAACGCTTCAGCCGAAGCGGTTCCCGAGCCTCCGGCCAGGGCCATGGCCAGCAGCAGTAGCGGCGGGATCCCCAGTTGGGCCCTGAGCCATAGGCTCCCCTTCGGCAGCGCCATTTTGTTTGCCTCTAATTTCTTCAATTTTAGAATCAACTTATTATTGATGTTGAATGCTGAAAGAAAAATCTCTAATAGCTTCATCACAAAGCCATCCTTCTTTTATTCTGGTCAAGGAAATGGATCTGTCTTGCCAAACGAGATTAAATGTTCAATAGCTCCCAATATAAAATTATATATAAATATTTATATATCTCAGCAATTTAAAAGTATCTTAAGCTTAGCATTAATTAGTCTCGAGAAGAAAAGGGTAAACACAAGTGCTATTCATTTATTACCTTAACACCAGTTAGATCAATGAACGGTCTCCATGTAAACAGCGTTATTCATTAAACAAACAAGATGATTTTAAAATGAAGGTTTTTTTTTTTCAATTTTTAAAGAATGAAATGAAGGAGGAGCGTGAACATGAATGTGAATGTGAACATGGGGTAGTGGTTCTCTGATTGATTTGCATGCATGAGTACTCTCTTGGACTGGCAGCTTGAGAGATGTGACCAAGATAAGAGTGGTTGCTGGTGTGAGCTACTATTGTTCTAAAGGTGCCTTTAAGAACTTCCTTCTCTGTTTCAAGGTTTAATTGTTTAAATGGCTATTACTTCACTGATATCTAAATATACTAACACATAGAAGATTAGCAGGGAAAATCCTTTAATAGTGTGGTTAAGATTCCATATGTTAATTATTTCATCTGATAACAATGTAACATTTTCATTCACTGGAAACTTACAAATCACACAGATATTTACAAAACTTGTTTCCATTAAATTTAAATGAAGAGAGGTTCAGTTCAGTTCAGTTCAGCTGCTCAGTCCTGTCTGACTCCTTGTGGCCCCATGAATTGCAGCACGTCGCACAGAGTCAGACACGACTGAAGCGACTTAGCAGCAGCAGCAGCAGCAGCAGGCCTCCCTGTCCATCACCAACTCCCGGAGAGGTTAGTATAATATAAAAAGGAAAAAGGGGATGAATTCTTTTGACAGATACAATGGTAACGTCTACTCTTAAAGAATCATCTTATTAGGAGAAGAGTCAGGATAGGAGTAATAAATAAAAATGAAGTTATTACATTTGTGAAAATGCAGATAACCCCAAATATTTACTTGCTTGGCTTTAGAATAAATCATATAGTTTTTTAAAATCAGAATTTATAAACAGTTTGGCTAGCCTAATGTTCAAGTGAGTTTACATTTTCTGAGGGTACAATAATTGGGCTGAAAGTGAGTCTGCTGGGTGGTGACATACGAAAATGTTGGTTGAAACACCACTGTTGGATAAAACACCAATGATTAATTAAACACACATAAGCAACTAAATAACACTTTAACTACATACAGAAAAGTGGGAATTGTCCAAATGTGAGTCATTTGAGTCAATCCCAAATCAGTTCCCATTTGTATAGTCTCTGCTTCAAAATGAATCCAGAAGAAATGAGGACAAATATACACAATTACCACAGATATGTGATAATACAAACAGAATTAGGCAACTCTGGGGTATGTTGTTTGGCAACGTGCAGGGAAGATTGTCAAAATACTTCTATGATCACAGGGATACTGAAAGTCAGGGGAGGGGGGTTACCGAGATTCTGAGGTCGAATCTTCCTGATTATGACCCAGGACAAGGATTTTTTTTTTCTCCTAATGTAGAGTTCAGATATCTGCAAAGAGTTCAGGGCTCGTTGGTTCATAGAATAAGGATGAAAAAGTGGGAGTGTTTCTCCATAATAAGCCACAGTGGATGGGGTCCAAACAAATTGCTCAGTGTCACTTATCCATTCTCGTCACTTGTATAGCTGAAAATCACTTTCATAAACTATGACCTCAGTGGTCTCTCCCAACAGTCCTATAAGGTAGTCCTGTTTTATTGGACAAAACTGAGATGCAGAGAGAATAAACATCTAGGTCACATGATTTAGAACTTGAACCCAGGTCTTTGAATTCCAAGTAGAGCTCATCTTTGAAAAAGAGGATGTGTTCTAGAAAAATGGTCCAGGCCTTAGCAAAATGGCCACACAGATTACGTTCATTGCCAGTGGCAAACTCCACTCCTTTCTCCTTGATACTGGAGTTTCTGACATCATTTACTTTAAGGTGTCAGGAACTGGATGTGTTCCTCATTTCAGGATTGCCTGTCTTCACCCAAAAGAATGATGAGCTTTCAAGGATCAGAGGAAAAGAGATTTTTTGGTTCTTTTCTTTGAAATGACACCATTATAGATAACTAATGACCTGATTATGAGAAAATTTCTTTTCTGGCAACCAGAATCCAATAGAATGTTCTAACAAATCATAAGATCTGAGTGGAAAAGCTCATTGTGATGGCGTGAACTGTCTCCCCATGAGGCTGTAAACCCCACACTGTAACTCATGGGGTTACACTGTAACTCATGCTTTTATCTCCGTTATTCTATATTCTGTTGGCTTTTGACTTTCCTGCACTGACTGGATACACAATGAGGTAAGATGAAGTATGAATCTAGAAGACCAACAGTGGCCTCTGTCTGACACCTAAATATCTGGATCTAACTCGATGACTCCAATGACTCCTGCCAATTCATTTTGCTATTTAAATATTTTTACACACAGTAGGTAATCAGTAAATGTCAGCTCCTGTTGCTCTTTAATCTCGCTGGTGGTGGTGTGCACAGTACGTTGAGCACGTATCAGTAAATGTTAGCTGCTGTGGTTTGTGTCAAGTCACACTGCATTTTATGACTGCAGAAGCATCCAGCTCCTTGACAGCAACGAAGTGTGAAAACTGTTGCCCTTTCCCCATGCAGCCTGTGAACTTGGTTATTGATAAACTGTGTGCCAAGTACTGGCTTTTGGGTTTTCCATTGTGAAGCACCAGTGGGTCACTTCAGCCTGATACAATCCACCTCCTCCGTGGCTGGCAGGCGGCTGGTTTTGAGGTCGAGGTCAGCACTGGACTTACTCCCACGGTGGGAGGGCCGCCAGTGGAGCAGCAGCATCTTCTTGAAGTACTTCATGGTGCTGTTCTTCACTGTCACGAAGCACACGGTGTTGATCATGCTGTTGCTCATGGCGATGCACTCCACAACATAAAAGGCTGTGAGGTAATGTTTTTCCTTCACGAACACAGTGGGGAAGAAGTCGCGCACGATTGTGAAGCCATAGAAGGGCGCCCAGCACAGAACATAGGCCGTGAGGATACACATGAGTACCAGTACCGTCTTCCGGCGGCAGCGCAGCCTCTTCCGGATTTGCTCAGTCTGGAAACCCGGGACCGCTTTGAACCAGAGCTCTCGGGAGATCCTGGCATAGCACAGGGTCATGGTGAACACGGGGCCCAGGAACTCGATGCCAAAGACAAAGAGGAAGTAGGATTTATAGTAGAGCTGCTGGTCCACTGGCCAGACCTGGCCGCAGAAGATCTTTTTCTGGTTTTTGACAATGAAGAGGACGGTTTCCTTTGTGAAGTAGGCTGATGGGATGGAGATGAGAATGGATACCATCCAGACCAGAGCGATCAGGAAGGAGGCTGTTTGATAATTCATTCGTGGTTTCAAGGGGTGAACGATAGCGAGATATCTGGTGGGGGAGGGAAGCATCAGTAGCAATGATGTATGCGGATATATACTTGTAATCATTATTAGTTTTTAACTAACCCAAACACCCACAGTAGCAGACAAAATGGCACAATGACTCTCCACGTACCTATTTTCCAGCGTCAACATGCTTCATTTGATTTTAGCAACATCATTTGGCATTTGGAGGAGAAGAGAGGTTTAGTGGGAACAGCACAGGATTTGGGTCAAACAGATAGAATAAATCCTGGCTTTTTACCTGATTGGCTTTGGGAGTCTAGAGTGAATCAGTCTCTCTGAGATTCCTTTCCTTCCTTTCCTCAAATGCAACATCAGATAAAATGACACCTACCTTGCAGGGCTTCTGTGAATATTAAATGTTACAATGTTTGTGAAATGCTTGGTGTGTACTAGATATTCAATAAATACATGAGGTCTATCATGATTATAAATCCTATTGATACCATCTGACTTTCAAGCTTGCCATTCTGTCTAAGAATATAATTCTTTCAAAACTCTTCAATTCACAGATCTCCGGGTGTAGAGGCAAAAGAAGGTCTGTGGACTAGAACTTTCTCTCTGCTACCCTCAGGTGTCATTCTGCATTACAGAGCTGGAGGGTAGGGGTGGTTTAGGGTGGAATCTGAGCAATCTAGTGAGATGTAAATGACTTGCCCAAGCTCACTTGGTACAGGGAATGGAATGTGGGCTCCGGATACAAACCTTTTACACCCACCCCCATGGGCTGTCTCAAGCTCAGATGAGAAGGTAAGTAAAGTTGCCCTGATACCATCAAGCAGCATATAGCATAAAGCTTTTATCCTCTTTCTAATCAGCAACACTGCCTGGGAAAAAACTTGGAGCCCTTAGTGGGAAATGAGCTCATTTGTGTAGGTTGAACACTTCCTTTCTAGAGAAACCTAATAATATCTACTTAGGTAATTTAGTCCCCTGGGCTCATTCTTGTGCATTTTATGGGTCAAGAGGAAGAGGCGGTGGAGGAAGGTGGAGGAAGAAAAGAGGCATGAGGGGTTGGGAAGAAGCAGTTCGGTCTGGAGATGAACATATACCTCATACCTGGAGCTTGAGTCAGGTTATGACCAATAGCAGGAAGACACCCATGGGTTTCTATCTAGCCTTCCCTGGTGGCTCAGATGGTAAAGCGTCTGCCTACAATGCGGGAGACCTGGGTTCGATCCCTGCATAGGGAAGAGCCTCTGGAGAAGGAAATGGCAACTTACTCCAGTATTCTTGCCTGGAAAATCCCATGCATGGAGGAGCGTGGTAGGCTACAGTCCATGGGTCGCAGAGAGTCAGACACGACTGAGCAACTTCACTTTGACTTTCACTTTACACTTTTTGGTAACTAGACCCTTTGGTCACCTATCCAAGTTTCTGACTTGACCAAGAAGGCCTTCTGGAGTGCTATTTCTGTCTGTCCCTGGCAATAATCTGTCTTGGGGTTCTTTTATCTGCTTTTGCCTTCCCCTTGCCCACTGGCAGCTCTGACCCATAGACTTCAATTAGAAGATCTCATGGCAGCCTTGTTCACCCCAGGTTGCAGCTTTCTGAAGACCTGAGATAAAACTGGATCTCATCCCATCCACTGGGTGCACCCTAGCTATATAAATTAATGAGCAGTGCTTGCTAGAGTTCTTTACCCATCCATGGGTCCAAGTTTTTCCAAGTTAACCTGCACGAATTGCCTGGATAACACAAGGCTCACAGGGCTGGAGATCGGGACAAGAGGGTTAGCTCATTCTTCACTGGGGCAGGGACATCTCACAATCATTGTCTCTCTGTGATGCTGAGTGTATCAGTTTCCTGTTGCTGCTATAACAAATTACTACAAATTCAGTGGCTTAAACAAATTATTATCATAGTTTTGAAGTCTGAAGTCTGACATGTATCTTACTGGGCTAACATCAAGGTGTCGGTAGGCCTGTGTTCCTTTCTGGAGGCTTTTAGGGAAAAATCTCATTTGTTTTTCCTTTAGGGCTGCCTGCATTACTTGGCTTATGGCCCCCTTATATGTTCAAAGCCATCAATGATCAGTCAAGCCCTTCCTGCAATACATCACCCTGACACTGACTTTTCTGCCTACCTCTTGCACATTTAAGGACTGATGTGATTACACTGAGCCCACCCAGATAATTCAGTATAATGTCCTTATATTATGACCAGCTAATTAACAACCTTAATTCCTCTTAGGCATAACATGTTCTGGGGATTAAGATGTGGATATCTTGGGGGTCATTATTCTGCCTCCCATAGTGAGTCCAAAGTCCTTACATAATGCAGAACTAGTTCAGGACTTAATAACTCTCTCAGTCTGATTCCAGCATGAAAAGTATCTCAGTAACCAATGCTAAAGAGAATTTCTACAGCCCTGCTTACTCTGCTGTCAACTCTTAAATTCTAATTCCTTTTCACTCAGTAACTTCTTCCTTATCCTATAGGATGCTCCAAAATTCAGAGCTTTATTTTATGATTTATTGTCATCAAATAAATCATAAAGAACACTGCCTGGATTTTCAGAAGCCCTGGATTTTAGCTCTGTACCTAAATCCTCAGATAAATCACTTATGCCCCTGGGACTTAGTTTCTTCATCTGTGAAAGGGAGATAAAAATAACTTTACAGACAACCTTTTTGAAAGGTTCCATTTGAGAAGGTAAATGTACATAAAGCATGCTGGAAGCTATAATACTTTGTTTAAACTCATCTTTTCCTATGACTCTTTCACTGGCAAGAGGGACATCTGTAAATTCTTTGTTGCCATCTATCTGCCTGTTTCTTGAGGTCAACACTCTCCTTCTGGGGTCTCTGTGACTTCAAATAGCATCTCTTTTAGGCCCTCTGCACATGAACATTGCTCTTCTCCTGCTGCCGGTGTCAGGGTTTGTTCTGAGTATGATGTAGTCCCCATGCCTACAGATACAAGCCAATTATTTAATATTAATGTCATCTCAACAAAAGTAAGAGTTTTGCCATCATCTATCCTTCTTATCACTTTGCCTTATTTTTCAATTGGTTTGAAACTGAGTAAGAAAGAGGGGTGCTATTTATTAGAGTCATGAATTTTAAAAGCTCCATATGTGCTTTGATATCTACAAAAAGTTTAGCTGTGAGTTCCTCTGTTTTCACCAGATGTATCCCTCCTCCTGGTGGGAAAGGCTCCTGTCCTGCTAGTTTCTCTATCAGAAAACTGCACCCCCAGAATAACTGCACCCCCAACCCACAACTAGTGGGTTTCACTTCCCTGCCAGTTGGCAAAATCATTCAAACAAGCCAATCACATCCTCCCATGGGAGCTAAGGTCACCTCAGTCTCTTGCCACTGTAAAGCCTGCTGTCCACAGCCCCTGCTGGTTCATTCTATTCCTGAGTGCAACTCCCACATGGCACACATGGCCCTGCCTGGTGTGCAATGTTCTCCTCGCTTGGGCTGGGAGTATACGAGACCAACCAACTGCTGTCAGCCTCACTGTTCTAGCTTCAAGTGTTGTGTGCTCAGTCATCTACTACTATTGAAGCTATAGAGTCCTGCCTTGATCAACGGCGTGTAGAAGGTGGTCAGAATAGCACACTCAAATTACTGCAACTGCCTCATGAAGTGTTCCCAGACTGCATCACCAACATAATCATCGTGTCTTCCTCTGAGTTACTCTTATCAATAGATTATTCTAGCTTTTGTGTGGAAGTAAAGCTCCCAGAGGTCAAAGACTGTGTCTTCTACTACTTTATGTTTCCACACACATAGGCTGGGCATACAGTAGGATTTAGCAACCTGTGGATCTACCAGTTTGAAGCACATGCAGTTGATATCCCCTTATATCCCTTTGCTTTTATCACTTCAGTGGATACCTGTCCACTCCCACCAGCTAACACCTGCATTTCTTTGTCAGAAGGTCTTCTCTGGCTTCCAGGGTACTCTTGGTAACCTGCACAGAACTTCCAGAGGCCCTCACAAATGACTTATGAGATTTGGTATATAAATAGCTGAGCTCCCTCACCCACCTCCCACTCCTGGGAGAACTCTGAGGTGTGATCTACACCAGGTCCAAGAGTTCTGTGGCAAGAATAAAAATCAGTTTCCCACAGTGGAAATCTGTTCAGTGACACAGCCTTTATTGACTGCCTTCCCTTGCTGCACTTCCCATCTCCCTGAAGGTGCTTCCTGGGTGCTACCTGCACATGAATCCTTGTCTCAGGGTCTATTTTGGGAGTAAACCAAACTAAGGCACAGGTTTGAGGCTCTTTGCTAAGCACAAAGGAAACATAAAGATAGAAGATGTGGTTATTGTGCTTAAAATACAGTGTCCTTTGGAAAAGACTATCTGTGTCCCCATACATGAGACTGAAAGACAGATTGGCATCAGACTACAAAGACTACGAGGTGCCAGACTCAGGATTTGGCATGTGTTCTACAGGCATTGAAACTTTTGGAGGTTTTGTAAGGAATGAAATATATTAGAAAGTCTCTTCAATGGTGATATTCTGATGCTTATTATGGATGAGTATGGATTTCAGGGGGCAGTCAGGATCTCCTATAGGGGTGAAGAGACAAGTTAGAGGAGCATAGTGATGGTCCAGCCATGACTTGCCAAGAGATGAGGCTGGAGGGACTATTGCCAGGACCTGGTGTAGGGCTGCATCTGGCAAAGGGGGTGTGTGGGTGGGGGTAGAACAGGGAGAAAAGCAAAGGATGATGGCAGTATTACCTGCTTGTGTGACTGGGACATGGTGGAACTGCTGACAGAGCTGGAAGCTGACTGAGGCAGAGCTAGTTTGGGGTGGAAAAGGAACCACTCCTGTATTGTAACAGGATGTTTACTTCCTGAGAATCGCCAATATTAAAAAAAAAAAGAAAGAAAAGCCCCACAACTACATTATAAAGACAAAGATTTCAGTGGAACAAAGGGGATGAGGACAGTGGTAACTCTCACTTGAGTAGACAACAGAGTCACTCAGGGAACTGGGTAAAATGCAGATGCTTAGGCTCTAGCCAGGGGATTCCCATTCAGTAGGACCCCAAGAATCTGACTTATTGTATCAAACATATTTCCCCTGGGGTATTTTGTGTAGTTGGTTGATAGGTAAGTTTCATAAACACTGGGTTCAGGGCTTGAGAGCCTCACAGTTGTGATAACAAAGTTGTTTTTTTCCTACAGGAATTAAGTTATAAAAAGGAAGATGCCTCTTTTATCTGCATGTGTATTATATTATCATAAATGAAAAATCAATGGGTTGATTAAAAAGGACAATGGACCTAAATAGCACTGAGAACTGGGAAAAACAAGTTGAAAGGTGATAAAAAGGAAAAAGATGATTAAAAATACATCAAAATGAGTTTCAGCATAACTCACAATGATGAACCAAGAAGATGTGACACAAATTGGCTTCTTAAAAAGAGCCACTGGTGGTTCAATGTTGGCCTACTACTGTTTACATAAATAAAAGATGTGTCAAATTTGTCTGAAGCTGTAATTAGAGATTTACAACAGATCAAGGACTTCTAGAACATATCATGCAAATATATGCAAATAAGCAGAGGGATGTATGCAAAAAAGAAAGGCAAGAATGTCCTTCTCTCTTTTTTACAAGCAAACCATGCAATAATCTCATTGTAAAATCAGCTTTGCATCAAAGTCACCAGAAACCAGAGTACATATTGTCTTATTCCATTTTTGTGAAGTTAAAAAACAGGTAAAATGAAACTATGATACTAGAAATCAGATTGATGGTTGCCTGGGGTGGGAGGATTGACTGGTAAGGGGCACAAGGAAGCTTTCTAGGGGATGAAAATGTTCTATATCTTGATTTGGGTTGTGGTTACAAGAAAAACTTTGCACATGCTGCCTTGACTGGAAGCTGCCTTGTCTATAATGTAGCTAAGTAGTAACTTGCTTAAACCTGCTGCTTTTGCTTGTGTGTTGGAGAGGCTCATGGTTATACCTGTATCTGAAGCAGATGTGGTATATGGCGGCATGGCCAAGAGCTAGGGGTTTAGGAGACTCACTCTTGCCTACATTTGGAAGAATATGAACCACAACTGAAGAAACCAACCCTCCTTTTGCCTCCATAGATGGGCAAACATTTGAATCTGGAGTAAGGCCAGCTGTTAGAGCTGAAGCGAGGAAAGAGGAGACCTGGGCCACCTCCATCATGTTTCCCGTGCCTGACATCCTCACCTGTCAATAGCAATGGCCAGCAGGGCATTGGTGGAGACGTAGAGTGAGACGGTACGCAGGTAGTTGATACAGGCACAGAGCACATGGCCATGCTCCCAGGAGAGCTGATGCACCACATAGTAGTCCATCTCAAAGGGGCAGCAGATGATGGCTACCAGGAAGTCGGAGATGGCCAGGTTAGCAATGAGCAGGTTGGTGAGGTTGCGCAGCTTTTTATAGCGGGTGAGGGCAGTGATAAAGACAAAGTTGCCAATACCACAAGTCAGCATGATACCCACAAGTGCCACCCCGATAACAATCTTGGCTGCAAAGAAGGTCTGAGTCTTGGTCATATCCTCATCCTCATCCAGAGGGAGGTCATAATCACCATAACTGAAGTTGAAGGGGAGGGGGGAGGCATGTTCTTGGGGTATACTGAAGTTGGCTGGAAAACTAGCATTTCCATTCTGGGCTGCCATGGTGAAGCTTTCCAGTGAGCGGTGTGTGGGAGATTCCAGGGTCTGCAGACTCTGAGCTAGGGTCCAGACCTTCTGCTCTCATGAGGTCAGAGATCCTAGCACCCTGCCCACATCCTTGGGGAGTCAACAGGCCATCCTCGATCCTGGAAGGAGACACAGCCAGTTGATAAGATACAGGTGAACACCTAATAGCATCTTCTCAGAGTCCCCCCAGGTGTAGGCAAACCAGATCCAGTGTCTACCCTCAGGCAGAACTGCCCATGGTACAGTGGGGAGGACACAAGATATCTGGAAATTGGGAAACCCCCTACTGACTGGCTGTCAGGAGGTATTTGGGCATGGGTTGGTTTGGACTCCCCAGAGACACCCAAGAAGAATGTATATCTTTGCTCTTTGCCCAGGGGCCAAGACCAGTTTGACTGCCCAGTCACCCTCCCCTGCCCCCCAGGAAGCCCCAAGGGGGGTCTTCCAGAAGTTTTCCCCAGCTGCTCAGGCAGCTGACTCAGGACTCTATGGGAATCACAATTTTGTGCCAGCTGTGGTCAGGGACAATGAAGCCAGAAGATGTGGATACAGTAGGGTCTTTTCTCCAAAGCAGGGACTGCTTCCTCTCTGGGCCAGTTCACAGACTTGAAAATCACGTTTCACATGAACAGACTGAGTCATCTTGGGCCAGTGATTTATGCTCTCTGAATTCCAGTTTTCCTATAAACCAAAATCCTGATGCCTAGCCCAGGGCCTGGCACAGAGGAGGGGCTGTTGAAGGAATGAATGAAGATCCCAACCAAGATTCTGCAGGTGGAGAAGCCTGTGGGTGGGAGGGAATTCTCCTGCTGCTTCCTGAGGCCATTTTAGAAAAAACTCCTGTCTGCTTCTCTTTCCTGCCTCCACTCTTTTGATCTGCCCCCTCACCAGGCCCCCTGTTCCCCTTCCAGCCTTGACTGGGAGGCACCACATCTCCCTAACGAGTCTGTGTCCTCTGAAAGTGGTGGCCGCTCCAAGATATTGCTTAACTGAAAACAGCAGCCCAAGGGGGTGGGGAGGTGGGGGTGGGGGGAGTGTCAGTGAGGATCCAGGAGGGCCTGAGGGCTGACGTATCCCTTATGGCTTAAGTTCTCTACATTCTTGGGGCCTCCAGATGCCCATGGGGGAGGAAATGAAGTCTCTGAAGTACTGAGCCCTCAGAAGATAGGGTACCGTTGGGTTC
>NW_011494635.1:9128572-9129303 GCF_000754665.1 Bison bison bison
GGCCAGTACACTCCAACCTGCGGCGCGGCAGCCTGCTGTGTACCCGGGGAGGTTCAAGACCGCAGCTAGAGATAACTTCGTTTTGGATCGCCTCTGTCTCACCCAGCCCCCGACAGACATTACTAAGCCGGAGATCGAGAAGCTGGAGTCGCGCTCTCTCGGATTCTACTTTCGGCTGCTCTTTGGTTCTGGTCCCGGGACCCGCGAGGAGACGAAGGGCTCCCAGGGTGGAGCTGGTCCACTCCCCATTACCTCGGGATGCTCTCCCTGCCCTTGACCAACCCGCTCCGGGAGCCTGGTCCTTCCTCTCCCTTATTAACCACTGGCACGGCCGCGCAGTCGCCGGAGGCGCTACCCTAGCAGGGGCGGGAATCAAGTCAGAAATTCAGGCTCGAGAAGCAATGCATGTGAGGCCTCCAGGCAGGAAGAAAACTGGGAGTGGAGAGAGAAGCTGCAGAGCGGGGATTTTCCCAGAGACACTTCCCCTTTCCTGCTCACCTTCCCGAAGGGGCTCCCCTGCCCACGCCTTCCTCGAGTTTGGTGCTCGCCCCTCGGCCCAGCTACTCAGTGGCTCCCTCCGTCCGTGGCCGCACTGCCTAGTCCCAGCCTACGGGCCCCTGCCTGGTCATCTCCCGGCACCCACTCCTCTACTGCGAGCCAGCCAGGGCGCATTCGGAAGGCGGCAGCAGGCAAAGCGGCCCGAAACTCCCTAAGGAAGAAGCGGGCGTCTG
>NW_011494635.1:9129403-9134985 GCF_000754665.1 Bison bison bison
CCCCGGAGCCCGGGACTGCGCCAAGCTCTGCACTTACCGGCTTCCGCGCTCTCCCCACCAGCGGTCTCGGGAACCCGGACTTGCGCTTCGAAGGAGGTGTCCCTATTCCTTCTCACCCAGCGCCCTTCCCAGGCGCGTCGTGGTCCCCGGGTTCCAGCTAGAGTTCGCGTTCCGCCCTCTCAGCTCTTCCCGGCTTCTGCGGCCAGGCTGGGTGCGCCAGCTCCGCTCTGGGCTCCGCCCCAGGGTCCCCGCCTGTCTCAGCGCGAAGGCGGAGGGTGGCCTCTCGCCTTGCGCACCTGGTGCTCCCAGGATTCGGGACGCACGAAGTTCTACCCGCCTTGGCGGGGCTGGTCCCTCGAGAGGGTTTCTGAGCCCTCGTACCCCAGTGTGAATGGGACCTCAGTAGCCGTTTAGATATGATGCAATTCTGAGGAACCCGCGAGGCCTTCTGTACCCCTGCGTGGCGCCCCACAGGGATCCTGTCTTCCTGGAGCCCAGTGACAGCATTCGCTCCTGCTGCATACACTTTGATTACTTCTGGAGGAGCCTAGGGTGCATTCTATCGTTCGTTCAGGAAACTGTGTGCTGGGGACACTCTGTCGAGTGCAGAATGGGGCTTTAGGGTTGTGGGGGAGGCGGTTCCTCTGGAGGAAGCTGGAGACTCTGGGAGTCTTGCCCTGCTCAAAGCACCGACCTGAAGAACTCACTAAAAACTGCGATACCCACAACTGCCAGAGACCTTGGTCATTCAAAACCATCCCAGTTGGGGTCCTCCTGTCTTTAAGGAGTCTCTTGAGTTCCTCACTTTGTTTACAACAGGTTCTGATTTTAGGCAACTCCTATGGTTTCTCTGGTCTTTGGTTTCCTTACACATTGAACGAGGGGATTAAACTCTGAGGATCTGCAACTGATGGCTGGTAGCTGCAAAGCAGAAGTAAGCTCTGGCTTTACAGAATAGGAACTGGAGGCTGTGGCAGGAGACTGAAGGACTGAAGGTATTGCCTGTTGTTAAATCCTAGCCAATGATTATCGACAGTTTGGAATATGGACAGGTCAGGTCTTCCCATCTTTTCACGGAGTCTGGGATTTCAGAACTTTATAAATAGTCTCTTGGGTTAGTTAAAACAAAACAAAAGCCCTGTGTTGTCCAAAGAGAACATATTTCATAATGGATATAGTCCAATGGGATGCCAGTTACAAATTCCTGAATGGATGATTAAGAAAACTTTTGGGTTGTGACATTATGTGATTCTGCCTCTCACCTTATGTAGAACTAACCACACCCTCCTTCTTTTCTTTAATATTTTTTACTTTATTTTTTCAGATTTATTAGATAGAGTTGATATATAACAATGTGTAAGTTTAAGGTATACAATGTGATGGTTTGATACATGTATATGTTGTGAAATGATTACCAAAATAATGTTAATTAACACATCCATCACCTCACATTTCTTTTTTTTTTTTTTTTGGTGGTGAGACAGTTTAAAGTGGTCAACTTTCAACTCATCACCTTTCGAGTATATAATGCAGTACTGTTAACTATAATCACCATGCTGTAATTAGATATTCAGAACTTATATTGATATTATAACTGCAAGTTTGTACCCTTCAACCAACATCTCCCCATTTCCTCTCCAGCCCCTGGCAACCACCATTCTACAGTATTCCATCATATGTATATCTCATTTGTTCATACATTCATGGACACTTAGGTGGAGAAGACAATGGCACTCCACTCCAGTACTCTTGCCTGGAAAATCCCATGGATGGAGGAGCCTGGTAGGCTGCAGTCCATGGGGTCGCTAAGAGTCGGACACGACTGAGCGACTTCCCTTTCACTTTTCACTTTCATGCATTGGAGGAGGAAATGGCAACCCACTCCAGTGTTCTTGCGTGGAGAATCCCAGGGACGGCGGGGCCTGGTGGGCTGCCGTCTATGGGGTCACACAGAGTTGGACACGACTGAAGCGACTTAGCAGCAGCAGCAGCAGGACACTTAGGTTGTTTCCATGTCTAGGCTATTGTGAATAACACTGCAAAGAACATGGGGGTGCAGATATCTATTTATGGTAGTGGTTTTATATTCTTTTGATATATACCCAAAAGGGGGATTGCTGGATCATATGGTAGTTCTATTTTTAATTTTTTGAGCAACTTTCACAACTTTTTTCATAGTGGCTGCACCAATTTACATTCCAACCAACACTGCACAGGGTTCTCTTTTCTCTATAACCTTGCCAAAACTTGCTATCTTTTGTCTTTTTGATAATAGCCATTCTAACAGGGATGAGGTAATATCTTACTGTGGTTTTGATTTTCATTTCCCTGATGATTAGTGATATTGAAGCATCTTTTCATGTACTTGTTGTCCATTTGTATGTCTTTGAAAAAAAAGCCTAATCAGCCCTCTGACCATTTAAAAATCAGATTATTATTATTGCTATTGAGTTGTATGAATTCCTTATACATTTTGGATATTAACACCTTATTTGTTTTTTTAATTTATTTATTTTAATTAGAGACTAATTACTTTACAATATTGTATTGGTTTTGCCATACATCAACATGAATCCGCCACGGGTGTACACGTGTTCCCAATCCTGAACCCCTCTCCTACCTCCCTCCCCATACCATCCCTCTGGGTTATCCCAGTGCTGGAAGATGGTTTGCAAATATTTTCTCCTATCCCATTAGGATGCCTCTTCATCTGTTGATTGTTTCTGTTGATGTGCAGAAGCTTTTTAGTTTGATATAATCCCACTTGTTTATTTTTGTTTTTCTTGAGCATGCTTTTAGGGTTATAGTTAAAAAATGGTCACCAAGACCAATGTCATGGAACATTTTCCCTGTTTTCCTCTAGGAGTTTGACAAATTCAGGCCTTACATTCAAGTGTTTAATATATTTCAAGTTAATTTTTGTGAGTGATGTATCTAGGGATCCAATTTCATCCTTTTGTTTGTGCACATCCAGTTTTCCCAACAACATTTATTGAAATGACTATCTTTTCCCCAGTGAGTATTATTGGCTACCTTGTCAAATATGAGTTAAGTGTATGTACATGGGTTTAATTATGGGCTCTGCATTCTGTTCCATTAGACTGTGTGTCTGCTTTTATGCTGCTGCTGCTGCTGCTAAGTCGATTCAGTCGGGTCCAACTCTGTGCGACCCCATAGACAGCAGCCTACCAGGCTCCCCCGTCCCTGGGATTCTCCAGGCAAGAACACTGGAGTGGGTTGCCATTTCCTTCTCCAATGCATGAAAGTGAAAAGTCAAAGTGAAGTTGCTCAGTCGTGTCTGACTCCTAGCGATCTCATGGACTGCAGCCTACCAGGCTCCTCTGTCCATGGGATTCTCCAGGCAAGAGTACTGGAGTGGCGTACCATTGCCTTCTCCAGCTCTTATGCTAGTACTATACTATTTGTTTATTATGCTATGCTAAATCACTTCATTGTGTCTGACTCTTTGCGACCCTTGGACTGCAGCCCACCAGGCTCCTCTGTCCATGGGATTCTCCAGACAAGAATACTGGCATGGGTTGCCATTTCCTTCTGCATGTTTATTATAGCTTTGCAGTATAGTTCAAAACCAAGAAGTATCATGCCTCCAGCTTTTTACTTCTTTTTTCAGGATTTATTTGGCTATTCCAGGTCTTTTGTGATTCCATATGAATTTGAGGATTTAAAAAAATTCTTCTTTAAATTTGTAGTAGAATTCACCAGCGAAAGCATCCTGTCCTGAGCTTTTCTTTGGTGGAAGGCTTTTGATTATGATTTCAATCTCCTTAATCACTATTGATCTGCTCAGTTTGTCTATTTCTTTATGATTCAATCTTGGTAGATTGTATATATGTTTCTAGAAATTTATCAGTTCCTTTTATTAATGGGTTATCCAGTTCATTGTTATAGTAACCTTAGGGTTCTTTGTATTTTCATAGTACCAGTTGTAATGTCTCTTCTGTCATTTACACTTTTATGAGTCCTTTCTTTTTTTCCTTGCTTAGACTAGCTAAAGTTTTCTCAGTTTTTTTATCTTTTCAAAAAGCCAACTCTTAGTTTTATTGATTTTATTTGTCTTTCTAGTCTTTATTAATTCCTTGAGGTATAAATTCAAGTTGCTTATCTGAAATCTTTCTTTTTCTTAATGTTTCTTAATTATTGTTATAATTATTGTTTCTTAATGTTTCTTAATTATTGTTATAATCTTCCATCTTAAGACTGCTTTTGATACATCCCATAAGTTTTGATAGTTGTGACTTCATTTTTGCTTGTCTCAAAGAATTTTATGATTTTTCCTTTGATTTCTTCTTCAACTCGTTGGTTATTTAGGAGTGTGTTGTTTAATTTCCACATAATTGTAAATTTTGCAGTTTTTTCCTGTTGCTGATTTCTGGTTTCATACCATTGAAGTTGGAATAGACACTAAATGTGATTTCAATCTCCTTAAATCATTGAAGCTTTCTTTGTGACCCAATGTACAATGTCCTGGAGAATATTTTGTGTGTGCTTGAGAAAAATGTGTATTTTTTTGCTGCTGTATGGAATGTTCTGTATGTATCTGTTAGGTCCATTTGATCTATAGTGTTATTCAGGTATGCTTCTTATTAATTTTCTGTCTGGATGATGTGTTCAATGTTAAATGTCGGGTATTGATGTCTCCTACTACTATTGTATTGCTGTCTCTCTCTCTCTTCAGTTCTATTAATATTTGCTTGAAATACTTAGGTGCTCCCGTGTTGGGTGCATATGTATTTACAATTGTTGTATACTCTTGATGAACTGACCCCTTTACCACTATATAGTATCTTTTTCTCTGGTGACCAATTTTGACTGAAAGTTCATTTTATCTGATACTCCATTTCTATCACTCATTTTCAAGCTATGTGTATTTTTAAAGCTAAAGTGAGGGTCTTATAGGTAGCATACTGTTGGATCTTATCTTTTTTAACCCATTCAACCACTTTGTGCCTTTTGATTAGAGAATTTAGTCCATTTACATTTAAGCAAGAAAGTGTGTTAGTCACTCAGTCATGTCCGACCCTTTGTGACCCCATGGACTGTAATCTGCCAGGCTCCAAGTAATTATTAATGGGTAATAATAGTAAGGACTAGTAAGTAATGTATGTTATTATATAATAGTAAGGACTATTACTAGTTAACAGTAAGTAATAGTAAGTAAGTAATGTATGTTACTATATAATAGTAAGGACTATTACTAGTTAACAGTAAGTAATAGTAAGTAAGTAATGTATGTTACTATATAATAGTAAGGACTATTACTAGTTAACAGTAAGTAATAGTAAGTAAGTAATGTATGTTACTATATAATAGTAAGGACTATTACTAGTTAACAGTAAGTAATAGTAAGTAAGTAATGTATGTTACTATATAATAGTAAGGACTATTACTAGTTAACAGTAAGTAATAGTAAGTAAGTAATGTATGTTACTATATAATAGTAAGGACTATTACTAGTTAACAGTAAGTAATAGTAAGTAAGTAATGTATGTTACTATATAATAGTAAGGACTATTACTAGTTAACAGTAAGTAATAGTAAGTAAGTAATGTATGTTACTATAT
>NW_011494635.1:9135085-9138495 GCF_000754665.1 Bison bison bison
TATATAATAGTAAGGACTATTACTAGTTAACAGTAAGTAATAGTAAGTAAGTAATGTATGTTACTATATAATAGTAAGGACTATTACTAGTAGTAAGGACATACTATTGCCATTTTGTTCATTGTTTTTTAGTTTTTTTAGTTCCTTAGTTGCTTTTTCCCTGCCTTTCTTGTCTTTATTTATGATTTTTATTTATTTTTTGGTAGTAATATGCTTTAATTTCTTTCCCTTTGACTTTTGGATAACTATGATAGGTTTTTTTCTTTATGGCTACTGTGAGTTTTACATAAAGCCTCATGGAGTCTCACATAAAGTTTTCTAGATATAACATTTTTTAAAAAGCTGATAATAGCTTACCATAAACTGCATATAAAAATGCTATACTTTTACTTCTCCCCACATATTTTATGCTACTGATGTCATACTTCATACATTTTTATATTGCACATTCACTAACATGCTATTGTAGCTATGGTTACTTTTAATATTATTTACAATTTTTCTACTTGAGATAAAAGTGATCTATACACCACCATTACAGTATTGACTCCCCTGGTGGCTCAGACAGTAAAGAATCTGCCTGTAGTGCAGGAGAAGTGGGTTAAATCCCTGGGTCAGGAAGATCCCCTGGAATAGGAAATGGCAACTCACTCCAGTATTCTTGCCTGGAGAATCCCATGGACAGAGGAGCCTGGCAGGCTACAATCCATGGGGTCTCAAAGAGTCAGACAGGACTGAGTAACTAACACTTTTGCTTTCACTTTCATTACAGTATTAGAGTATTCTGAACTTGAGTATATTTACTGTTCAGTTCAGTTGCTCAGTCATGTCCGAGTTTTATATGTTTATATGTTTTCATGTCATTAGCATCCTTTTGTTTCAATTTGAAGAAATTTCTTTAGTATTTCTTGTAAGGCAGGTCTAGTGATGATGAACTTGTATACATTAAGCAATTAAAAAAAAAGAGAAATCATGTAATGTCCACTCTCAGATCACAATGATATTAAACTAGAAATCAATATCAGAAAGATAGTTGGAAAATCTCAAAATATTTGGAAATAAAACAGCACACTTCTAAATAATACATGAGTCAAAGGAAAAATCTCGAGAAAATTTAAAATATTTCAACTAAATGAAAATGCAACTCATAAAAATTTGTAGGATACAATAAAAACAGAGGTTTGAAGAAAATTGAGTAACATAGAATGTATACATTAGAAAAGAGGAAAGATCTAAAATAAATCATTTAACCTCTACTTTAGGAAACTAGAATAAGAACAAATTAATCCAAAGTAAGCAGAAGAAAATAAATAAGAGAAATTAGAACAGAAATGAAAGAAATTAAAAACAGAAAATTAATAGAGAAAAATCAATGAGACCAAAAACTGGTTTTTTGAAAAGATTAATAAAATTGATGGGCTTTTAGTCAGGCTAAGAAAAAAAAAAAGAGAGGACACGAATTGCTAACAGCAAAAATGAAAGTGGGGATGTTACTGCCAATATGTTAAAAGAATAATTAAGGAATACTTTGAACAACTCTATGCCCAAAATTAGATAACCTAGATTAAAAATGATTTTTTTAAAGACACAATCTGCCAAAGCTCACATAAGAAGAAATAATCTAAATAGGTATCCCTATATTAAAGAAATTGAATCAATAATTAATAACCTTCCAAAACAGAAAACACGCTCAGATGAGTTCACTGGTGAATTCTAACAGACATTTAAGGAAAAAGTTACACCAGTTCCCTGCAATTTCTTTCAGAAGATAAAAGCAGAAGCAGTAACTCCTCACTCATTCTATGAGGCCAGTATTATCCTAATCCCCAAATCAGACAATGACATTATAAGGGAATTACAGACCAATATCTCTCATAAACATAGATGTGAAAATATTCACCAAAATATTATCAAGTTGAATCCAACAAAATAGAAAAAAGAATTATATACTGCAACAATGTGGGATTTATCCCAGGTATAAAAGGCTGGTCCAACATTTGAATATCAATTAATGTTACATCAATAGGCTAAAGAAACATGATCATATTAATAGATACAGAGAAAGCATTTAACTTATTCAGGTGGAAAAAAAAAACCTCAGTAAACTAAGAAGAGTTGAACTTCCTCAGCCTGATAAAGAATATCTACAGAAAACCTAACCGAAAGCTTTCCCACTAAGACCAAGAACAAGGCAAGGATGTCCTCTTTCATCACTGCGTTCAATATCATACTGAAAGTCCTAACTAATGCAATAATAAAGGAAAGGAAATAAAAGGAATACGGATTAGAAACAGAGAAATAAAACAATCTGTGTTGCAGATGGCATGATTGAATCAATAAGAAACTTTCTCCAACTAAAGGTTGCAAGATACAAGGTTAATATATAAAAGTCAAATGCTTTCCTACATGCTAACAAGGAACAAGTGGAATTTGAAATAAAAAAATGCAATATCATTTACATTAGCTTCCCCACAAAACAGAATACTAACAAAATAGGACAAGATTTATATGAGAAAAACTACAAAACTCTAGTGATAGAAATCAAAACATAACTAAATAAATGAGCTATCCTATATTCACAGATAGGAAGATTTAATATTGTCAAGATGTCAGTTTTTCCCAACTTGACCTGTAGATTTAACACAATCCCTGTCAAAATACAGCAAGGTACTTTGTGTCTATCAATAAACGGATTTTAAAGTTTGTATGGGGAGGCAAAAGACTCAGAATAGCCAACATGATACTGAAGGAGAAAAACAAATTGGAGCGCTGACACGACCAATTTCAAGCTTTAGTATAAAGCTATAGCAATCAATACAGTGTCGTATTGGTGAGAGAACAGACAAATAGATCAATGGAATGGAATAGAGAGCCCAGAAATAGATCCACATAAATATAGCCAGTTGATATTTGACAAAGGAGAAAAAGCAGAACTATGGAGAAAAATTCCAACAGATGGTGATGAAGCAACTGGACATCCACATTAAAAAAAAAAAGAATCTAAATAAGGCTTTACAGCTTCACAAAAATTAACTCAAAATGGATCACAGATCAGATCAGATCAGATCAGTCCCTCAGTCGTGTCCAACTCTCTGCAACCCCATTAATCGCAGCACGCCAGGGCTCCCTGTCCATCACCAACTCCCGGAGTTCACTCAGACTCACGTCCTTCGACTCAGTGATGCCATCCAGCCATCTCATCCTCTGTCGTCCCCTTCTCCTCCTGCCCCCAATCCCTCCCAGCATCAGAGTCTTTTCCAATGAGTCAACTCTTCACATGAGGTGGCCAAAGTACTGGAGTTTCAGCTTTAGCATCATTCCTTCCAAAGAAATCCCAGGGCTGATCTCCTTCAGAATGGACTGGTTGGATCTCCTTGCAGTCCAGGGGACTCTCAAGAGTCTTCTCCAAT
>NW_011494635.1:9138595-9138816 GCF_000754665.1 Bison bison bison
TCAATTCTTCGGCGCTCAGCCTTCTTCACAGTCCAACTCTCACATCCATACATGACCACAGGAAAAACCATAGCCTTGACTAGATGGACCTTTGTTGGCAAAGTAATGTCTCCGCTTTCGAATATGCTGTCTAGGTTGGTCATAAATTTCCTTCCAAGGAGTAAGCGTCTTAATTTCATGGCTGCAGTCACCATCTGCAGTGATTTTGGAGCCCAGAAAAA
>NW_011494635.1:9138916-9163884 GCF_000754665.1 Bison bison bison
CCATGATCTTCGTTTTCTGAATGTTGAGCTTTAAGCCAACTTTTTCCCTCTCCTCTTTCACTTTCATCAAGAGGCTTTTTAGTTCCTCTTCACTTTCTGCCATAAGGGTGGTGTCATCTGCATATCTGAGGTTATTGATATTTCTCCTGGCAATCTTGATTCCAGCTTGTGTTTCTTCCAGTCCAGTGTTTCTCATGATGTACTCTGCATATAAGTTAAATAAACAGGGTGACAATATACAGCCTTGACGAACTCCTTTTCCTATTTGGAACCAGTCTGTTGTTCCATGTCCAGTTCTAACTGTTGCTTCCTGATCTTCATACAAATTTCTCAAGAGGCAGATCAGGTGGTCTGGTATTCCCATCTCTTTCAGAATTTTGCACAGTTTATTGTGATCCACACAGTCAAAGGCTTTGGCATAGTCAATAAAGCAGAAATAGATGTTTTTCTGGAATTCTCTTGCTTTTTCCATGATCCAGTGGATGTTGGCAATTTGATCTCTGGTTCCTCTGCCTTTTCTAAAACCAGCTTGAACATCAGGAAGTTCACGGTTCATATATTGCTGAAGCCTGGCTTGGAGAATTTTGAGCATTACTTTACTAGTGTGTGAGATGAGTGCAATTGTGCAGTAGTTTGAGCATTCTTTGGCATTGCCTTTCTTTGGGATTGGAATGAAAACTGACCTTTTCCAGTCCTGTGGCCACTGCTGAGTTTTCCAAATTGTAAGGGGAGGCCTTACAAATAGCTGTGAAAAGAAGAGAAGCTAAAAGCAAAGGAGAAAAGGAAAGATATAAACATCTGAATGCAGAGTTCCAAAGAATAGCAAGAAGAGATAAGAAAGCCTTCCTCAGCGATCAATGCAAAGAAATAGAGGAAAACAACAGAATGGGAAAGACTAGAGATCTCTTCAAGAAAATCAGAGATACCAAAGGAACATTTCATGCGAAGATGGGCTCGATAAAGGACAGAAATGGTATGGACCTAACAGAAGCAGAAGATATTAAGAAGAGATGGCAAGAATACACAGAAGAACTGTACAAAAAAGATCTTCACGACCCAGATAATCATGATGGTGTGATCACTGACCTAGAGCCAGACATCCTGGAATGTGAAGTCAAGTGTGCCTTAGAAAGCATCACTACGAACAAAGCTAGTGGAGGTGATGGAATTCCAGTTGAGCTATTCCAAATCCTGAAATGGATCACATACCCTCCTTATAGAGAACAAACTAGTGGTTACCAGTAGTGGAGAGAGGGAAGAAGGGAGGGGAAGTAAAAAGGTAGAGGATTAAGAGGTTCAAACTATGACATATAAAATAAGCAGCAAGGATATATTGTACAACATGGGGAGTATAGCCAATGTTTTATAATAACTACAAATGAAGTATAACATTTAAAATTGTGAATCACTATATTTTACATCTGTAACTTATATAATATTGTATATCAACTATACTTCAATAAAAATAAAGAAAAATTAAAAACCCAAAACCCAAGAAAAATGGATCACATACCCAAATGTAAAGTACAAACTTGTAAAATTCCTAGAAGACAGCATAAGAGAAAATTTAGATAACCTTGAGTTTGGTGATGACTTTTCAGATACAATACCAAAGGCATGATCTTTGAAAGAAAGAATTAATAAGCCAAATTTTATTAAAATTAAAAACTTCTCTGCAAAAGATACTGTCAATAGAATGAAAAGATAAACTACTAGCTTGGGGAGAAAATATTTGCAAAAGATATATCTGATAAATATTTCCTAAAATATGCAAAGAACTCTTAAAACTCTTAAATATAAAAACAAATAGTTCAATTAAAAAGTAGACCAAAGACCTTAACAGATACCTCACTGAAGAAGGGGCTTCCCTGGTGGCTCAGATGGTAAAGAATCTGCCTGCAATGCAGGAGACCTGGGTTCAGTCCCTGGGTTGGGAAGATCCCCTGGAGAAGGGAATGGCAATCCACCCCAGTACCCCGGCTGGGGAACTCCATGGACAGAAGAGCCTGGGGACTACAGTCCATGGGGTCACAAAGAGTCGAACAAGACTGAGAGACTAACACTTTCACTTTCACCAAAAAAGATTATACAGATGGCAAATAGCAAATGAAAAGATGCTCCACATCAGATGTCATCAGGGAAATGCAAATTAAAACAACTATGAGATACCATTAGTAAGAATGGCCAAGACCCAGAACGCTGACAACACCAAATGTTGGTGAGGGTGTAGAGCAATAGGAACTCTCATCCATTTCTAGTGGGAATGCAAGATGGTATAGCCACTTTGGAAGCCACTTAGTGGTTGCTTCTAAAGTAAACATATACTTACCTTAAGATCCAGCAATCATGCTTCTTGGTATCTACTCAAAGGGGTTGAAAACTTATGTCCACAGAAGAACCTTCACATGGATATTTACAGCAGTTTTATTCATAACTACCCAAATTTGGAAGGAACAAAGATGTGCTTCAGTAGGTAAATGGATAATAAACAAGTACATCCAGACAGTGGAATATTATTCAGTGCTAAAAAGAAACGAGCTGTCTAATCAAGCTATGAAAAGACCTAGAAGAATCCTAAATGCTTATTATTGAGTAAAAGAGACCAATCCAAAAAGTCTACATAAGTATATCTCCAACTATATGACATTCTGGAAAAGGCAAAACTACGGAGTCAGTAAAAAGATCAGTGCTTGCCAGAGGTTAGCAAGGAGATGGGGATGAAAAAGTGGAACACAGAGAATTTTTAGGGCAGTGAAACTACTCTGTGTGTGTGTGCTCAGTCATGTTCAAATCCTTGTGATCCCTGTGGACTCAGCCCAACAGGCTCCTTGGTCCATGGAATTTTCCAGGCAAGAATATTGGAACGGATTGGCATTTCCTACACCAGGGGATCTTCCTGATTCAGGGATCTAACCTGAGTCTCCTGCATCTCCTGCACTGGCAGGTGGATTCTTTATCATTGAGCCACCTGAGATACAGGTTTTTATACATTTGTCCAAACCCATAGAATGTTCAATATCATGAATGGACACTAATGTAAACTATGAGCTTTGGGTGATAATGATGTGTCAATGTAGGTTTATCAGTTGCAACAAATGTATCACTCTGGTGAGAGATGTTGATAATAGGAGAGGGTTTTTCCAGTAGTCATGTATGGATGTGAGAGTTGGACTATAAAGAAAGCTGAGCACCAAAGTATTGATGCTTCTGAACTGTGGTGTTGGAGAAGACTCTTGAGAGTCCCTTGGACTGCAAGGAGATCCAACCAGTCCATTCTAAAGGAGATCAGTCCTGAATGTTCATTGGAAGGACTGATGCTGAAGCTGAAACTCCAATACTTTGGCCACCTGACGAGAAGAACTTCAGTTGCTCAGTCGTGTCCGACTCTTTGCAACCCCATGAACTGCAGCACGCCACCAGGCCTCCCTGTCCATCACCAACTCCCGGAGTCTACCCAAACCCATGTCCACTGAATCCATGATGCCATCTAACCATCTCATCCTCTGTCGTCCCCTTCTCCTCCCGCCCTCAATCTTTCCCAGCATCAGGGTCTTTTCAAGTGAGTCAACTCTTCACATCAGGTGGCCAAAGTACTGGAGTTTCAGCTTCAACATCAGTCCTTCCAATGAACACCCAAGGCCGATCTCCTTTAGAATGGACTGGTTGGATCTCCTTGCAGTCCAAAGGACTCTCAAGTGTCTTCTCCAACACTACAGTTCAGAGGCATCAATTCTTTGGAGCTCAGCTTTCTTTATAGTCCAACTCCCACATCCATATATGACCAATGGAAAAACCATAGCCTTCACTAGACAGACCTTTGGCCACAAAGTAATGTCTCTGCTTTTTAATATGCTCTCTAGGTTGGTCATAACTTTCCTTCCAAGGAGTAAGCATCTTTTAATTTCATGGCTGTAATCACCATCTGCAGTGATTTTGGAGTCCCCCAAAATAAAGTCTGTTATTTATTAGTCTGTTGTTTCTGTTATTTGGAAACAAAGCAACTGTTTCCACTGTTTCCCTTTCTATTTGCCATGAAGTGATGGGACCAGATACCATGATCTTAGCTTTCTGAATGTTGAGCTTTAAGCCAACTTTTTCACTCTACTCTTTCACTTTCATCAAGAGGCTCTTTAGTTCTTCTTCACTTTCTGCCATAAGGGTGGTGTCATCTGCATATCTGAGGTTATTGATATTTCTCCCTGCAATCTTGAAACATTAGGGAAAGTTATACTGACTGGGCACAGGAATCAGATGATTTATCTCAAAGGCACTTGGGGAGCAGTTTTTCACAAGGTCTTTGCCTCAACCAAGCAACACTAGTTGCAACTACCAGAAGTGCACCTGAACCAGCCCATGTCTAGGAGTGAAATCTAGGTGAGAGAGCTGGGCATATCTCATGGAACCCAAGTTAGAACTCTTGGGTCCAGAAACCCAGCTGGAGATCATTATGAAGCTTGTATCTCCACATTCTGTGAGGTCTCTGCCTGGTTTTCCATACCTTCTCCTCTCTGTGTTTTTGCTCTCTCTCCATGTTTTCAGACCCAGTTTCATCTACCATTTATAGTTTTAAAGCCCAGGAATCCTATTTGCCTGGGAGAAAAAGAATTTAATTCACCTAGCTTGGATAACGGAGAAGGCGATGGCACCCCACTCTAGCACTCTTGCATGGAAAATCCAATGGACGGGGGAGCCTGGTAGGCTGCAGTCCATGGGTTGCTAGGAGTCAGACATGACTGAGCGACTTCACTTTCACTTTTCACTTTTCACTTTCATGCATTGGAGAAGGAAATGGCAACCCACTCCAGTATTCTTGCCTGCAGAATCCCAGAGATGGGGGAGCCTGGTGGGCTGCCGTCCATGGGGTCGCACAGAGTCAGACACGACTGAAGCGACTTAGCAGCAGCAGCAGCTTGGATGAGGCATCTGGGGTGCATTAGTGTTACTTGGAAAATGCATCCTTCCTTCAGGCAGGCAGATACAACCCTGAGCCAGGGCTTCACTTGAGCCCAGCCACTCCCTTTCTTTGTGCAGGGTACAACACAGACAACTGCATGGAAGCCCTTATCCACCTCTGGTCCAGTCATTTATGGCTGGGGAGGGGCAAGCAGAATTGTATGGATACCCCCAAGCAGGTGAGGGGGGAGATAGCACTCCTCCCCTCTACCCTCCACTTCCATAACAAAAACAGCTCTAGAATTTTCTACTCAACCTCTTTCAGGCAGATCATGTTACAGTGGGGCTGAAGGTACTTTGTGCTGGCATATTCCACAAAGGAACTATAAACCTTTGTTTATATGTATAAAGAATTTGATTAAATCCAAGTTGATATATGCGTCGCTATGTATAACTAAAGAAAAGAAAAAAAATTACCTGGGCTCACTCTCTACCATCAAATAACTGAGTAAAATACACGATAGCTTCTGAGCCTCACCACCAAGAAACAAATAATTTACTAAAGAAAGTAACAGTTCTCCTTTAGGAGGCTTTCATTCTAGAGACTGAAAGCATCTGGGATAGTAAGGAAGTGGTGAGGCAGAGTCTAGAGTACCTCTCCTGGCCCTGCTGAATGGACCAAGATACCAGGCTCAGAGAAAGCAATCAGTTCTTTCCTTGTAAAACTCTGTTTGAACCCACTCCTATAAACAAACTCAGTTTCATGAAATCTGTTTGTAATTGTCAACCTTTTTCCCATACTCGACATAAAAACCCATCTGTATTTCAGGAAAGCCGCTGACTTTCTGCATCTGTTTTCCCTTCCCATTCTCCACCCTCTCCCATGTTTGACAAGACTCAGGCTATGTTAGGAGTCCCTTCTTCCCTTTTCTCCCTGTAGAGCCCGCTCTCCTGATCAGTCGCTCAGGCTTCATTTCTAGGCTTTTCTGATGACATGGAATTTCCCAGTTTCCTTTGAATACAACAGCCCCTGATCCTTGCTCATCATACTTTTAGACCCATACATCTTGGCACGTATTTCAAAATGTCATTCTCTTGTGAAATGACAAGTCATCAACCACATTTTGTAGTTGGAGGTCAGTATATTTATAGTTGACCTTAGAATATTCTTTGAGACTTTGGGACTGTTTGTAGTTTCTCTGTTTCAGATTTTATTGTCTATTTCTGCCACACAGTAACCCTAACTTGATTCAAGGTGTTCAATACCAACTCTGAGTTGAGTGGGGAAGTCATGACAGGAGATACTGATGATTGTATTTACAACTTAATTGGTTGAATTGGCTATGTCTGGGAAAGGGAGTTTGTGTAATCTCTGAATCTCTCCTAGCCCATCATCTGGTGTGTTATCTTTTTGTTCAGAGAATATTGTTATACAACATGTCTTATGTTGTAGGTGTGACGAAATTTAGACAACTAACTGTCCAGTGAGGTCTTGGAGGATTAAAAAAATCTAGGAAGAAAATCAGTTTGGCTCATTTTAGAGATCTGTGACTAAACAAGCTGCAGAGGATTTATAGGAGCCAGGTTGTAAAATGTAGACAAAATCCCTGAGCAGCAAAAGACCCTTATGGAAAGTTCACAATGTAGATGCAATGACTTACCATGCACACAGTTTAGGAGTCCTGGGGTTGAGTCATAAAGCAGTTAGGATATAATGGCTAAGGAACTCAGAATAGCAAGCCAAGAATAGTTTTCAAAAGAAATTTAAAAGTATTTTCTGCCAGGCAAGTAGTTAGAGAATAGGGAATCCTCAGAGGGCAGAGGTCTATTGAGACAATTGTTACATTATTTAATTCTAAAATTAAGCAGTTGAATTATTTTGGTAAGTTTCCATGGATCAGGATACACTCTGGAAGAGAAAAAAAAGAAAGTATTATTGGATAATTGTGAAGTTTTGTTATCAGATCTTTTTACATTACCTAAAATATGAAATTGTTATGGGTATAGATTAGAGATGAACACATCTTTTGATGCTTTTGTGAAGGGTTACTGTAACATGTATATTAGTGAGTAGATCACATGCTGTATTTTTGCTTCTCAATTACTCAAACGCAGAATGAATGACTTACATCTGTTGATACATTTATATACAGGCACATTTGGTGGGTCTGGTTCTCAGGCTTAGCTCTGCATTAGAATGGCCCAAGGAGCTATCAAAAAGTACTGACACCTGGGGACTACTCCCAGGGATTCTGACATAACTGGTTTGGAGTGTGGCCTGGGTATTGGGATTTTTAAAAGCTTCTCCAGATGATTCTAATGCACAGGAAAGTTTGAGCATTCCTCTATGGGATTTTCATACTACTTTAAACTCTTTGCAACAAAGTTATGATTTGAGGTCAAATTGATTTGCCTTCATTGAGGCTTGGTGTTTCTATTGAACAGTGTGTTTATGTTAATAACCCAACTAAAGAACATTGGAATGTTTCAATATATTCTGTACATAGCTATCTTGTACTAAAATAAGCATATATGTAGAAAGTCATAAGACATTGGTTTTGAGTTCCGTTGAATTTAGAATTTGCTGAAACCATGTTAAGTTTTTTTGAAAACCCTCATAAAGTTTCGGTATAAGTCTTATTTTGAAAAAGAACATGTGTACACCTGTGGCGGATTCATGTTGATGTATGGCAAAACCAGTACAATATTGTAAAGTAATTAACCTCCAATTAAAATAAATTTATATTTAAAAAAAAGAAGAAAAAGATTATAACCTATGAAGAGAGATATTGTTTTTTAAAAACCAGGTTACAGTTTATATCTTGAATTGAAGTTTGTGAATGAGAGTAGTTCCTAAGTGTATCAGTTTGTTTTTGCTGCATAATATTAATTAGATCTTTCCCAAACTTAGTAACTTAAGAATTATTCATCATTTCTCATGAGTTTATGGGTCAGCTGGGCTGTTCTGCCAATTGCGCCAGGCTTGGCTGATTTCAGTGGTGTTTGCTCAAGTGTCTGAGGTCAGCTTGTAAGGTGTATGTGGACTAGTTGGTCTTAGATGGCTTCACTCATTTGTCTACTGGCTTTTTGTCATAGACTGTGGTGAGAGGAATGCCGAGGCCCTGTGGTCTCCCTCTGCCCAGCAGGCTAGCTGGGTCACTCAAATGGTAGCCTCAAGGTCCAAGAGCAGAAAGAGAGCAAATCCTAATGTGCACTTTTTTTGATCTCTGCTGCTGCTGCTGCTGCTAAGTCGCTTCAGTCGTGTCCGACTCTCTGCAAACTCATAGACGGCAGCCCACCAGGCTCCCCCGTCCCTGGGATTCTCCAGGCAAGAACACTGGAGTGGGTTGCCATTTCCTTCTCCAATGCATAAAAGTGAAAAGTGAAAGTGAAGTCACTCAGCCATGTCCAACACTTAGTGACCCCATGGACTGCAGACCACCAGGCTCCTCCGTCCATGGGATTTTCCAGGCAAAAATACTGGAGTGGGCTGCCATTGCCTTTTCCGTTTTGATCTCTGCTTGTGTCATTTGCTACTGTCCCATTGACAAAAGCAAGTCATATGACCAGGTTCAGGGGTCATGTGAGAAGGTACTATCAAAGAACATGAATAGAGGGGCATGGACAAATTGGGTTCATTACTGCAAACAATCTACAAGAGTGCCTGCCACCTCACTGGCTACCAATTCTTCCAACAGCCCGGGTTACTTTTCCTTTAGTTTGAAATGGAACAGCTCAAACTCTCATCCCGTACATGTTGGGTTTACCATTATCTTCCTCCCAGCATCTCCAGGGATCCTTAGACTGTGTCAGTGTGTGTGCATGAAAGGAAAGTGGTGTGGGAGGGAGCACTTACTTTCCTTTCTAATATTCTTGCATTTTCTTCTTTCACAGAATTATTGATGGATCATGGTTTTTACTCCACTTCCAGTAATTGATCTTTCAGACCTCAGCCTTGAAGCATTAGCCCTGAGATTACCTGTTAATTATAAAAGAGGAAGAGTAGTTTTACAAGGGAATTATCTAGAGGCTTTCACTTTAGGGAACGGGTCAAACTTAACATTCCAAGTCATGGGACAAAATGATATCATGTGACCTCTGATGTGATGTTGCACTGAGAAGGGCACAACCTCACATTTGCAGTGTTCCTAATAAAAATACACAAGCCATATCTTTTTATAAGGCAAATAGCCTCACTAATAACTGGTTTGGACACTTCAGAAAGCCAATATTATATGCAAAAATTAGCAGAATAGCTATTCTAGATGAAAAAAGATTAAAGAGCCATGAAAATCAAATGTAGTAAGTGATCCTAGAGTGGATCTTCAATTGAAAGAGAAACTATTAATATAAGGATATTATTGGAATGATCTGGAAAAATTTGAGTATGAACTGTATGTTTGATATTATTTCATTGATATTAACCTTCTAAGGTGTACTAATAATATTGTCGCTGTGTAGGAGAATACTCTTAGAAGACACATACTTAAATATTTCAACGTTAACTGTCATGATGTGCGAAACTTTCTTTTTTTAATTGTATTTTTAAATTGAAGTGTAGTTGATTTACAATGTGCCAATCTGTGCTGTATGGCAAAGTGACTCAGTTATACACATATAGACATTCTTTTAAAAAAAAAACAAAACTTTTATTCTGTATTGAGGTATAGCTGATTAACAATGTTGTGATGGTTTCAGGTGAATGGTGAAGGAAGTCAGCCATACATATTCATGTATCCATTTTCCCAAACTCCCCTCCCATCGAGGCTGCCACATAATACTGAGCAGAGTTCCATCTGCTATATACCATACAATAGGTCCGTATTGGTTATCCATTTTAAGTATAGCAGTGTATACGTGTTCATCCCAAACTCCCCAACTATCCCTTCCCTCCATCCTTCCCCACCGGCAACCGTAAGTTCATTCTCTAAGTCTGTGAATCTCTTTATGTTTTGTAAGTTCATTTGTCTCCCATTCCCTTACTTTCAGTTTGTAAGTGTCTGTAGGTCTGATGTGGGTCTCTTGTCTTGTTTTTGTATCCACCCAGTCAGTCTATGTCTTTTGGTTGATGCATTCAATCTATTTACATTTAAGGTAATTAGTGATATGTACGGAGAAGGCAATGGACCCCACTCCAGTACTCTTGCCTGGAAAATGCCATGGATGGAGGAGCCTGGTGGGCTGCCGTCTATGAGTTTGCAGAGAGTCGGACACGACTGAAGTGACTTAGCAGCAGCAGCAGCAGATCTCTTATAAGGAGCATACTGTAGTCTCTTGTTTTTCTGGCTAGTCTGCCACTCTATGCCTTTTGATTGGAGCATTCAGTCCATTGACATTTGAGGTAATTATTGATACATATGTATTTATTGCCATTTCAAACCTTGTTTTCTGGTTTATTTTTTGCTTTTTCCTTGTTATGCTTGTGTTCTCTTCTTTTTGGTTTTGGGAATCTATTTAATGGTTTTTATTTCTGGTTGCCTTGTTATTCAAGTATGTTAAATGGCACCCCACTCCAGTACTTTTGCCTAGAAAATCCCATGGAGGGAGGAGCCTGGTAGGCTGCAGTCCACGGGGTCACTAAATGTTGGACATGGCTGAGTGACTTCACTTTCACTTTTCACTTTCATGCATTGGAGAAGGAAATGGCAACCCACTCCAGTGTTCTTGCCTGGAGAATCCCAGGGACGGGGGAGCCTGGTGGGCTGCCGTCTATGGGATCACAGAGTTGGACACGACTGAAGCGACGCAGCAGCTGCAGCAACAGCAACCTCTTTCTTTATCTGCTTGCTTTAGATTGATAGTCATGTAGGCTCAAATGCATTCTAAAAGAAAGAAAAGGAAAGAATCTGCATTTTCTTAGTCTCCTTCCCCACATTTTATGATTTTGATGTCCCCTTTTAACATCATGTTTATCCTTTTTCTGTTCCTTGTGTTTATCATTGCTTTCACAAATAGATTTCTTTTTTTGGATCCAATCTCCCTTTCTCTTTCTTTTCCTTCTGGAATCCCTATTATGAATAGATTGGCCTACTTTATTTTGTCCCATATGTCTTTTAGTAATATATTGCCTCCGTTTTTAAAATTTAGATTTCTTTCTAATGTTTTGACTGAGTAATTTCCATTTTCCTATCTTTCAGTCACTTATTCTTTCTTTTGCACTATTCATTCTGCTATTCATTGCTTTGAGCTCAGCTTTTATCTTGGAAAATAAATTTTTAAAGTTTTCCTGGCTCATTCTTATAGTTTCTAGTTAAGTAATCTGCAATTCTGTTGATAGCCTTTCTTAACTCCTTCAATATTTTTATTATTTTCTTTTTGAACTTGGTGTCTGTTAGATGAAGAGATCTGCTTCATTGTTTGCTCCTTCAGGGAAATCCTCTTGGTCTTTTAACTGAGAGTGATCCCTCTACTTTTTCATTTTGCTTATATTTCTCTTGCTCTGTGAGTTTAGGAGAAACAAGTATCTACCGTAGTGTTGGAGGGCTATTTGTATGCTGGAGTGTCCAAGCATAGCTTCTGCGGGTTTGATGTTTTTTGATGTGAGGGTTGTTTTTGGTTCAGATGCTTGCTGTTTCTTTCCTCAGTGTGTGCCGGCTGTTTTCCCTTTGGTAGTGGGTATGCAGGTGCATGGCCCCTGTGCACGCTTCCAGGAGGATGGGGGCAGAAGTTGGACCCCAGTTATGGGTCTCTTGGCAGAGGTGGCTGGCTGCATGTACTCCCAGGGTGGGGGGTAGTGTGCAACTTACTTTCAATTAATTTTAGTAAAGAAAATGGTGCGCAAATGTGAGTAAATGATTACAAATGGTGATTCTGGGCAAGTGGTATAAGGATGTTCTTTGTCTATCAAATTCTAAGTTTGAACTTTTGAGATAAAAAGCTGGAGAAAATGCTCTGAATATTTGTACTAAAACTGAAATGATAAATTTTCATTCTCTATCATGGTATGAATTTTCTGAGTTTGATTTTAGGCAAAAATCAAGAACAAGAGCAAACCCCTCAGTTTCTGAGCTTTTCTCATACTACATGCCAGGGAGTCTTTGGACACAAGTCCCCCAGGAGCAAGAGTCCCAGGACGCCATCTTTCTGCTTAAAATCTTGACTTCTCTGCCAAGTGTGGACCACCAGTTCTAAGAGCTCACTTTGGCTTTTGAAATTGATTGGTACAGAAAGTGTCCTGCTCTATCTTCTACTGCCCTTTCTGGGAAAAATCCTAGCGTCATGATGCTTTGGTGCTTTGTGCCTTCCTCCAAAAAAGTCACAGGGAACATGGGGACTGTCATTATCACTCATCAATCCCTCCACTTCTCAAATCACTCATCCTGGTTTCATCTGGAAAACAGACACTAGTCCATGAAACTGCAGTCAGTTCCATATCAGATTGACTCTAGGCTCATGAATCCCATGTTGGCCAGGCATGCATTGCTTTTAAAAATTATTCCTAAAAAGACCTGACATTTAGAGTTAAAAAATTTTTTCTCTCCTATGGTTTCTTCCAATGGCAGACCCAGCTAAGCTTCTGAGTCCCAGATGGTGAATTATTTCTCTCCCTATAAAGTCTCTTGGCAGTTTTCCAAAACTGAGCAGCCACTGCACATTGGTGTCCACTGCACAACACAGCAGCTGCTGGTCTGAGCCCCAGTGGCCCTGAGCTGAGAGAGCCCAGTTTTGAATTCGAATGTTCTAGTGTAACATTTGGATGTAGTTTTAAAATATGAATAATACTATGCTATTGATTTCTTCTGTGACAAGAAAAGAAAATCAGTAGGTTTTGCATGTTAGCAAAACTAGGTAGGGGAGCTGACTCTGAAGTGGTTTTGGATGGGAATTTGGCAGCTTAAGAGAGGGAAAGAAATGGGAACGAGAGGGAAAGATGTTTCAGGCTGGTGACCATTGGTATGGAGATGTGAGGTAGCATGGCACACTCTGGAAACCATAAGCCATTTGGTGAGGCTGGAGAGTAGAGTTAGAGATGGATAGATGAAAAGGTGGCTGAGGGAATGACCACAGGCAGGCTTACTTCCTGGGGTTTAGACTTTGTTTTTAGGTGAGTAGCTTTCCATTTTTGTCATTTATGAATCATTTACTGGACGTCAAAAAGAGATTAATGATTATAGGTAAACTAGGAAGAAAGAATTCAACACAATCTTGTAACACAATAAGTGTATGCTTTTTCAAAGAAAAGAAAATAATTATTTCATATCAATGAGATGGTATTTTCTGTGTCTTTGTCAAAGCTCAAGGAGAGAAAAGTTGTGCCATCATATTCCATCAATTTCCTCTCTTAGTCCTTCTAAAATTAGAAATTCCTAATTCACAATATATACTGAGCATGGCAGCAAACATTCGATTGCTCACTTAGATGGTTCTGCATATTTAGATTGAATAGAGTAAAAAAATTATGGAGGATTCTCCTGGAAGACCACATTTTTCACTCTCTCAGATGCAGTCAACAGGACACTGCACTCAAAAGCTGGGGAGTCAAGTGTTTCAACCTGGAAGAGAACCATGAATGAATTCATATACACTCTTTGCTTAAATTCAGTTCCAGAGTATTCTTCATATTCTATTGTAACATTTGAATATGTTTCTAAAATACAAATTAAGGTATGCTATTGATTTGTTTCTCTGACAAGAAAAGAAAATCATCAAGAATTTGCAAAGAAGCAAATGCTCAAGAACTGAGCCATTTGTAATATTGTATACTAAGTTGAAACTCCAATACTTTGGCCACCTGATGCGAAGAGCTGACTCATTTGAAAAGACCCTGATGCTGGGAAAGATTGACGGCAGGAGGAGAAGGGGATGACAGAGGATGACAGTTGGATGGCATCACCGACTCGATGGACATGGAGTTGGTGATGGACAGGGAGGCCTGGCGTGCTGCGGTTCATGGGGTTGCAAAGAGTCGGACACGGATGAGCAACTGAACTGAAATGAACTGAACACATGTATGTGAAATTGGAAAAATGGTAGATAAACTTATTTGCAAAGCAGAAACAGAGACACAGACTAGAGAACAAATGTATGGATACCAAGAGAAGAGGAAGGGTGGGTTGGACTGGGAGATTGAGGTTGACATATATACACTACTATGTATAATACAGACAACTAATGAGAACCTACAGTACAGTACAGGGAACTGTACTCGATTCTCTGTGGTGACCTAAATAGGAAGGAAATCCAAAAATGAGGGGAGATATATATGTAAGGGTGATTCACTTTGTTGTACAGCAGAAAGTAACATATGCATTGTAAAGTAACTATACTCCCATAAAAAAGTAACTAATCCATTTGTAGAACATCTCAGCTTGCTTTTTCAGCATTCAAGATACTCATTACTCATGTGCATTACTTTGCAGCAAAGTTGCTAAAGACAAAGCTGAATCAATCTGATTCTTGGTCCTTTGTAGCTGATCTGCTTTCCACTCTGATTGCTTTTGGGTTTTATCTTTTATTTTTTTCTTTTTATGTTTCATAAGTCCTGAGAGGAGCCTGGGGCTTCAGATGCCTTCGAAGTGTCCATGATAAACTACTGCTGCTGCTACTGCTGCTAAGTCGCTTCAGTCGTGTCCGACTCTGTGCGACCCCATAGACGGCAGCCCACTAGGCTCCTCTGTCCCTGGGATTCTCCAGGCAAGAATACTGGAGTGGGTTGCCATTGCCTTCTCCAATGCATGAAAGTGAAAAGTGAAAGTGAAGTCACTCAGTCGTGTCCGACTCTTAATGACCCCATGGACTGCAGCCTACCAGGCTCCTCTGTCCATGGGATTTTCCAGGCAAGAGTACTGGAGTGGGGTGCCATTGCCTTCTCTGTGATAAACTACAGTGCATGTTAATTTCATAGCTGCTTCATGCTCCATCCTTTACTGACAGACAAGCCAAGTGACCGATCACTAACATATCATTTTAAGTTTCACCATGAGATGTGAATGTAAAGTTTAAAAAATCCCTCCCTGCCTCCAGAAAGCTAGACTTATTTTAATGAGTTCTTGTTAGAATATTTTAATCTGTGAATCCCAGTCTTTATTCAATGCCAAAAATGGTATTCTCTCTTCAGTAACACTTTTGCACTATTTTGTCTATTTTTTACTGTCTCTTCTTTGGTTTCTTTGGGTTTGTATTGTTGTTTCTATGTTCCTTAATACAGGCCTTTTGTCTGGAATGCTCTTTTCACCAAACTCTCTCTTCTTTTCCTCCAAGGTTTAACTCAAATAAGTTTTCCCTTGAAACCTCTTTTGATCCCCAATTGGATATACCTGGTTCTCGTAGCATATAAAATTGTAAACCCCCTGAGGACAGGAAGATGCATTCTGTTTCTTTGTATTTTTAAAAATCCTAGCACAGTGCAGAACACAAGTAATACATGACATGTTGGTTGGCTGATTTTGATACATGAAAAAGTTAGGAGGTCATCAAAGAGTTGGAAAACAGAACTCAGGTTCAGGGGGAAAGGATGGTGAATATGGGGCACTTTCCTTGGATAATACACTGCCTGTATGCAGACATAAATTATATGAGCAAATGGCAACCACAATTTCAGAAACAATAGCTAATAGTTTCCATTGTGTAACAGCCACTATGCAAAGCACTTTAATTTGTTGTTTTGATTCATGCTTGCCAAAAATTGTTGCTGCCATCTGGTTCTGGAAGCCAGAAGTGTCAAGGTCAGGGTGGATAGAATGAGGGGTTTTCTCAAAACTAGGTGGGAAAATTGAGACTACTAATTTCCAGGTTAGCTTTATTTTTGGGTGAGTGGGAGGGAATGTGGGAAGGGCAGGCCATGCAAGATGGCAGTCACCTATACTACCCCTCCAGAACTGTCTTAACATGTCAACCTAAGCTGGTACCCCCTTCTAAGAGGTTCTTATATAAAGGTCAATATTATACCTTGATTACATTCTCCTGAAAGATATGTTGAAATCTTAACCCCTAGTACCTGTAAAAATAATCATATTTAGAATCAGATATAGGACCTTTGCAGATGTAATCAAGATAAGATGAGGCTATTAGAGTGCATTCTAAGCCAATATAGCTGTTGTTATTATAATAAGAGGGAAATTTGGACACAGAAACACACACAGATGGTGGATGGTCATGTGAAGATGCAGTGATGCTGCCACAAGCCAAGGAACACCTGGGGCTACTAGGAGCTTGAAGAGGCAGGGAAGGATCCCCCTCTAGAGCCTTTCAAGGGATCATGGTGTTGTCTCAGACTTCTAGCCTCCAGAAATGTGAGAGAACAAATTTCCATGTTTTAAGCTATCTAGTTTGTGGTACTTTGTTACAGCAGCCTTAGTAACATAATATAGTTAAGTGACTCTCAGCATTGACTGGTATTTAGAAATACCTGGAGAGCTCATAGATAGCACAAATGCCTGCCCATACCCTGGCCAATAAAATTTCCATGATTTTAGCTTTGCCCTGGGTATTTTCAAAATGCCCTCCTCCCTTCTCTTCTCCCTCCAGGTAATTCTAAAGTGCAGTCAAGGCCAAGAATCACTGATAAGGTCATCATTCTTTGTACCCCACATCCTTGTTTCTCATGTGTGGGCATTTCTGACCCACATGTATGTATGATCTGGTCTTTGAAGTACAAGGATTCTGTACTACAATAACATCCTATACAGGGAAGATTATGTTCTGATGTAATCAAATCTTCTGTTGGGGAATTTAAATGTAAGGTATAAAAACGGGAGAGAGGAGCACACAGCAGGAGAAGCCTCACTAAGCAGAAGACACAAGGAAGCAGAAGGTATGGGGCAGAGTGGTATGGGGAGAGTAGGGGAGAAGGTAAATAGAAAAGCAGAGAAGGAGGTGTTGAGCCCAAGCTGGGAAGAGCTCCTGAGCTCCTGTAGGGTTCTCAGAGTTGCCAGCAGATAACCAGCTGCAACGATGGCACCGAGAGTAGAGAATGCTCCACTCTCAACCACCTTGTTATTCTGTGGCTCTGCAGACCAGCATCAGCATCACCTGCGAGCTCCTTAGAAATGCAGGGTATTGAATCCTTACCTGGACTTCCTGACTCAGGAACTTCACTTTACCAGAATACTCAGGTGATTTATTTGCTCATCTCTATCAAGTACGGCTATTATATCAGGCCTGGCTGCATGGCTCTGATGTTTTCTGGGCTGTTTTTTTTTTTTTTTTTTCACTCCCTGCTTCTCTTTTTAAAAAACCAAATCCCCAGAAGGAACCTGAGTGGGACTCCACTTCTTGCAGCATGAAAGATCTCCCATGGAAGGGAAAAATAATTTTCTGTGTAAGAGCTCTGTAAAGTTGGAGAGATTTTGAAGATGTGTCTGGGCTTAGAAATTGCTGCAGACTGCCTTTGTTTAGCTCTATGGATATCTTTAGTTCACTGGCTCTCAAAGTATAATCCCTGGACCAGCAGCTTCAGTATCATTTGAGAATGTGTTATAAATGCAAATTCTCAAGTCCCACCACAGACCTACTGAAGCAGACACAGGAGGTGGGGCCCAGCCATCTGGGCTTTAAGAAACCTCCAGGGGATGCTGGTCACACTGGCCATTGAGAACAGTCACTTGAGTGCCCTGGTTTTATAACACTCAGTCACTCATCTTCAAAACTACTGGGCAAAGATCACATCCAATCCATTGATAAAAATACTGGTGAGATAGCTCTGTTTGTGATAATCCCAAACTAAAAGTGACTCAAATGCCCCACAATGCAGAATGAGCTACAGATGAAATACTGAATGAAAGCAGCCAGACACAAAATAGTACATCATTATTAAGAGCTATCTTAATGTCTATCTTCCTTTCTATATTTGTTTCTTCACGTAGAATTTATTAAACATCTTCTAAGTGTCAGATACTACGCTAGAGAATCCATGATAAGATATCCGATCACAAAAGCAGGTAATTAAACATGAATGTTTTGTTATGACAGAAGATTAAGAGGTGATATGAGAGTGACATCAGGATATCTGACCCTAATCAAAGGATCAGAAAAGATCTTCCTAAGGAAATACTATAAACACTGAGAAGATGTGGAACAGATCATATTCAAGGAATGCTAAATACAGTATGGTTAGACCATAAAGTATGACAGAGGGAAGAGATGAGGACAAAAGGGTAAGCCAAGATCCAATCACAGGACTGTTAAGAAGCCGTTTAAAGAATATGGGCTTAATTTTCAGGGGAATGGGAGTCCATCAACACAATCATTGTTGTAGTTTAAGGTTATTCTGCCTATGGTAGAGAATCCATTGAGTAAAATAAAACTGGAGCAAGAGAGACAAATTATATAATTTGGGTGGGGATAATGCTGGCCTGAACTAAAGTGGTGACAGTAGGAATGGAGAGGATAGATCCCAGGTACACTTTTTAGTTGGAAGAAATAGGATTTGGGGACTAAATGTGAAGAACGAGGTGGAGAGAAATGTCAAGATTTATTCATAACCTCCTAAATTATTACAGATTTCATTTTGACAATCAATATACTTTCATCACATGCTCTGTTGTATTGTCATGAATCCACTTCACATGTATATGTTTAGTTTTTATAACACACCCCAAAAATTATGAGAAGGGAGACTCATCTAACATTCATTCTGTGTCCTCTCATAATATGCTTAACTTTGAATCGTTATAATAAATGAGTAAACAAATGAAAAATAAACTGAAAAAATAAAAGAGTACATATTGTATGATTCCATTTATGTAAAATACAAGCACAGGCCCAAGAAATCTCTGTTGTGATGCTTTGCACATGATGCTTCACCTCCCTGGGAAACTGTCCCCAACCCAGTCTGCCAGCCTGCTCTTCTCTGTCTAAATCCTACTCATCCTGTTGTTCTTGGCTTAACCATACCTTCTTAGTTGCCTTTCTCTGTCACCTCATTCAGAAGTTATCTTGGAAGGAGAAGTGCCTGGAAGGAGGCATGAGGAGGACTTTTGGGGGAACTGGTAATGTTCTGTTTCTTGCTGTAAGGGCTCATGATGTTGGTGCATTCATTTTGTAAAAGATGTACACTTAGCATTTGTGCACTTTTCTGTATCTATGTTATTATATATTTTCATAAAATATTTTAAAAATACTGGGGGGTTGTTGTACTTGAGGTGCTTGAGTCCTATCATGATTTTCCTATAGCCTATTTTTTGTAGTCTATAATTTGGTGTTTTGGTCCAATCTATTGTTTTCAATGCATGGACTCAGGAACGTTAGTAGCCCACATGGTTGTATGAATTAATCTCCAAAACTGTGCTTGGAACAGAGTATTAACACTTGAAAATGATCAGAAGTTTGTGAAAGTATTCCAAAATGCAGCTTGCTAATGTTTCTGAGTAAAGTTCTGTGATACAATTTATTTTTTGATCCATAAACATCACCCAATTGTTTTTACTGAAATAGTGATTTTATTTTTTCTGCTGATCAGGGGGCTTTAAAATCATTTTTGGAATTCTATGAAAGAGGAAATATTTGTGTGATTGTTTATTCTCCACAAGTCCATTCAGTAAACACGTGGGCAGAGCTTCTGAGGAAGTAATTTTACCGAGTAAGGTGACTATCTAGGAAATGTTATAAACTCATAACAAAGACATTTACAAATCATTGCACCTTCTTTCCAAAGAGTACAAATACTTGTTAAGTATGCACAGCCTAACCTGCATTTTAGATAAGTATTAATAATCAGAAAGAGGGAGGAACAGAAAAACATATCAACATAATCAGTGTTTATTTAAACTCAAGATGACATGGTGCAGCCCAACTGCTGTTATAATATACAAGGTAGTTGAATAAAGGATAATAATAAAGCTAACCCTTTCGATAGTTGCAGGACTTGGTTTTATTTTCATTACTCAGATTGAGGTTTAATGGAAAAGCCTGTCACAACTCTATCCAAATGAGATTCTGGGGTTTGAAGTAGAAGGAACATTCCACTTTCTCTTGGAATCTGCTTCTTTGCCATGTATATGAGATGAATCCCAGAGGGGCTGAGTGGCCTGCCCAATGCCACACACTTGCTTATTGCGTCGTTAGCTGAACTCAGACTATGGAGTTGTTTTTCTGGCCTTTTCCCATGGATAAGCTGAAAGCCCTGCAGAGACCTGGTCCTGGTGGAGAGGGAAGAGAAGTGATGGGAGCCCCAAGAGCCTAAGGCAGGGTACCTCATGAGAAACGCTGGGCTGGAAGAAGCACAAGCTGGAATAAAGATTGCTGGAAGAAATGTCAATAACCTCAGATATGCAGATGACACCACCCTTACGGCAGAAAGTGAAGAGGAACTAAAAAGCCTCTTGATGAAAGTGAAAGAGGCGAGTGAAAAAGTTGGCTTAAAGCTCAACATTCAGAAAACTAAGATCATGGCATCTGGTCCCATCACTTCATGGCAAATAGATGGGGAAACAGTGGAAACAGTGTCAGACTTTATTTTTTTGGGCTCCAAAATCACTGCACATGGTAACTGCAGCCATGAAATTAAAAGACGCTTACTCCTTGGAAGGAAAGTTATGACCAACCTAGATAGCATATTCAAAAGCTGAGACATTACTTTGCCAACAAAGGTCCATCTAGTCAAGGCTATGGTTTTTCCAGTGGTCATGTATGAATGTGAGAGTTGGACTGTGAAGAAGGCTGAGTGCCAAAGAATTGATGCTTTTGAACTGTGGTGTTGGAGAAGACTCTTGAGAGTCCCTTGGACTGCAAGGAGATCCAACCAGTCCATTCTGAAGGAGATCAGCCCTGGGATTTCTTTGGAAGGAATGATGCTAAAGCTGAAACTCCAATACTTTGGCCACCTCATGCGAAGAGTTGACTCATTGGAAAAGACTCTGATGCTGGGAGGGATTGGGGGCAGGAGGAGAAGGGGACGACAGAGGATGAGATGGCTGGATGGCATCACTGAGTCGAAGGACGTGAGTCTGAGTGAACTCCAGGAGTTGGTGATGGACAGGGAGGCCTGGCGTGCTGCGATTCATGGGGTCGCAAAGAGTCGGATATGACTGAGTGACTGAACTGAACTGAACTGAATGGTTAGTGATGTCAAGAACATGTTCATGTATCTGCTGGCTATTTGTATGATTTTTTCGGGGGTGGGGGAAATGTCTATTCATGTCCTCTACCCATTTTTAAATTGTATTTTGTTTCTTGCTATTGAGTTGTGAACCTCTTTTTTTCTAATGTTTTATCAAAAAGATAAAATGCAGAACTCTCAAAAGAAAAACAATTGACTATAAAAGGCAGAAGGAAGCTTTCTGAGATGACAGAAATGTTCTAAGTCTAAATGATCTGGGCAGTAGTGACGCAGGTGCAACTTACACGTACTAAGTCATTGAGCTGTATGCTTAAGATGTATACAATTTACTGTATGTAAATTATACCTCAATACACCACAGTTAAGAACAGGCATGTTGGGGAAATTGTCATGTACCCAATATTTTCAAAGCAGGGTATTGGTGAAGTCATAGAGGTAGTATGGAGTGTCACACTCAGACAGGGTCCAATTTGTTACCATGAGATTGTTACCATGATGTGCATTTATTCCCCAAGCATCCCAATTATCTGAAACCATTCTGTTTCATCTTGAATAGGGGATTGGTAGATGTATCTTCCTTTGCAAAGTCCTCCTGCCCTGAAGGAAGAGGTACTTTGCAGATAAAAACAAATAAATAAAGAGTATTGGGAAAGTGCTTAGATGCTGGGAGCAAACAAATGAAACATAAAACATACCTCTGCTGAGTAATGCAGACTCAGAACAGATACAGAATCATTTAAATCATATTGTGTGTACCGAAAATGAGTGGTCACCTTACTGCATAACAATTTCTTTGGCTTTGGGGTTCAACATTTTGAACAAGTGTCAAGGTATTAAGAATGCATCATCCTCTGGGAAGCTTCTAATATTTTTAAAACTCTCTTTGCATGCCCACCAGACCTTTAGTGCTAAGGCTCTCGGAGCCATTGCTCACCATAAATAAACTTGTTTTAGAGCAGCCCCAGGACATGACTTCTTATTTTGAAAAAGTTGTTAGCCCCTGACACCAGCTTGTTGGACTTTTCAATTTGGTGCCTGTAGTGTAAGGAACCTGCCTGCCGATGCAGGAGATGTAAGAGATGCAGGTTTGATGCCTGGGTCAGAAAGATCCCCTGGAGGAGGGCATGGCAACCCACTCCATATTCTTGCCTGGAGAATCCCATGGACAAATGGGCCTGGTGGGCTACAGTCCATAGGGTTGCAAAGAGTTAAACATAACTGAACATCTTGGTACCTAGCAAACACACAGAACACCTATTGTTAATCCTCTTCTGTTTACATGGATTTGGGGATAATTTTCTCCCTGTGTCACCCATCTCCAATATTCTTTATTTTGGGAAATTATTTTTACTGTTAATATTCACCAAGTTCCAGTAACTAACAAAAGCAGCAAGGTTGTGAAAAAAAATCTGATAATAAGAAATAAGTCAGGCTCTTTCTACCCAACTGTGGGCTTTCCACATGTGGATATGGCTAATTTTAATCTTTTCAAACCTTATTATAGCAGCAAAGAATAGCCATCAGAACTTAGCCCGCTATAGTGACTGCACTTTGCCCTAAATAATGGAGAGGAGGGAGACTTATGAGCCATTCACAATTTAGGATGGGGGAGAAGGAAAGCAATGAACAACATCCACAGGCTGGTCATTTAATGGCATTTCAGCATAAGTACTTTCAAGAATACCTACCATCCTTCCCCCCATTTTTAGGCTATTTCATAATTTACTGGTTTTGGCTCACTTAGTTGAGGTAGTTAACCAGGGATGCTAGTAAGGTCAAGATTATATGGTTTTTATGAAGTATTGTTCAATATTGACCAGTTGAGAGACAAATAGAAATAATGGCAGAAAGGTGGGTTCTAGAAGCAGAAGATCCAGGTGTGAAATCCATGTCCCACTACATACTAAGATCTTGAACTGGTCAATTAATTTCTATGAGCCAGTTATGAATGACAAAATATAAATGATATCTCATTTTCAGAATTGTTGAGGGAGATTAAATTAGACGGTGTATATACCTGCCTGTCATTTATTAGGCCTTATATGCTTAGATATGCTTCTATTAGATTAAAAAAAAAATGTTTCTAAAATCACAAACAGTATCATACTCCTTCTGACCAGTTATCTTAACAAAGATTGAATCTCTAATGCGTAGGCAGTGCTGGGCACATAGTATGATTTCAATACACATTTAAATAAATAAATTGTGTTTCACTGCCTTTAAGGACATGTCCATTTGTGGTATGTTCTGTGTATAGCAGAAGAGCCCCCTTACCCACCTTTTCTTCTCTGTGAAAGGAAAGAGGGAAGACTGCTCTAATGAGAGGAAAAGGTGGGGACTATGCCTACCAGATGATCTCAGTCATCCAATACACATTGGAACATTCTGTCCTGTCTGCCCTGAGCCTCTAGAACAAGGGTCTGTCACTCTACTGGGTTGTCTGTCTCCACGTGGGATATGGCCCTTTCTTCTCCTCCCCCCACATATACTGTGAGGCTCTTGCCAGCTGGATGCCTGCTTTGCCCTAGTTTTCCACCATCCTGCGCCCACTTTTCAACTCTCTGCAAGACAGATTCTTAGGATTAATGCTTTCTTCAGACTATCTCTGTGAGGGAAATTTTGTACTGAGAAAACACACTGAAAATAGAATCCAAAAGGACAATGGGGGCAAAAAAAGAGAAAGTCTAGATAAAAGTGGGGAGAATGAGTCAGTGGCATCTCTGAGATCATGTTCATGATCATGTCCCAAAAACAACAGAAGAGGGAGCTTGAGAGTTGTGATGTGACAAATATCAGGCCCAACTTTTCCTAAAAGTATAGACAACTTAATTATCCTTGATTAAGGGTGATTAAGAAATAGATTGAATTTGACTCCTATGCAAAGTTACTGCAAAGAAAAGAGAATATGGAGCAGAATAATTCTTTTACAAGCAATGAAGGCATACAAGAAAGACATGCTCATAAAGAAGATAAAGACTATAACCCTTGCATTTTAAACAAGCTAGAAGAAGTTAATGAATGGATAAAAACAATAAAAGCATAAATCAAAGTTAGAAAGATTGGGACTTTCCTGGTATTCCAGTGTTTAAGACTTTACCTTCCAATGCAAGGGGGTTCCTGGTCGAGGAACTAAGATCCCACATGCTTCGTGGCCAAAAAACCCCACATAAAATAGAAGCAAATATTATAGCAAATTCAATAAAGACTTTAAAAATGGTCTACATTAAAAAAAAAAAAAACAACCTTGAAAAAAGTTAGAAAATTCAGAAAGTGATATAACAAAAGGAAATTTTGAGAAGGAACAAAACACAGCTATCTAAAATTTAGATATTTAAAAAATTATTTCATAAGCTTTCATCAAAAAAGCAAGAGAGTTCCAGAAAAACATCTACTTCTGCTTTATTGACTATGCCAAAGCCTTTGACTGTGTGGATCACAACAAACTGTGGACAATTCTTAAAGAGATGGGAATACCAAGGGCAGTCCTAAGATGGCAGAGGAATAGGATGGGGAGACCACTTTCTCCCCTACAAATTAATCAAAAGATCATTTGAATGCTGAACCACTTCCACAAAACAACTTCTGAACGCTGGCGGAGGACACCAGGCACCCAGAAAGGAAGCCCATTCTCTTCAAAAGGAGGTAGGAAAAAAATATATAAGACAAAAAGAGAGACAAAAGAGTTAGGGATGGAGACCCATCCTGGGGAGAGAGTCATGGAAGAGGAGAAGTTTCCAAACACCAGGAAACCCTCTCACTGGCAGGTCTGTGGGGAGTTTTGAAATCTCAGAGGGCAACATAACCAGGAGGGGAAAAAAAGCCCTCAGAATACACACATAACCACAAGTCCCTGTGGAGAATTAGCCCAGATGCTTGCGTCCACCACCTGCGAGCGGGGGCTGAACAGGGAGGCGCAGGTTGCATGCTTAGGGCAAAGATGGGCCTGAATGCCCTGAGGACAATCTGAGGGAGCTAACGTGAGATAGAAATGCAAACTGTGGGATAGCCAGGGAGAGAGAAAAAAAAAAAGAGAGAGAACTTTCTGGTGAAAAGCTCTAACCTAAGGCACAGCCTGGCC
>NW_011494635.1:9163984-9168546 GCF_000754665.1 Bison bison bison
AATACCAAAGGAGACCTAGCTGGCTGTGGACTGGCCCACCCCTCCTGCCAGAGGCAAAGAGGCAGGCAGATGACAGCCAGAGCTGGAAGGCAAGGGGCAATCTCAGCCCCAGAGGTGGCATCCTCCACCAAACTGTGAGCAGGCTCCCAGTTGCTAACCAAGTCTTCCTTGGATCCTGGATGGTTGACATCTGCCAGGAGGGTCACAGCCAGAGATCAGCTCCCCAAAGGAGACACATGGCACACCTGAGACTCTTGCAGCACATCCAGGAAACTGAGCAGCTGGGACTGGGGAGGTGATTAAGACGCACAGCCTGGGACAGTGTGCTCACAAAACACCTGGTCGCCTGAGCTCCTAGGACCTGGGAAGGGCACAAAACGCATGCCCAACTGAGTCTGTGCCTTTGTGGAGTACCTGAGAGCCAGAACCTGAGCATCTTAGACCTGGGAAATACACGAAACCCAGGGCCCACTTTGGACAGTTCCCCTGCAGAGCAACCTGGAGCCTGACCAGTGTAGACTGGGAAAGCACACATGCCGTAAGCTAGGACAAACCCAGTGTGGTCCATACACTGCGAGCACTCCCCACACATGCCAGTGATGTTTATTTGCAGTGTTCCTCCCTCCCCATAGCACAACTGAACAAGTGAGCCTAAATAAGTAACCACCTTCGCCCCCTTGTGTCAGGGCAGAAATTAGACACCGAAGAGACTTCCAAACAGTGGAAGACAAAATAAACAAAGAAGAGGGAACCACTCTGAAAGTGACAGATGCAACAGATTAAAACCCTGTAGTTAACATTGACTAAGCATTGGAAGGGGCCTATAGACCTTGAGAAGTATAAGCTGAAACAAGGAACTATCTGAAACTGAACTGACCCCACATTGCTCTCAATGGCTCCAGAGAAATTCCTAGATATATTACTACTATTATCATTTTTTAATTAAAAATTTTTTAAAATTTTTATGTTATTTATTACTCCTTTAATTTTCATTTTTATAACCTACTATTACCTTGCAAAAAAGACCTTATTTTTAAAGCAAATTTCATATATATATATATATTTTATAATTTTTGTGATTGATATTGTTTTGTGTTTTTAATATTGTATTTTTGAGAGTCTAACCTCTACTCTAAAATTTTAATCTTTGCTTTTTGGTATTTGTTATCAATTTTGTACCTTCAAGAATCTACTCTTCAGAACCCATTTTTACTTAGGGGTGTGATTACTGGCTTGTTTGCTCTCTCCCCTTTTGACTCTCCCCTTTCTCCCCCACGTCACCTCTATCTCCTCCCTTCCCCTTCTCTTCTCTGCTTAACTCTGTGACTCTCTCTGGGTGTTCCACTATGGAGAACACTTAGGGAACTGATTACTGGCTAGATTGGTCTCTCCACTTTTGACTCCCCCTCTTCTCCTCCTGGTCACCTCTATCTCCCTCTTCCCTCTTCTCTTCTCTATGTAACTTCATGAGCCTCTCTGGGTGTTCCAGACTGTGGAGAGCACATAGGGAACTGATTACTGGCTAGATTGCTCTCTCCCCTTTTGATTCCCTCTCTTCTCCTCCTGGCCACCTCTATCTCCCCCTCCTTCTTCTCTTCTCCATGTAACTCTGTGAACCTCTCTGGGTGTCCCTCACTGTGGAGAATCTTTTTACCATTAACCTATGTGTTTTATCATCTGTGCTGTATGGATGGAGAAGTCTTGAGGCTACTGTAAGAATAAGACTGAAAGCCAGAGGCAGGAAGCTTAAATCCAAAACTTGAGAACACCAGAAAACTCCTGAATCCAGGGAACATTAATTGACAAGAGCTCATCCAAAAACCTCCATACCTACCCTGAAACCAAGCTCCACTCAAGAGTCAACAAGTTCCAGAGCAAGACATACCACGCTAATTCTCCAACAACTCAGGAACATAGCCCTGAGCATTAAAATACAGGCTCCCCAAAGTCACACCAAACCCACAGACACCTCAAAACTCACTACTGGACACTTCATTGCACTCCAGAGAGAAGAGATCCAGCTCCACCCACCAGAACACTGACACAAGTTTCCCTAACCAGGAAACCTTGACAAGCCACTCATCCAACCCCATGCACAGGGAGCAACCCCCACAATAAAAAGGGACCACAAACTTACAATACACAGAAAGTCCACCCCAAACACAGCAATCTAAACAAAATGAAAAGGCAGAGAACTATTCATCAGGTAAAGGAACATGATAAATGTCTACCAAACCAAACAAAAGAGGAGGAGATAGGGAGTCTGTCTGAAAAAGAATTCAGAATAATGATAGTAAAGATGATCCAAAATCTTGAAAACAAAATGGAGCTACAGATAAATAGACTAGAGACAAGGATTGCAAGAAATGTTTAACAAGGACCTAGAAGAAATAAAAAAAGAGTCAATCAATAATGAATAATGCAATAACTGAGATCAAAACCACTCTGGATGGAAACAACAATAGAATAACTGAGGCAGAAGATAGGATAACTGAAGTGGAAGATAGAATAGTGGAAATAAATGAAGCAGAGAGGAAAAAAGAAAAAAGAATTAAAAGAAATGAGGACAACTTCAGAGACCTCTGGAACAATGTTAAATGCCTCAACATTTGAATCATAGGAGTCTCAGAAGAAGAAGACAATAAGAAAGGCCATGAGAAAATACTTGCGGAGATAATAGTTGAAAACTTCCCTAAAATGGAGAAGGAAATAGCCACTCAAGTCCAAGAAACCCAGAGAGTCCCAAACAGGAAAAACCCAAGGTGAAACACCCCAAGATACATATTAATCAAATTAATGAAGATCAAACACAAAGAGCAAATATTAAAAGCAGCAAGGGAAAAGCAACAAATAACACACAAGGGGATCCCCATAAGGATAACAGCTGATCTTTCAATGGAAACTCTTCAGGCCAGAAGGGAATGGCAGGACATACTTAAAGTGATGAATCAGAAAAACCTACAACCCAGAGTATTATACCCAGAAAGGATCTCATTCAAATATGAAGGAGAAATCAAGAGCTTTCAGTTCAGTTCAGTTCAGTCGCTCAGTCGTGTCCAACTCTTTGCGACCGCATGAATTGCAGCACGAAAAGCTGAGAGAATTCAGCACCACCAAACCAGCTCTCCATTAAATGCTAAAGGATCTTCTTTAGACAGGAAACACAGAAAAGGTTTATAAACTCTAACCCAAAACAACAAAGTAAATGGCAACGGGAGCATACTTATCAATAATTACCTTAAATGTAAATGAGTTGAATGTCCCAACCAAAAGGCAAAGACTGGCTGAATGGATATAAAAACAAGACCCCTATATATGCTGTCTACAAGAGGCCCACCTCAAAACAAGGGACATGTACAGACTGAAAGTGAAGGGCTGAAAAAAGATATTTCATGCAAATGGAGACCAAAAGAAAGCAGGAGTAGTATTACTCATATCAGATAAAATAGACCTTGAAATAAAGGCCATGAAAAGAGGCAAAGAAGGACACTACATAATGATCAAAGGATTAATCCAAGAAGAAGATATAACAATTATAAATATATATGCATCCAACATAGGAGCATGAAATATGTAAGGCAAATGCTAACAAGTGTGAAAGGGGAAATTCACAGTAACACAATAATAGTGGGAGACTTTAATACCCCACTCACACCTATGGATAGATCAACTAAACAGAAAATTAGCAAGGAAACACAAACTTTAAATGATGCAATGGACCAGTTAGACCTAATTGATATCTATAGGACATTTCACCCCAAAACAATGAATTTCACATTTTTCTCAAATGCACATGGAACCTTCTCCACGATAGATCACATCCTGGGCCATAAATCTAGACTTGTAATTCAAAAAAAACTGAAATCATTTCAAGCATCTTTTCTGATCACAATGCAGTAAGATTAGGGACTGTGAAGAAGGCTGAGCACTGAAGAATTGATGCCTTTGAACTGTGGTGTTGGAGAAGACTCTTGAGAGTCCCTTGGACTGCAAGGAGATCCAACCAGTCCATTCTGAAGGAGATTAGCCCTGGGATTTCTTTGGAGGGAATGATGCTGAAGCTGAAACTCCAGTACTTTGGCCACCTCATACGAAGAATTGACTCATTGGAAAAGACTCTGATGCTGGGAGGTATTGGGGGCAGGAGGAGAAGGGGATGACAGAGGATGAGATGGTTGGATGGCATCACTGATTTGATGGACGTGAGTCTGAGTTCTGAACTCCGGGAGTTCGTGATGGACAGGGAGGCCTGGTGTGCTGCGATTCATGGGGTCGCGAAGAGTCGGACATGACTGAGTGACTGAACTGAACTGACAGGAAAAAAACTATTAAAAATACAAACATATGGAGGCTAAACAACACGCTTCTGAATAACCAACAAATCACAGAAGAAATAAAAAAAAAATCAAAATATGCATAGAAACGAATGAAAATGAAAACACGACAACCCAAAATCTATGGGACACTGTAAAAGCAGTGCTAAGGGGGAGATTCATAGCAGTACAAACTTACTTCAAGAAACAAGAGAAAAATTAAATAAATAACCTAACTTTACACCTAAC
>NW_011494635.1:9168646-9169036 GCF_000754665.1 Bison bison bison
GCATGAGGTGGCCAAAGTACTGGAGTTTCAGCTTTAGCATCATTCCTTCCAAAGAAATCCCAGGGCTGATCTCCTTCAGAATGGACTGGTTGGATCTCCTTGCAGTCCAAGGGACTCTCAAGAGTCTTCTCCAATACCACAGTTCAAAAGCATCAATTCTTTGGCACTCAGCCTTCTTCACAGTCCAACTCTCGCATCCATACATGACCACTGGAAAAACCATAGCCTTGACTAATCGGACCTTTTTTGGCAAAGTAATGTCTCAGCTTTTGAATATGCTGTCTAGGTTGGTCATAACTTTCCTTCCAAGGAGTAAGCGTCTTTTAATTTCATGGCTGCAGTCACCATCTGCAGTGATTTTTGGAGCCCCAAAAGATAAAATCTGACACT
>NW_011494635.1:9169136-9169294 GCF_000754665.1 Bison bison bison
AGTACAAACTTACTTCAAGAAACAAGAGAAAAATCAAATAAATAACCTAACTTTACACTTAACTTCAGTTCAGTTCAGTTCAGCCACTCAGTCGTGTCCGACTCTTTGCGACCCCATGAATCTCAGCACACCAGGCCTCCCTGTCCATCACCAACTCC
>NW_011494635.1:9169394-9171546 GCF_000754665.1 Bison bison bison
GTCTAGGTTGGTCATAACTTTCCTTCCAAGGAGTAAGCGTCTTTTAATTTCATGGCTGCAGTCACCATCTGCAGTGATTTTGGAGCCCCAAAAGATAAAATCTGACACTGTTTCCCCATCTATTTCCCATGAGTTAACAGAAGGAAATAAATCATAAAAATTAGGGGTGAAATAAAAAGAAACAAAGGAGACTGTAGCAAAAATCAACAAAACTAAGAGCTGGCTCTGTAACAAGATAAATAAAATAGACAAATCATTAGCCAGACTCATCAAGAAAAAAAGGGAGAAGAATCAAATCAACAAAATTAGAAGTGAAAATGGAGCGATCACAACAGACAACACAGAAATACAAAGGATCATAAGAGACTACTATCAGCTACTATATGCTAATAAAATGGACAACTTGGAAGAAATGGATGAATTCTTAGAAAAGTAAAACCTTCCAAAACTGAACCAGGAAGAAATAGAAAATCCCAACAGGCCCATCACAAGCACGGAAATTGAAACTATAATCAAAAATCTTCCAACAAACAAAAGCCCAGGACCAGACGGCTTCACAGCTAAATTCTACCAAAAATTTAGAGAAGAGCTAACACCTATCCTACTCAAACTCTTTCAGAAAATTGCATAGGAAGGTAAACTTCCAAACTCATGCTATGAGGCCACCATCACCCTAATACCAAAACAAGACAAGATGCCACAAAAAAAGAAAACTACAGGCCAATATCACTGATGAACATAGATGCAAAAATCCTAAAAAATTCTAGCAAACAGAATCCAACAACGTATTAAAAAGATCGTACATCATGACCAAGTGGGCTTTATCCCAGTGATGAAAGGATTCTTCAATATTTACGAATCAATCAATGTGATACACCCTATTAACAAATTGAAAGATAAAAACCATATGATTATCTCAATAGATGCATAGAAAGCCTTTGACAAACTCCAACACCGATTTATGATAAAAACTCTCCAGAAAGCAGGCATAGAAGGAATATGCCTCAACATAATAAAAGCCGTATATGATAAACCCACAGGAAACATTATCCTCAATAGTGAAAAACTGAAAGCATTTGCTCTAAAGTCAGAAACAAGACAAGGGTGCCCACTCTCACCACTACTACTCAACATAGTTTTGGAAGTTTTAGCCACAGCTATCAGAGAAGAAAAAGAAATAAAGAGAATTCAGATTGGAAAAGAAGAATCAAAACTCTCACTGTTTGCAGATGACATGATCCTCTATACGGAAAACCCTAAAGACAGTACCAGAAAATTACTAGAGTTAATCAGTGAGTATAGTAAAGTTGTAGGATATAAAATTAAGACACAGAAGTTCCTTGCATTCCTATACACTAACAATGAAAAAACAGAAAGAGAAATTAAGAAAAAAATTCCATTCACCATTGCAATGAAAAGAATAAAATACCTAAGAATAAATATACCTAAAGAAACAAAAGACCTATATACAGAAAACATTAAGACTCTGATGAAAGAAATCAAAGATGACACAAATAGATGAAGAATATACCATGTTCATGGATAGGAAGAATCAATAGAGTGAAAATGAGTATACTACCCAAAGCACTCTATAGATTCAATGCAATCCCTACCAAGCTACCAACAGTATTTTTCAGAGAACTAGAACAAATAATTTCACAATTTGTATGGAAATACAAAAAAAACCTAGAATAGTCACAGCAATCTTGAGAAATAAGAATGGAACTGGAGGAATCAACCTGCATGACTTCAGGCTCTACTACAAAGCTACAGTCATCAAGACAGTATGGTACTGGCACAAAGAAATACAGATCAATGGAACAAAATAGAAAGTCCAGAGATAAACTCATGCACCTGTGGACACCTTATCTTTGACAAAAGAGGCAAGAATATTCAATGGAAAAAAGACAATCTCTTTAATAAGTGGTGCTGGGAAAACTGGTCAACTACTTGTAAAAGAATGAAACTAGAACACTTTCTAACACCATATACAAAAATAAACTCAAAAGGGATTAAATATCTAAATGTAAGACCAGAAAGTATAAAACTCCTAGAGGAAAACATAGGCAAAACACTCTCCGACATAAATCACAGCAGGATCCTCTATGACCCACCTCCCAGAGTAATGGAAATAAAAACAAAAATAAACAAA
>NW_011494635.1:9171646-9173137 GCF_000754665.1 Bison bison bison
CTGACAAAGAATTAATCTCAAAAATATACAAGCAGTTCATGCAGCTCAATTCCAGAAAAATAAACAACCCAATCAAAAAATGGGCCAAAGAGCTAAACAGACATTTCTCCAAAGAAGACATACAGATGGCTAACAAACACATGAAAAGATGTTCAACATCACTCATTATCAGAGAAATACAAATCAAAAGCACAATGAGGTACCATCTCATGCTAGTCAGAATGGCTGCTATCTAAAAGTCTACAATCAATAAATACTGGAGAGGGTGCAAAGAAAAGGGAACCCTCTTACACTGTTGGTGGGATTGCAAACTAGTACAGCCACTATGGAGAACAGTGTGGAGATTCCTTAAAAAATGAAATAGAACTGCCATATGATCCAGCAATCCCACTCCTGGGCATACACACCAAAGAAACCAGAACTGAGAGATACGTGTACCCCAATGTTCATCACAGCATGTTTATAATAGCTAGGACATGGAAGCAACCTAGATGTCCATTGGCAGATGAATGGATAATAAAGCTGTGGTATATATACAAACTGGAATATTACTCAGCTATTAAAAAGAGTGCATTTGAATCAGTTCTAGTGAGGTGGATGAAACTGGAGCCTATTATACAGAGTGAAGTAAGTCAGAAAGCAAAACACCAATACAGTATATTAATGCATGTATATGGAATTTAGAAAGATGGTAGCAATGACCCTATATGCAAGATAACAAAAGAGACAAAGATGTAAGGAACAGACTTTTGGACTCTGGGAGAAGGCAAGGGTGGGATAATTTGAGAGAATAGCATTGAAACATGTACATTACCATATGTAAAATAGATCGCCAGTCCAGGTTTGATGCATGAGACAGGGTGCTCAGGGCCGGTGTACTGGGATGACCCTGATAGATAGGATGGGGAGGAAGGTAGGAGGGGGGTTCAGGATGGGGGATACACGCACACCCATGGTTGATTCATGTCAATATATGGCAAAAACCACTACAATATTGTAAAGTAATTAGCCTCCAATTAAAATAAATAATTTAATTTAAAAAAGAAAAAGAAAGATAGGAATACTAGAGCACCTAACCTGCCTCCTGAGAAATTTGTATGCAGGTCGAAAGGCAACAGTTAGAACTGGACATGGAAAAACAGGCTGGTTCAAAATTGGGAAAGATTAGCAATCTCTTCAAAAAAATTAGGGATACCAAGGGAACATTTCATGCAAAGATGGGCACAATAAAGGACAGTAATGGCACCTTTTTTGTCTAATGCTTCTAACAGAAGCAGAAAATATTAAGAAAAGGTGGCAAGAATACACAGAAGAACTATACAAAAAAGATCTTCACGACCTAGATAACTATGATGGTGTGATCACTCACCTCGAGCCAGACATACTGGAATGCAGAGTCAAGCGGGCCTTAGGAAGCATCACTACAAACAAAGCTAGTGGAGGTGATGGAATTCCAGTTGAGATATTTCAAATCCTAAAAGATGATGCTGT
>NW_011494635.1:9173237-9174065 GCF_000754665.1 Bison bison bison
TTTCTGCTTTATTGACATTGCCAAAGCCTTTTGACTGTGTGGATTATGACAAACTGTGGAAAATTCTTAAAGAGATGGGACTACCAGACCACTTGACCTGCCTCCTGAGAAATCTGTATGCAGGTCAGGAAGCAACAGTTAGAACTGGACATGGAACAACAGATTGGTTCCAAATAGGAAAAGGACTATGTCAAGGCTGTAAATTGTCACCCTACTTATTTTACTTATATTCAGAGTAAATAATGAGAAACACTGGGCTGGAGGAAGCATAAGCTGGAATCAAGATTTCTAGGAGAAATATCAATAACCTCAGATATGCAGATGACACCACACTTATGGCAGAAAGCAAAGAACTAAAGCGCCTCTTGATGAAAGTGAAAGAGGAGAGTGAAAAAGTTGGCTTAAAACTCAGTGTTCAGAAAACTAAGATCATGGCATCTGGTCCCATCCCTTCATGGCAAATAGATGGGGAAACAGTGAAAACAGTGTCAGACTTTATTTTTTGGGGATCCAAAATCACTACAGATGTTGACTGCAGCCATGAAATTAAAAGACGCTTGCCTAGACAGCATATTAAAAAACAGAGACATTACTTTCCCAACAAAGTTGTGTCTAGTCAAAGCTATTTTTCCAGTAGTCATGTATGGATGTGAGAGTTGGACTATAAAGAAAGCTAAGTGCCAAAGAATTGATGCTTTTGAACTGTGGTGTTGGAGAAGACTCTTGAGAGTCATTTGGCCTGAAAGGAGATCTAATGGGTCCATCCTAAAGGAGATCAGTCCTGGGTGTTCATTGGAAGGACTGATGTTGAAGCTGAAACTCCAATAC
>NW_011494635.1:9174165-9174550 GCF_000754665.1 Bison bison bison
AGGCCGCAAAGAGTCAGACACGACTGAATGACTGAACTGAACTGAATACAATGGAGAATATGGAATAGGATAACTCTTACAAGCAATGAAGGCATATGAGAAAGACAAGATTACAAAGAAGATAAAGACTGTAACCTTACAGATAAAGACTATATTTAAAGATGTAAATATTTAAATATATATAACAAAATGACATGTAAGGAGTGAGATCTTACATACCATTTTGATCGTTTGATGAATATAATAAAAAAAGATTTTCAGATTGAATACAAAGCAAGTTAACATGTTTTGTATCAGTTCAGTTCAGTTCAGTTCAGTTGCTCAGTTGTGTCTCTTTGCAACCGCATGAATTGCAGCACGCCAGTCCTCCCTGTCCATCACCAAT
>NW_011494635.1:9174650-9175109 GCF_000754665.1 Bison bison bison
GCTGTGAAAGTGCTGCACTCAATACTGCCAGCAAATTTGGAAAACTCAGCAGTGGCCACAGGACTGGAAAAAGTCAGTTTTCATTCCAATCCCAAAGAAAGGCAATGCCAAAGAATGCTCAAACTACCACACAATTGAACTCATTTCACACACTAGCAAAGTAATGCTCAAAATTCTCTAAGCCAGGCTTTCACAGTACATGAACTGTGAACTTCCAGATGTTCAAGCTGTATTTAGAAAAGGCAGAGGAACCAGAGATCAAATTGCCAACATCTGTTGGATCATTGAAAAAGCAAGAGAGTTCCAGGAAAACATCTATTTCTGCTTTATTGACATTGCCAAAGCCTTTGACTGTGTGGATTATGACAAACTGTGGAAAATTCTTAAAGAGATGGGACTACCAGACCACTTGACCTGCCTCCTGAGAAATCTGTATGCAGGTCAGGAAGCAACAGTTAG
>NW_011494635.1:9175294-9179391 GCF_000754665.1 Bison bison bison
GTCCTTCCAGTGAACACCCAGGGCTGATCTCCTTTAGGATGAACTGGTTGGATCTCCTTGCAGTCCAAGGGACTCTCAAGAGTCTTCTCCAACACCACAGTTCAAAAGCATCAATTCTTTGGTGCTCAGCTTTCTTCACAGTCCAGCTCTCACATCCATACATGACTACTGGAAAAACCATAGCCTTGACTAGATGGACATTTGTTGGCAAAGTAATATCTCTGCTTTTGAATATACTATCTAGGTTGGTCATAACTTTCTTTCCAAGGAGGAAGCGTCTTTTAATTTCATGGCTGCAATCACCATCTGCAGTAATTTTGGAGCCCCAAAAAATAAAGTCAGCCACTGTTTCCCCATTTACTTGCCATGAAGTGATGGGACCAGATGCCATGTCTTCGTTTTCTGAATGTTGAGTTTTAAGCCAACTTTTTCACTCTCCTAGATCACTTTCATCAAGAGGCTTTTTAGTTCCACTTCACTTTCTGCCATAAGGGTGGTGTCATCTGCATATCTGAGGTTATTGATATTTCTCCCAGCAATCTTGATTCCAGCTTGTGCTTCTTCCAGCCCAGCGTTTCTTATGATGTACTCTGCATATAAGTTAAATAAGCAGGGTGACAATATATAGCCTTGACGTACTCCTTTTTCTATTTGAAACCAGTCTGTTGTTCCATGTCTAGTTCTAACTGTTGCTTCCTGACCTGCATACAGGTTTCTCAAGAGGCAGGTCAGGTGGTCTGGTATTGCCATCTCTTTCAGAATTTTCCACAGTTTATTGTGATCCACACAGTCAAAGGCTTTGGCATAGTCAATAAAGCAGAAATAGATGTTTTTCTGGAATTCTCTTGCTTTTTCGATGATCCAGCGGATGTTGGCAATTTGATCTCTGGTTCCTCTGCCTTTTCTAAAACCAGCTGGAACATCTGGAAGTTCACTGTTCATGTATTGCTGCAGCCTGGCTTGGAGAATCTTGAGCATTACTTTGCTAGCATGTGAGATCGGTGCAGTTGTGCAGTAGTTTGAGCATTCTTTGGGATTGGAATATAAGACAAACCAAAACCAAAAAGACTCAAGAGGTTAAAAATAAAAGCATCAACAAAGATGTATTAGGCATACACAAATTAAAAGACCATACAGGTCTCAATTTTGTTATATGATAATAATTAAAACCCAAGACACTTTCACTTTTAGATTTTTTAAAGATTTCTATTTTATATTTAAGTATAATTGATTGACAATTTTGTGTTAGTTTCAGGTGTGCTGCAAAGTGATTCAGTTATACATATACACATTGTCTATTGTTTTTCAAAATCTTTTCCCATTTAAGTTATTACAGAATATCAACCAGTTTCCTGTACTAGACAGTAAGCCCTTGTTGATTATCTTTTTTTCCCTCCCAGGACATTTCTTGGTTAACTTTTAAATATAGCAGTGTATACATGTCGTCCTAAAATCCCAATCTATCCCTCTCCTCAGCCCTTCCCCCCATGGTAACTGTAAGTCTTTTCTCTCAGTTGGTGAGTCTATTTCTGCTTTGTGAATAAGTTCATCTGTATCATTTTTAGATTCCACATGTAAGTGATATCATATGATATTTGTCTTTCTCTATCTGAATTCACTTAATATGATAATCTCCAGGACCATCCATGTTGCTGCAAATAGCATTATTTCATTCTTATTAATGGCAGAGTAATATTCCATTGTATATATGTATATTGCACGTATGTGTATATTCTTTATCCATTCATCTGTCTGTCAATGGACATTTAGGTTGCTTCCATGACTTGGCTATTGTAAACAGTGTTGCAATGAATGCAGTAAAAAAAGGTTTTAATCTGTTGCAGCTCTCATTTCCAGGGCAGTTCCCCCTTCTTTGTTTATTTTGGCTTCCTCTGTTTGCTAGTCTCTTCAGTGTGACACGAGGGGGCCAAGGTGGCCACTTATTCAGGCTCACTTATTCAGCTGTGCTGTGGAGAGGAAGGGACACTGCAAACAAATACTGCTGGCATAAGTGGGGAGTGCTGGCAGTGGATGCACCACACTGGTTTGCCGCAGCCCAAGGCGGCGTGTACTGCCTGGGTCCACGTTGCTCAGGGTCCAGGGCGGTCTGCTAGAGCTCTGTCCCTAGTGGACCCTGCGTTTCATGCACTTCCCAGGTCGAAGTCACTCAGGTTCTCGGGTGTTCTGCAAGGTCACAGACCCAGATGGGCTCTGCATTTTGTGCCTTCCCCAGGTCCAAGCCACTCAGGCGACTGGGTGCTTGGTAAGCACACTGTCCCAGGTGGGCCTTGCATCTTATGCACCTCCCTGGTCCCAGCCACTCAGTCTCCCGGGCGCACCGCAAGGGCACCGTCCTGGGTGTGCCGTGTGTCTCCTCTGGGGAGCTGATCTCAGACTTTGACACTCCTGGCAGATGTTAACTATTCAGGATCCCAGGAAGACATGGTTAACAACTTCAACCTGCTCACACTTTGGTGGAGTATTCGGTCTCTGGGGCCGAGATTGCAGTGGCCCTTTGCCTTCTGGCTCTGACTGTCGCACACCTACCTGCCTCTCTGCCTCTGAGGAGAGAGGGCCCTAAAAGGCAGCCAGTTTTCTGTCCTTTGGTATTCACTAGGGCACAATCCTTTGTTCTGTGAGCATGCCAGGGGTCACCATGCAGCTTTAGAGCCTTTGGTGGGAAAGGTCCTTTTTTTTTGGTCTCTCTGGTGAGCCCACCCTTTGGATTGCTATGTCACATTAGCGCCCTCAGATTGTCCTCAGGGCATTCAAGCCAGCCCCTACCCTTAGGACCGAATGCAGCCCACGCCTGCCTGCCCAGCCCCCACTTGCTGCTGGCAGAGGGGTTGCAGTTGGTTGCATATTCTGGGTGTTTTTTGTTGTTGTTATGTTGCCCTCTGAGATTCCAAAGCTTCCCACTGACATGCCTGTGAGAGGGTTTCCTATTGTGTGGAAACTTCTCCTCCTTCACGACTCCCTCCCCAGGACAGGTCTCCTTCCCTAAATCCTTTGTCTCTGTTTTCGTCTTTTATATTTTGTCCTACCTCCTTTCAAATAGATCGGGCTGCCTTTCTGGATGTCTGGTGTCCTCTGCCAGTGTTCAGAAGTTGTTTTGTGGAAGTTGTTCAAATGATCTTTTGATGAATTTGTGGGGAAGAAAGTGATCTCCCCTTCCTATTCCTCTGCCATCTTGGGACCACCCCTCCAGTATTCTCGTGTGGAGAATTCCATGAACATAGAGGCCTGATAGGCTACAGTCCATGGGATCACAAAGAGTTGGACACAACTGAGTGACTATCATACACACACACATACACACACACGCACACACACAAGGAAAAAGAAAAAAAAATAAAACACTAATAGTACAAAATTATAATATACCTTGCTCAATTCCAAACAGATCATATGAGGGAAAAAAATCAATTAGAATACAGAAAACTCATTCAGTGTAATAATCAAGTAGAACTTATACATATCTAACTCTTAATCCCAATAATGGAAAATACACCTTTTCCACTGTGAAGATTGATCATATCTTAAGCTAGAAAGAAAACTTCAATAAATTCTAAAGTATTGTATTCTGCTAAAAATGCTATAAATTAATTACAAAATCAGACTACCTGAATGGAAATTTAAAAACCCATCATTAAACAAACTCTTGGGTCAAATAAAAAACTGAATGAAATTGTAGAACTTCCTATAAACAATGATAAGCAATAAATAGAAGAAAAAGTGTACAACTATACCAATAAAAAGTGAAAAATAAGTGAATTTAAAAAACAAAGTTAAAAACTAGTAAAAGGGACTTCCCTGGTGGCACAGTGGATGGGAGCCTATCTGCCAATGCAGGGGACACAGTTTCGATCCCTGGTCTGGGAAGATTCCATATGCTGCCAAGCAGCTAAGCCCATGCACCACAGCTTCAGAGCCCGTACTTTAGAGCCTGTGAGCTGTAACTACTGAACCTGGATGCTGCAGCTACCAAAGCCAGTGCACCCAGAGCCTGCACTCCCCAAGAGAAGCCACCTCCATAAGAAGCCCACGGACTGCAACAAAGACCCAGCACAGCCAAAAATAAATACATAAAATAAGGA
>NW_011494635.1:9179935-9180623 GCF_000754665.1 Bison bison bison
AAAAAAGAAAAGCTGATGGCCTTTTGTTTATAATTCAAGGAAAATTTTTGTTTAGATGGATGAACTTAGCCTGGCATGTGCATGAATCAGGACAAGAATTAATCCACACTCATAAGTACCAACATCCACAAGGACCTCAGAAGGTGAAAAACAGTCCCAGTTGTCAGCTGGCTCTTGGCTTTCTTAGACCCTTCTTATAAACTCTGGGCACATGCCCAAATGCTGTGATAAGCAATCCCAAATTCCTCCTACTAAGGTGGCCTTGAGTCCTCAGTGTGTGTTCTCCTTTGCTGAAGCAAACTCAATAAACCTAACTTTATCTTTGATTACAGAGGTGTCCATTCTTCTTTGACTGGTGGGCACTGACAGATGTACAAATTCTTTAACCCGTGGGACAAGAAGTCAAATCTCTGAGTAATGTCACATTCCAGGAATTAGAGTCTAGTAACAAAAAAATAATTTTAAAAAGAAATTTAATCTGTGAGAAAGAAATCTAAATATATCACACGTCCCAAAGTCTTTTTTTCTCCTATTCATTATCTTTACATGAACATTATTTTGGAGCACGTCTTCACTGAAGTGAAAGTGTCAGTCGCTCAATCATGTCCGACTCTTTGTGACCCCGTGGACTGTAGCCCGGCAGGCTCCTCTGTTCATGGGGATTCTCCAGGCAAGAATACTGGAGTGG
>NW_011494635.1:9180723-9184270 GCF_000754665.1 Bison bison bison
TTCTAAAAAAAAAAAAAAAACCCACTAAAACCAAAACTTCATTCCCCTCCCTCCTCCTAGGGAAGAGTCTTTCTTACTGAGAGAGGACTAAATACATCTACATAACAAAGATACTGAGACTGACATCCTCATTACTCCAGTCTCAATATCTTTTGACTACCCACTTTCCACTCCTGTATTATGTAGATGCATTGCAGGACACCTGGGTTCGATTCCTGGGTTGGGAAGATCCCCTGAAGAAGGGCATGGCGACCCACTCTAGTATTCTTGCCTGGAGAATCCCCTTGGACAAAGGAACCTGGCAGGCTACAGTCCATGGGATTGCAAAGAATCGGACACAGCTTAGCAACTAAACAATAGCAACAACAAGAAAAGATGATCCACACACTTCAAACCATTAGAATAGAACCTGAGCCCACAAATGCTCAAGTGCTAAGACTCTCAAGATGATATAGGAAAGTAGAAATCTCTCTCTGGGGCTGAAGGTAACTACTATTCCCCCTGGCCCAGCACATCCCCTGAAACTGACTTTGCACCATTGGTTCTCTGTTTTTCCATTAAATGCTGATCCTTCAGAGTGTCTTCCCTCCCGCTGAATTTTAAATGTAAGAGAAAGCCCAGTGCAATAAATCAGTGTAATTAGCCCTGAAATGCATGTGATTGAGAAATTGGATTCCCAGAGAAAGAAAGAAACTCTCCGAGGTTTTATCACACTGGAATTGTGACGCCCAGGGCTTGACAACAACCCCTTTATGATGGGAAGGAAAGGACTCTCCAGGGACAAATGTGCTGGCAATGGCTTGGATTATTCTCCCATCTCAGAATTCGTTAATGAGGGCTTAGCTTCAAAGGCAGAAAACAAGCTAATCAAAAGGGGAAGAGAAGCTTGCAAATCATGCTGCCTAATGAGTTACACTGGGAGAGCAGGTGAGAAGTAGAACAGGTGGAGTGATAGGGTGGGTGTGGGGCTTTCTCCTTTGTCATGATTCTGGCTGACCACAGTCTTTGAACCAAAGAATCAATAAGAAATCCCAGGGCCAGAGTATTATTTAAAATCAGTAATGACATAACCCTTTTATGCCAGCCTCTTCCCTCAGTCTTCTTTGGCCCATCACCATCTCATTTTTCCAGAAAGTCCTGCCTACTGAGAATACAATCTGGGCCCAAGGCCAAATTATCTAGCTGAACTGGGGGAGTGGGGGTGGGGAGCTGGGGGGTGATGGAGAAAAAGGAGATTTTTGAGAGGCTTCCTCTGCCCCAGATGCTATCTCAGAGAAAGCTCAAAATGCATTGTTTACACTCAAGAACTAAACTTTTGCATTATGCTTGAAAATACATAACTGAGATTATAAAACTAAATATTGTTTTGTGCTTGAGCTTGTAAGCTATGTAGGTTAGGAAAGAAAAAGCAAATGTAGTGAAGGTATTACATTTGTCAGGTTTTCTTTCTCCCCATGGGAAATCCTTGGTGGTTTCTGCCTTCTAAGCACTGGTTTAAACAGTTTCTGATGGTACATCCTTAGAGTTTTGCTTCTATTCAAAGATGAAGGAGGCCTGAAGTCTTACCCCAAATGTCACGTTTGTGGGTTTTCTGTGACTGAGAATCTCCTGTGAATCTCAGTGAATAACTGAGCTTGGAAAAACAAAGCAAACAAACAAAACCAAGTTATCCCAACGAGTAAAACAAAACAAAACATAGAACTTGGAACCAACTTGAATATTGATATGCCGTCAAATTGATCACCTTCATGGCTTCTTCCTTCCCAGGTATCTTCCTTCTGCTATTCCTCTGTCTTCCACCTGTCCCTCTCTTTTCATCCTTTACTCAAAATCTCTTCCTTTCATCATGAAAAACCATCAGTTGTCCAATACCTTGACTGTCAAGGATTGACCGTGGGAACCCTGACTGGAGCTGTCCTCAGTAGTGGTGCTGAAAGCATAAATTTGACCATCTGCTAGCCAGAAATTCTGGGAAAAATGGACCCCAAACAATGAATTAGAACAGCTTTTGTGAAGGTCTTTTTTGGTATGTCCTTCAGGTCCCTCAAGCTTTACAGTCCAAAACAAAATTCATTTTATTCCAGACTCTCTGTTCTCCCTCTTACATTCCTTAAGTCCAGCCATCCCTCTTAGTTTTTAAAACCATCTTCTCTCCATTCCCACGGCCACTGAAATAATTTCCTATCTTGTTTCTCTCAAGTATCTTGATACTCAATGACTTCCATTAATTCTCATCCCAAGTTCATATAGAATTCAATTCAAGTTTGTTAAAGTAGGAGTAGGTACAGCAAAGCACTCCAGAAATGCTGGCAATTAAATTGTGAATATCAACCCATTGTAGATGAGAATAATACATACAAACATTGCCTTAGGGATAAAGTAGCTCCAGGTCTAGAAACAGAAAGAATAAACAAAGCTTGCTTGAGTGAGCCAGATCAATCCTAGGCAGAGTGAAGGCCGTGTCCATACTCAAAGATGTTCAATAAAGAAAATATGTTGTTCACAAGGGGTGAGTGTACCATCTTCAAATGATAGGAGGGTGAGTTTGCAACAAGGAAGAACTGCAACTCTTTGTACTAGCACTGCTTAGGTGGCTGGTCTGCCCCTTGTCACAGAAGCATCTCTGTTGGATTAAACAGGATGTGCCGGTTATTCTCAGTTGGCCCCTCTACCCTGCTCTGGCTTTGGGAGGCTAGCCAGAATGGACTGCATCCATGTATTTCCTTGTCCTCTGGCTTTGCATTAAAATTAGTTAATATAGAATGTAGTTAGGAGATGAGAGGGAGAGAAGAGAGTGAGGTTGAATTATTGCTTCCTCCAGGTCCATCCCATGACGGCTGTCCTGACTTATGGTCACAGCATCTGTACTGTAGCTGCTTCTACAGCAGCTCTCTCCCTCTGACTTGCAGTAGGCACTCCCTTCTCTCATCCCTGCTGGCCTGCCAGTAGTGATGTGGTACTGCACTGCCCACCAGTTACCTGCTTCAAGTGTGCCATTTTCTGCAGGATCTCTGATTAGGACCTGATATCATAAGCATTCAAATCTCAACTTCTTTGCCCCAATCTCATCCTCACCAAGCATTATTCTGTTTATAAATTGGCTTCACATGTAAATCCATGTACACGAAGACAGTGTACTGGTCATGTTGAAACAAGCATTCTGTTCTGCTTGGCATTTATTTATTTACTTATTTATCTTTGTTTATTAGTATATATCCTTTATTTCTAAATTTTTATTGGGGTACAGTTGATTTACCTAGAGGAGGGCATGGCAACCCACTCTACTGTTCTTGCCTGGAGAAACCCCATAGACAGAAGAGTCTGTCGGGCTACAGTCCACCAGGTCACAAAGAGTTGAACCCCACTGAGCGACTAAGTACACATAGTTGATTTGCAAAGTTGTGCTAGTTTCTTCTATCAGCAAAGTGAATCAGTTATATTTTACATATATAACTGTATATGCTGTATATACATATAGCATATATACATAAAATACATATTATGTTTTACATTCTGCCTTTTTTTTTTTTTTTTTACATTCTGCTTT
>NW_011494635.1:9184370-9184692 GCF_000754665.1 Bison bison bison
CACCAGGGAAGCCCACCTCCTCAATTTTCCTCTCCCCTAGCCCACCAAAAAAAAAAAAAACCCCACTAAAACCAAAACTTCATTCCCCTCCCTCCTCCTAGGGAAGAGTCTTTCTTACTGAGAGAGGACTAAATACATCTACATAACAAAGATACTGAGACTGACATCCTCATTACTCCAGTCTCAATATCTTTTGACTACCCACTTTCCACTCCTGTATTATGTAGATGCATTGCAGGACACCTGGGTTCGATTCCTGGGTTGGGAAGATCCCCTGAAGAAGGGCATGGCGACCCACTCTAGTATTCTTGCCTGGAGAATC
>NW_011494635.1:9184882-9198192 GCF_000754665.1 Bison bison bison
CATTTCCTTCTCCAATGCATGAAAGTGAAAAGTGAAAGTGAAGTCACTCAGTCATGTCCGACTCTTAGTGACCCCATGGATTGCAGCCTGCCAGGCTCCTCTGTCCATGGGATTTTCCAGGGAAGAGTACTGGAGTGGGGTGTCATTGCCTTCTCCAGTGTATATGTCTATATATACATATATAGACAATTTATCTCTTCTCCCTTTTCCCCTCTGGTAACCATAAGTTTTTTTTTTTTTTTCTTTATCTGTGACTCTATTTCTTTTTTTGTAAATAGGATCATTTGGACCATTTTTTTAGATTCCACATATTGCTTGGCATTTATACTTCTCATTGCTAAATAAGAAATGGCATTCTGATTTTATATCTTCATATTAAACTAGCTTTGTTAGTGCCACTTAGCCTGCCTGGGATTAATGAATCTGATGTACTGCCAAAACTGAAGGTCCAGACAGTCTCTGCTGGTTTGGGGCTGGGGAGCGGGTTGGGATTGTCTACAGGATAAAGCTGCTCTCCTTTGTAATTATTTTTGAGGGTGGGGGGGAAGCTGTTCTGATCTTTCTAAATTAGAAAGAAGCTTGGAATACATTAAAAAAAAAAAAACATGAAGGCCTGGGCTGAATTCTCCCAGATTATGTTATACTTGGGGGGCCTCTGTGACCATCCATTCACATCCCATTTGCCAAGCTACTTGGTACTTATGTTTTCTCTACTATGTCATGCTTTCATGTCTCTGGGCTTATATCCAGGATTTTTTCTCTCTCTCTTTAGAATTTACCGTTTCATCCCTTATCACTCCTGCTGCTGCTGCTGCTGCTAAGTCTGTTTCAGTCGTGTCCGACTCTGTGCGACCCCACAGACAGCAGCCCACCAGGCTCCTCCGTCCCTGGTATTCTCCAGGCAAGAACACTGGAGAGGGTTGCCATTTCCTTCTCCAATGCATGAAAGTGAAAAGTGAAAATGAAGTCGCTCAGTTGTGTCCAACTCTTCACGACCTCATGGCCTGCAGCCTACCAGGCTCCTCCATCCATGGGAGTTTGCAGGCAAGAGTACTGGAGTGGGGTGCCACTGCCTTCTCTGTTGGAGAAGTTATTTCCTCTTTCATAGGAGGATCACTCCTATGATCCTCCAAATAACTCCTTAGGCATCATTTCCTCTGTGGAGTTTTTATATTTTATAAAAACAATCTATTTAGCAATTATTTGTTGAACAGATTTGTACTAGGAACTCTAAGATGTCCTGGGGACATGAGAGTGATCATATATTTCACACTTTGTGTTTCATAGGTGAAATAAAGTGATGTAACAAATCTCTAAATGACAAGGTAAGACATCTGACAGTGACCTGCATAGGATACAGTGGAGACATGAGGGTGGGGGCAATGGATGGGCAGGTGTTATGGGAGAAGCCTACCTGTAAGGGATGGTATTTGACTTTGTTCATGGATAAATGGGATAGGCAAAGGTTTTGAGGGAAAGTCTGTCTGGGGTCTTTCAAGCTTGTAACTGCCCTCTGAGTGGCAGCTTGAGCCTAGATACTGCATCCAGGAGATTGACCCTCCTACTTTGATCCCAGCTGACTGGAGCAGGACTGGGTACCAGATCAAAGGATAGCCATTCTATAAGCTGGACGGAGACATAGGAAGGAGCTAACATGAAAGCAGTGCTGCTATATAAATGAGCCAAAGACGGCCTCTGCCTATTGGTTCCCAGTCATTTATGTCTTTACAGCAGGCTTAGACTCACTAGCTCAGAAGTCCACAGACACCAAATTCAAATTTAACACATTCAATTATTTTAAAAATAGCCCAAACAAGCAAAATTTTAACCATTTACGGCATGTCTGTTTTGCATACCCTGTGAAACTATACCAATCTTATGCTGATCATTGATTAAACAGAGTCTTGTGGTTATAATAAGTTATAAGACCTTCCAAGCTATTCTTGCCCCTCAGAGTTCTCTGACCCAGACAGGTAAGTCTCCTCCCCATCCCCACTGTCTCTTGAGAATTCCTTTCACTCTTCTCCTTCTGGATGATGGTCCCTGTGACATAAGCCTCTGAACTATCTCATGCTCTGAAGGACTTCCCTCTCATGGTTCTATGTCCAAGCAACACCCAATAAAACTTCTTGTGTGTTACTGCTGTGGTCATATCTTTTTCCTTGATTAATTATTGGATTCCTCAAACCCTCTAGAAGCCCACACTGAATGCTGACTGGCTCAACCCATCAGAGCCCTTCTTTGGGAGAGTTTTAATCTGAGAGGGAGAGATAACCAGCAGTTGACAGTCAGACCCGTGTAGCAAGACCAAATGATATGGTAGCATTCTCCCCCAAGAGGTCAACCTTTCTGGCCATGTAGACATGAGCTCCGTTCCCAAGTTCCATTATCTCTAGGACAATGAGAGGATCAAATTTCTGAGCAGGTTGTCTGAGGGCCAACACCAAGGAAATGCCACCTTTGTGGGGAGCTGTCTGAGAGGCCACAGACATGGTCATTCTTAGCAACTCTGCAACGTAAAGTGTAGCAGTGGAGCCAACCAGGCAGGTAACAGGAATTACAGGGAATTAACAGCAAAGAAAGGTCCAGACAAAGAGAGAAGCAGCCAAGAAATGACAATGGAAATTCACATGGACCAGGATGTCCCTGAGGTGCCAGATGTCCCAGTGGTTGAGGTCGGCATGGAAACCACTGAGTGTATCAGTGTAAGACTGAGATCAAAAATACGAAGAAGGTTGAACTTTTAAAGGGGCAGGAGCAAATTATTTATTTTGAAGGGATTAATCAAACTCACTCTGTGATGTAGGGACAGTTGGTACCAGAAACACAGATGTAGCTGAGCTAATTTAAGTCAAAGGATGCCATTGTTAGAGACTGGGCATCTCACAAAGCTCAGCAGCAAGCAGACAGTCCACAGGGACAGAGAGAAGGGATATGAAACACCCCCAAAATGGAACTAGAGGAGGAAGGAGGCTGGGTAAACACACCCAAACCATTTCTTTATAAGTCCCTTGGTGCTTTTTGTTAACACTTGTGGGAGCAGGATGAAGCTAAAGCAGGATTAATTTGCTAATAGTCAATAACTCTTTACTAAAACTGAATTTTATACGCAAATATGAAAGAATCATGAACATTTTCACAGACCACTGGAGAGCAGATTAGGATATCAAAATGTAACAGCAGCAAAAAAAGTTTAATTGAAAGATGAAAAACTTTACATGCATTAGTGCTAATGGCAACCAGCCAGATCACTCCAGTTATGTCCCTAATTGGTTCCATAAATAATTTATAATCCACCATTTGTGTCTGGAGCAAAAGATTTCTAACAGCAAACACTTAAGTAGCTATTAAGGCACCTAATGATTTCCGATTCATCAGAACTCCTCTAGGCTGTGATTCCACAGTCCTCCTTGAAGTAAATTGGTAGGTGTTGTCCACCACTCAATTATCTTCAGTGTCTGGCTGGAACAGATTGTCAGATAAAGCAGTGAGTTCATCTCTCTTTGCTGTTAACTTTGCCATTGACTTTCATATAAGGTCAAAAGGCAAATCCATGAAAATCAGAAATAAAACTGAAAGTGAAGTGTCCAGAGACCATACGATTAGTACTCAGAAAAACTGAGGGCAACTTACTGCTGATAATACGTACTCATTTCTGGTGTGCTGCCTGTTGATTTTCACAGCTTCTATGTTCTTATTTTTCTTTAAAATTTTCAGTTGAAGTGAGTGACATATGTATAGCACATATCGTGGTTCACATATTATAAGTACAGAACTCAAAGAATGTTTTGCAAATGGATTCACTCATGTAACCACCACCCCAATTGAGATACAGAACATTCAGCTCCCTGCAGCCTCCCTTACTTTCCAGTGTGTTTTGCCTCTTCATGGTGACAGCTGGAGAATGAAGCCAAAACCCTGAGGCTTGGTCATTATAGGATCCATGTGCTGTCCACCACAAGGAGACACTGATGGTACTTCCTCATGAGAGCAACAGGTTAGCCACTCTAAGCAGATCATTTAAAAACTCAGATGCCTCAGAGGTTGTTTGATAGTGAGATGTATGTAGCTTTTATGTAGCTTAGCCAGAGGGGAAAGGTCTTGTTTTCTTCCTGCCAAAAGCTGAAGGTTTACAAAGCTCCTTCTCCCACATCCAGGGAAGCTCTTCCATCCAGGAGCTCATTCAAATGTTTGATAGTCTTTGGAAGGCACTTGCATGATCACATAGGACAAATGTCAGCCTGAAATTTTGCTTTGGTCAAAGGACATCCAGAGGCCATGTGCCACTGATCACTTCTGGAGAAGGATGAGGCTTAGGCTCCTCATAGTCCTACTTTATCAAGGCCTATGCTGCAAGATTTCATTCCTAGGAATGAGTGTCCATCCAGGTCCATGCCTGGCAGGGAGGAAACTCAGTTTCTCTTTCACAAACATTTTGACCCCTGGGTTGGGATAGCTAATATTATACCTATGATACATTTATTAAGTACTAGGCACTGTGATGAATGCTTCACATATAACCTCATTAATCTGTAACTGCATTGACCAATATCTCTATTTTAGAAATGATGAAATAGAGGGAAGACACAACTAGTAAAAGGTGGCCTCAGACTCCAGACCTTGACAATCTTGCTCCAGCACCTTGGCATTTCCCCAAATGGTCCCACTCCCTTGATACTTCTCCAAATGACCCTACTGCTACCCAAGCAGAGTCCTGGGGAGTCCTATTCATGCTCAACAGCCCCACACCCACAAGGGCACTGGCTCTTTGCAAAGAGAGAAAGTACAATCCACCTGACTTATGAGTTAATTAAATTCCTGAGCTATAGCTGCCAAGCAACACTTCATAAATCAAACCCTTATTTCCTAGAGGCACAAGGTTATAAACTGAAGTTCTATTTTTGGAAGTCCATTTATTTAACAAAAATATAAAAATTGATGAAAATAAAACAAAATACACAGCACATATGACAAAGATCTAATAAATAGGAAAAAGAAATAATAGAAAACTAATGTTATAAAAGTCAAATTGAGTGGACTTTTCTGCAAGCGTCAGATTGGCTAGGGTATCTTAAAACATGAGTTAAATGAGATTCCACCTTTTGAGTAAAATTTCCCAGGAGCAAAAATAAGTATTCTTCACTGTTCCAAGCACGTTTGAACTAAACTGAAAATCAGAGTCCTCTTTCTGAAAACTTTTCATGGCATGAAGTTATCTGAATCTTTGAATAGCATTGCTGCTGCTTTGATCATCACTTCTGCTTCATTAGAAATTGTCAGATGATTATAATATGAGGTTTGGACATGAGAGTGAGTCTCACAATGAGAAAGAATGTAATGACAAGGGTGACAATTCCTGCAGTGGAGAGTCGGGGATCAGCTTAACTCATCAGCCTAATGTACACAAAGCCTTCTCTACCCCACATCCTAGAACACATCCACCTGGCTGCCCAGGGGGCCCAGGATCTCAGGCAGTATGGTTAGAGGTGGAGAAGGGGGAAAATCATGAGGGGAAAGCAGGAGTGGCTTTTATTGTTTACTCAAAGCAGTCAGAGCTAAAACATAAATGTCTCTTAAGTATTGACATTAGCCCTGCTCATATTTTAATGTGCATAGGAATCACTGTGGATCTTGTTAGCAGATTCTGATTCTGCGGGTCTGGAGTAAGTGTGTCTGGGATTCTATTTCTAACAGGCTCTCAGGTGATGCTAATGTTGCTGGCCCAAGGCCTATACCTTGAGTAGCGGGAGTTCACAGATAGATGGTCATGGACCAGTTCTCTATGTCTTGCCTGAAAAGTATGTCTCTGTCCTAGATAACATTACCTTTGAATTCTTATCCAGAAACATTTGATCATGTCATCAGCATGATCTTGATAGCTTTGTGTTTGGTCATATTAATCAGTCAAGTCAATATTTTAAACCTTCTATGATTCAAAATAGACTAAAGCATTTTAAAGGGACCCTAATGAAACTCAGGCTTCTCCTGCTATAAGCCCTTCTCCAAACAATCCCCTCCTCCCCCTTGTCCCCAGAAATCTACTTCTGATCATTTTCATTCTTTGTTCTTTGACTGTAAGGCTTCTCATGACTGATAAATCCTTGCTTCAAGTTACTTCTCTCTTTGCTAATAAAAAATCAATCCATGATGGTGATTTTGTGTCATTTTGGATGGACAGGAATTTGAAATAGATGAATGAGATACACAGTGTGGTTCAGATGAAATTCTGGAGTTGGAAAACCATGTTTATGAAAAATAAATGAGAAAATACCATTTGGGCTGGATAAGGCATTAGAAGATGAACCACAGACTCTGAAATGGGACCCCAAAGTTAAGAAGCCAGACCAGAAATACTCATCGCTTTGGGAGACGCCCATTGTGATTTCTCATCACAGGCCCCTGAGGAAAGAGCTGAGTGGACATTAACCTGGCCTTTTTGTGTCATTGGGCCACAGGCTAACCTCAGGCATTTATGAGGCCTGGGGAAAGAATACAAATAGAGTCCCTCAAACCATTTGTCTAGATACTTTGAGTTATAATTCTACTTAACGAACTGTAAATAAAATATTCATTCTATCCTTTACCGTGACATATTTCTATAATCACATGGAAGACCGGGTTCAATGTCATAATTTCTGTGTTCCCTGGATTCCTGAGCTAGAACATGGTGATGCCAGGATAACTGACCCCTGGCTTGTGGCTCACTCCTGCTTCCTTTCTTTCTAATCTTCATTTATATTCCCCAGCAAGAGGGACCTCTTGTATCTGGACACTCAGCCTCCAGTCCAAGCTCCTTCCACACACCTCCAGTCAGCAGCTGTCAGCTATTCTTCAAGGCCACCAGAGTCCACACACTGCCTGTGATCTGCCTCTGGAAGGGTGGTCCCCAGGACTCACTCAGCTTCCCAGGATCATGTTGTGCAGGAAGGTGAAAGAGGGGGGAAGTATCTAGTCTTCAGGATGGACCATTACAGAAGGAGATGTATCCAAGGATTCTGAACTGTGACATTGATTCTCCTGTGACATCCCACAGGCAATGCTCTGTGTGTTGGGGTCTGCTCTGTGAACCATGTCCTGTCCGGTAAAATCCATACATGGACTCTTATTTTTTTCCTTTCTTTTATTGAGATATAATTGAAATACAGCCCTGTATCAGTTTAAAATGCACAGCATAATGATTTGAATTACCTACATCATGAAATGAAACCACAGTAAGTGTAGAGAACATCCATCATCACATGGACTTTTGAGTTTGCTCTTTAGAATTGGCAGCTAGCTCTTTAGAGAAATCACTGTGACATTTCTGTAGCAAGGATAATAGTGCAGGAAGTGGGGAGGGGAGGCAGGAGACTTCCCTGTAATTTTATTCATTCTCTATTGGAGAGCAGCACAACCACAGTGCAGGCTTCTGCAGCAGCTGATGGCTTAATTGCCACATGCATCTAGTAGGGAACACTTACTTGGCACCCCTGTGCTTGACTCCCTGGCACTAGGAAGCAGCTGACACCTGGAGGGAGCCAAGGGGGTTGGTGGCTGCCTCCCCACAGTGAAGGAGGAGTTGGAAACAACCCTCCCTTGCTCCCATTTAAATCACCTCTTTATTTTTAAGGACCATGTAATTTGGTGACATTTTAGTTACCAAGGGCTGTGCCTTAATTGTTCATATATTATAGTTTCAGTACCCAAGGAGTGCCTGGCACGGGCCAGGGGCTCAGCAATGTCTGCTTGGTGAGGACACGCTGGCTCTGGGCTGGCTCTTGTTTAATGGCTTCATTACCCTTCTAGTCTGCATGCTTGAAACCTTCCCCTCACCTTCCTCTCTTTGTAGATTGTATTATTGTTCAGCAAATATTCCCCTTCTCCTCCTCTGTCTGAGATGGAATGCATTTCCCCAACCCACTGACTTTAGCCTTGGCCTTGTGAATTACTCTGGTAATGACATGTGAACAGATGTAAGCAGAGGCTTTAGAAGTGCTTATGTGGTCTCACTTGGTCCCTTTCATCCTGTCCTCTCTCTTGACAACAGCATGTCTCAGGTATCTGCTCTGCTGGCCCCAGAATGAAACTTGTAGAGCACACTTGAATCCAATCACAGTCTGGAGCTAAGCCCAGATGAATTCAGCCAGGCCCAGTTAAATCCAACAGAATCATAGCTAACCTTTGGATCAATTAGAGAGAACTAAATGTGTATTGCTATAAGGCCCTGGGATTTTAGGGTTGTTTGTTATATGATGTTAATAAGGCAACAGCTGATTAATACACTTTTCCATGCAGGACAACAACCCCTGGTTCAAAGCAGCAGGAAAAAAATGGCTTTGATAATCGCAGAGACCAGAAAGACAGAAGAACTGAACGTCTGTATCTCATACATTTTCCAGCATCATCATATTCTGGTAGTCTTATAGCTCCCAAATATTAGGCTCCTTTGTTTTTATACTAACATCCTGTCAGTGCGTACATTCCCATTCTATCTCCACTAGCTGTTTCACCTCAGCTCTTTCAATTAAGCATCCCTCATGAGCATCTGCTTATAGGTCATGAAAGATTCTACAGAATTCAAAGCATTTTCACTCCAGCTTTGAGAGCCCAGCGTGCTCTTTGTTCTGGCTCTGGCTAAAATTCTTGTCAAGACCACTCCATCCTAGCCATTGCTTGACTTCTCTGGCTGTTCCAAGCAACTGAGAGGATACAATGACTTCCCAACTCACTAGGATTTTTGGTTTAGAAAATTAAAGCAGTAAATGGAGGAATCAGGCTCCTCAAGTACAAAGCTACAGTAATCAAGACAGCATAGTACTGACACAAAAATGGAAATATAGATCAATGGAACAGGATAAAAAGCCCAGAGATAAACCCATATACCTGTGGTCACCTAATCTCTTGACAAAGTAGCAAGAATACATAATGGAGAAAAGACAGTGTCTTCAATAAGTGACCGGGTGGAAACCGGGTGGAAACAACATCACTTTAGAACTTCCCTGGTGGCTCAGACGGTAAAGCGTCTGTCTACAATGTGAGAGACCTGGGTTCGATTCCTGGGTTGGGAAGATTCCTGGAGAAGGAAATGGCAACCTACTCCAGTACCCCTGCCTTGAAAATCCCATGGACAGAGGAGCTTGGTGCAGGCTACTATCCATGGGGTTACAAAGAGTCAGGCACGACTGAGTGACTTCACTCACTTTCAATAAGTGATGCTGGGGAAACTGGACAGCTGCATGTGAAAGAATGAAATTAGAATACTTCCTAACACCATACATAAAAATAAACTCAAAATGGGTTAAAGACCTAAATGTAAGGCTAGTTATTATAAAACTCTTAGAGGAAAATATAAGCAGAACTCTCTTTGACATAAATTGCAACAAGATCCATTTTGACCCACCTCCTAGAGTAATGAAAATAAAAACAAAAATTAAAAAAAAAACACAACTGGAACCTAATGAAACTTAAGGGCTTCCCCGGTTGCTCAGTGATAATCTGCCTGCTAATGCAGGTGAGGTGACATGAGTTTGATCCCGAATTTGGGAAAATCCCCTGGAGAAAGAAATAGCAACTTACTCCAGTATTCTTGTCTGGGAAATCCCATGCACAGAGGAGCCTGGCGGGCTACAGTTCATAGGGGTCACAAAAAGAGTTGGACATGACTTAGTGACTAAACAACAACAATTCAACTAAAAAGCTTTTGCATAGCAAAGGAAACCATAAACAAGACATATAGACAACCTTCAGAATAGGAGAAAATATTTGCAAACAAAGCAATGGATAAAGGATCAAGCCACAAAATACACAAACAGCTCAAAATATACATGCAGCCCAGTATAAAAAAAAAAATGGGCAGCAGACCGAAACAGACATTTCTCCAAAGAAGACATACAGATGGGCAACGAAAACATGAAAAGATGCTCAAATCAACATTGCTCATTACTAGAGAAATGCAAATCAAAACTACAATGAGATCACCTCACATGGGTCAGAATGGCCATCGTCAAAAAATCTACAAACATATATATTGTCATATTTACAATATATTAATGCAGTATATTAACACCAGAGAGGATGTGAAGAAAGGGAACCCTCTTGCACTGTTTGTGGGAATGTAAATTGATACAGTCACCATGGGAAACAGTATGGAGGTTCCTTAAAAAACTAAAAATAGAGCTACCATATGACCCAGCGTTCCCACTAATAGGCATATACCTGAGAAAACTGTAATTCAAAAAGACACATGTACCCCAATGTTCATAGCAGTACTATTTACAACAGCTAGGACATGGAAGCCACCTAGATGTCCATTGACAGGCAAATGAATAAAGAAGTTGTGGTATGCATGTACAGTGGAATGTTACTCAGCCATAAAAAGGAACGAATTTGAGTCAGTTCTAGTGAGGTAGATGAACCTAGAGCCTGTGATACAGAGTGAAGTTAAGTCAGAGAGAGAAAAGGATGGTATATTAACACATATATATGGAATCTAGAAAAATGGTACTAACGAAACTATTCTATTCCTACCTTGCAGGGAGGGAATAAAAATGCGAGCACAGAGAACAGATTTGTGGACACAGTTAGGGAAGGAGAGAGTGGGATGAATTGAGAGAGTAGGATTGAATCATACCCATTACCATATGCAAAATAGGTAGCTAGTGAGAAGATGCTGTATAACACGGGAGCTCAACCTAGTGCTCTGCAACAACCTAGAGGGGTGGGGAGTGGGAGGGAGGTTCAAGAGGGAAGGGCATATATATACTGGGGACTGATTCACCTTGTTGTATGGTAGAAACCAACACAATATTATACAACAATTATCCTCCAATTAAAAATTAAAAAAAATTTAAAACTGAATAGGTGGCTGATGACCTTGTATGACCTTCCACCTGTGGTGCTTCACTGGTAAAGGAAAATTTAAGGGAAAACAGCTCTTAGAGCTCATGTACACTGGCTTCAGGGAACAGATGCACAGGACCAGAGGCTGAGGCAACCTGGTGCACCAGGCTGCACCTCAACTCTCCCTTCAATGAACACTCCATCCCTAATCAGAGAGATCCCCATTCACTGTAAGGGCTAAAAATAAGATAGAGGAGGGGGTCAACAACACTTCAGGGTACTCTTCATTCACAAGAATGTCTACGCTCTTCTCCTTTGAGTATGTAACTTCCACTTCTGCCCGAAATAAACTGTTTCTTTGTTTTATTTGCTCCTCATCTGCTATGTTTGTGTGTATGTGTTTATTTTTTCTTGGTGTTTGTGTTTCTTGTCCAAATTCTTTTGAGCCTTGACTTCTGATGAAACTTTGCCAGTATCAATTTCAGGAGGAATTTCCAATTCCAATTGGAATTTCCATTTTCATTGGAATTAGGACATGCATTGTAGCCCACAGTTTCCATGCACAGTGACGCATGGAGATGGGTCTGAGACCTTGTCTGTCTCAGTACTACCTGTAGATAGTGGTGAAGATGCATTTGTGAGTAAATCAGTTAGTACCCTGATAAGTATTTTCTACTATGATCTCTTTCTACCCATAGAGTACTTACACCAAATGTGTGCATTTTCCACTCCAAGGAATCCTCCAATTCTCTGTGGACACCAACTGGGTGTTCTACAATTTAGTTCAGTTCTGACACTCTCTACCCAAAGTTAGTACAGACCTTACAGGTTAAGAGCTCAGTCTCATGAGACTACTTCCCAATTCAGATACCAACTACAAGTAGTGGGTCCAACTTAGCTACAGCTGGGTGGTTCTCCCAAACCTCTCCATCAGTTGGATAATTTGCTATAGTGACTCACAGGACTCGGAAAACTTTACTTATTATTGCAAGTTTTGTATAAATGATATCATAAAGGATACAAATAAACAGCCAGATGGAGAGGTCTGGAAGGATCCCGAGTAAGTATAGGAGCTTCTGTAGAGTTTGGGGTCAACCACTTTTCTGGCATTCACCAAGCCAGAAGCTCTCTAAACCCTGCCATTTAGAGTATGTAGAGAGGTTCCATTACTTAGGTATGGTTGATTAAATCACTGGCCACTAGTGATTAACTCAATCCTTAGCCCCTTCTCCTCCTTGAAGACTGGGGTGGGGCTGAAAGTTCCAACCCTCTAATCAAATAGTTGGTTCTTTGGCAACCAACGTCCTTCCTGAATATATCTTGTTGTTCAGTTGATAAGCTGTGTCATACTCTTTGCAACCCCATGGACTGCAGGAAGCCAGGCTTCTTTGTCCTTTACTATCTCATGGAGTTTGCTCAAACTCATGTCCATTGAATCAATGATGCCATCCAACCATCTCCTCCTCTGTCACCCCCTTCTCCCCCTGCCCTCAATCTTTCTCAGCCTCAGTGTCTTTTTCGATCAGTCAACTCTATGCATGAGGTGGCCAAAATTTTGGAGCTTCAGCTTCAGCATCAGTCTTTCCAATGAATATTCAGGGTTGATTTCCTTTAGACTTGCTTGACTGGTTTGATCTCCTTGCCATCCAAGGGACTCTCAAGAGTCTGCTCCAGCACCACAATTCAAAAGCATCACTTCTTTGGAACTCAGCCTTCTTTATGGTCTGATTCCCACATCCATACATAACTACTGGAAAAACAATAGCTTTGACTACACGGACCTTTGTTGGCAAAGTGATGTGTTTGCTTTTTAATATGCTGCCTATGTTTAAAGCTACTAGGGACCTATGAGGTGGACTTCCCTGGTGGCTCAGACGGTAAAGCATCTGCCTACAATGTGAGAGACCTGGGTTCAATCCCTGGATCGGGAAGATCCCCTGGAGAAGGAAATGGCAACCCACTCCAGTATTCTTGCCTGGAAAATCCCATGGACGGATGAGAGGAGGACATAGCAATCCACGCCAGCATCCTGTCTTGAGAATCTCATGGATAGAGGAGCTGGTGAGCTACAGTCCCTAAGGTTGCCAAGAATCAGCCACGACTGAAGCGACTTAGCATGCACACATGCAGGAGCCTATGAAGAGTCACCTCACTGGCATAAATTTAGGTGTGACTGAATGTGGCTTATTATGAATAATAAAAGATGCTCTACTTACCTCTATCACTCAGGAAATTCCAAGGGTTTTAGAAGATCTGTGTTTCTAAAAAGTCAGGGACAAAGATCATATATATATATATATATAATACATATAAAGATCATAGATATATATATTATTTCACAGTTCAGTTCAGTTCAGTCACTCAGTCGTGTCCGACTCTTTGCAACCCCATGAATCGCAGCACTCCAGGCCTCCCTGTCCATCACCAACTCCCGGAGTTCACTCAGACTCACATCCATCGAGTCAGTGATGCCATCCAGCTATCTCATCCTC
>NW_011494635.1:9198292-9230327 GCF_000754665.1 Bison bison bison
ACTCAGACTCACATCCATCGAGTCAGTGATGCCATCCAGCTATCTCATCCTCTGTCGTCCCCTTCTCCTCCTGCCCCCAATCCCTCCCAGCATCAGAGTCTTTTCCAATGAGTCAACTCTTCGCATGAGGGGGCCAAAGAATTGGAGTTTCAGCTTTAGCGTCATTCCTTCCAAAGAAATCCCAGGGCTGACCTCCTTCAGAATGGACTGGTTGGATCTCCTTGCAGTCCAAGGGACTCTCAAGAGTCTTCTCCAACACCACAGTTCAAAAGCATCAATTCTTCGGCGCTCAGCCTTCTTCACAGTCCAACTCTCACATCCATACATGACCACAGGAAAAACCATAGCCTTGACTAGATGGACCTTATTTGGCAAAGTAATGTCTCTGCTTTTGAATATGCTATCTAGGTTGGTCATAACTTTCCTTCCAAGGAGTAAGCATCTTTTAATTTCATGGCTGCAGTCACCATCTGCAGTGATTTTGGAGCCCCCAAAATAAAGACTGACACTGTTTCCACTGTTTACCCATTTATTTCCCATGAAGTGATGGGACCGGATGCCACGATCTTAGTTTTCTGAATGTTGAGCTTTAAGCCAACTTTTTCACTCTCCTCTTTCACTTTCATCAAGAGGCTTTTTAGTTCCTCTTCACTTTCTGCCATAAGGGTGGTGTCATCTGCATACCTGAGGTTACTGATATTTCTCCCGGCAATCTTAATTCCAGCTTGTGCTTCATCTAGTCCAGCGTTTCTCATGATGTACTCTGCATATAAGTTAAATAATCAGGGTGACAATATACAGCCTTGATATACTCCCTTTCCTATTTGGAACCAGTCTGTTGTTCCATGTCCAGTTCTAACTGTTGCTTCCTGACCTGCATATAGGTTTCTCAACAGGCAGGTCAGGTGGTCTGGTATTCCCATCTCTTTCAGAATTTTCCACAGTTTATTGTGATCCACACAGTCAAAGGCTTTGGCATAGTCAATAAAGCAGAAATAGATGTTTTTCTGGAACTCTCTTGCTTTTTCCATGATCCAGTGGATGTTGGCAATTTGATCTCTGGTTCCTCTGCGTTTTCTAAAACCAGTTTGAACATCAGGAAGTTCACAGTTCACGTATTGCTGAAGCCTGGCTTGGAGAATTTTGAGCATTACTTTACTAGCATGTGAGATGAATGTAATTGTGTGGTAGTTTGAGCATTCTTTGGCATTGCCTTTCTTTGGGATTGGAATGAAAACTGACCTTTTCCAGTCCTGTGACCACTGCTGAGTTTTCCAGATTTGCTGGCATATTGAGTGCAGCACTTTCACAGCATCATCGTTCAGGATTTGGAATAGCTTAACTGGAATTCCATCACCTCCACTAGCTTTGTTCGTAGTGATGCTTTCTAAGGTCCACTTGACTTCACATTCCAGGATGTCTGGCTGTAGGTCAGTGATCACACCATCATGATTATCTGGGTCATGAAGATCTTTTTTGTACAGTTCTTCTGTGTATTCTTGCCACCTCTTCTTGATATCTTCTGCTTCTGTTAGGTCCATACCATTTCTGTCCTTTATCGAGCCCATCTTTGCATGAAATGTCCCCTTGTTATCTCTAATTTTCTTGAAGAGATCTCTAGTCTTTCCCATTCTGTTGTTTTCCTCTATTTCTTTGCATTGATCGCTGAGGAAGGCTTTCTTATCTCTTCTTGCTATTCTTTGGAACTCTGCATTCAGATGTTTATATCTTTCCTTTTCTCCTTTGCTTTTTGCTTCTCTTCTTTTCACAGCTATTTTTTTTAATTTTATTTTATTTTTAAACTTTACAATATTGTATTAGTTTTGCCAAATATCGAAATGAATCCGCCACAGCTATTTTTAAGGCCTCCCCAGACAGCCATTTTGCTTTTTTGCATTTCTTTTCCATGGGGTTGATCTTGATCCCTGTCTCCTGTACAATGTCACGAACCTCATTCCATAGTTCATCAGGCACTCTGTCTATCGGATCTAGGCCCTTAAATCTATTTCTCACTTCCACTGTATAATCACAAGGGATTTGATTTAGGTCATACCTGAATGGTCTAGTGGTTTTCCCTACTTTCTTCAATTTAAGTCTGAATTTGGTAATAAGGAGTTCATGATCTGAGCCACAGTCAGCTCCCGGTCTTGTTTTTGTTGACTGTATAGAGCTTCTCTCCATCTTTGGCTGCAAAGAACATAATCAATCTGATTTTGGTGTTGACCATCTGGTGATGTCCATGTGTAGAGTAGTACTTGCCAATTTCCAGGGTATAAATACTTTTAACATGGCCAGGTTCAAGCTACCAACTTGATGACTTTGAACATGGAGTTAGGAAGAGAGACACAGAATTGGTGCTTCTCAGCTGGCAGGGGCCATCTCCAGCACACTACTGAGTCTTAATCCTATAAAGCTAAGTTTTGAGGAAGAAGGTGAGAACTAAATCTCTTCTGAGCTGGAAATGTGGTCTTGCATTCAATAACTTTCTGTTTTTCTATATTGTAACATTTATGCCATTCTGTTTGTGTCATCAAAACAAAAGCTGTGAGGCAAGCATGCCAAAGTCACAAGGGACTTGGTTCCTGCCGTACACGTACTCAGTCCCTCAAACTTACCTGGTCCTCATAGCAACTCTGTAAGGAAAGGGAGAGACACAATAATTAGGAATTTATTTTTAAAGTTTTTAAAGATTTATTTGTTCATTTATTGACTGCGGTGGGTCTTTGTTGCTTTCTCTAGTTGCAGAGAGTGGGGACTACTCAGCGGTGTGGTGTGCAGGCTTCTCATTGTGGTAGTTCTCTTGTTCCAGGGCACAGGCTCTAGGCACACAGATTTCAGTAGTTGCAGCACATGGGCTCAGTAGTTATGGCACAGGGACTTAGTTACTCCACAGCATGTGGGATCTTCCCAGACCAGGGACAAACCAGTGTCAAATTCCTAACCACTGGACCACCAGGGAAGCCCAATTAGAATTTTAGAGATGAGGAAAGCAAAGCTTCCTGCCATCTTCCCAAAGTCACTCAAGTATAGGGGAGAACAGTGTCTTGAACCTGTCTCCCTGTCCCAGTCCAAGCACTTGCATCTGTAACCCATTATTACTCCTCACTGGAGAGCAGTCCTAGGGCAATGACAATGCTGGTTCCTAAACTTGGGCATCTCATGGCTCTGTTCAAGTGTTTGCAGACTACTTAACCCAGTGTCTGTTACCAAAATAGACGTTTGCAGGCTTTGGAGTCTCTTTGCTGTATTAGCCATACTCTGCCCAAAGAAAGATGTTCCTTTTCTTATAGATCAGGTTCTGACTTCTTTCAGTAGTATATTTTCAGAAGAAAGAATAGTATGACTCCAAGCTTCTGCTCCAACTCTGTAAATGCAGCAGAAGCTGAACAATAATTGAATTAAGAATCACAAAAGTTGAATTATTTTCTCCCAAGTGATGTACTTGAAATTCAGGTAAACAATGCTCATGTAACCAGTAGGACTTATGGAAAACAAGCTGAGTTTCCGTTAAGCAAATTTCATGGAGCTGAAGGAAAATTGTACACGTCATTGCACTTTAAAAATAGGAACTGCAAGTTTTAAGAGAGCAAAGCACACATGCAGGAGCCTATGAAGAGTATAAAAAACATTTGATAATCGTGGTGTAAGGCTTAATCAAAAATTATTACATCTACATACTCACATCATGTACTTATGAAAATAATGAATTTAAGGTATTCTGCTTAAATGCTAAAGTACAATTAGCTAGTTTTATCTGCAACAGCTACCTGTGCTTAATTATCTCTTAATCAACATGGTTTTCCCTGAGTTCCCAGAGGAAAGGATATTCAAATTTATCTTAAACTTATTTAAACAAAAGTCATTCAAGGACTTGAATACTTGATACAAATGGTACTATCCAAAGCCATTTGGGTTTAATTCTGTTTAGTCATCTTCTCCCTATTACTTTGCCAACAAAGGTCCGTCTAGTCAAGGCTATGGTTTTTCCTGTGGTCATGTATGGATGTGAGAGTTGGACTGTGAAGAAGGCTGAGCGCCAAAGAATTGATGCTTTTGAACTGTGGTGTTGGAGAAGACTCTTGAGAGTCCCTTGGACTGCAAGGAGATCCAACCAGTCCATTCTGAAGGAGATCAGCCCTGGGATTTCTTTGGAAGGAATGATGCTAAAGCTGAAACTCCAGTACTTTGGCCACCTCATGCCAAGAGTTGACTCATTGGAAAAGACTCTGATGCTGGCAGGGATTGGGGGCAGGAGGAGAAGGGGACGACAGAGGATGAGATGGCTGGATGGCATCACTGACTCGATGGATGTGAGTCTGAGTGAACTCCGGGAGTTGGTGATGGACAGGGAGGCCTGGCGTGCTGCGATTCATGGGGTCGCAAAGAGTTGGACACGACTGAGCGACTGATCTGATCTGATCTGATATTTTAAAAGAGCCTGTTTTCCACATAATCGGAGAGGAAATATTATATTGCTTTCTAAGATTTCCGTTAGTTCTCAAAATGCCCCTTCTGACTTTCTTGATCCTTTATTTCTTTACAAAAAGGAGAAAAGTGTCACTTTGTAGCACGAACTCTGATATGAGTAGAAATACTTATTGATAGAAAGATGTGGTTTCCGTAAGAGACAGGCTGCTTTGCTCAGCGAATTCCCACAGGTTGCATCTCTGGGACTCAGCCCACAGCTAAGCAGGCAGCACCCCATTTGTTTCTCTATCCATGCTGACCTATGACACAGATTTCTTTTAAAGACATCTGAAGTAGGTAATTTTAACCCTATTCTCGAACTGACTTCATATTTCTTTTGTTTATCAAGGGGAAAGAAAGAATTCTAGAATTTGCAGACCAAAAAAAAAGGGGGGGCTATTACAAGAAAAAGTTGCCATGAAAATTAGCAATGAGTGAGAAGATGGTATAAAGGAGGTAAACTGCACAACAGCTGCTATTTCAGTGTTCTGCTGATGAAAATCTTCTTGAGTTGCTTTATTGGAATAAAACCATATTAGGAAGTCCCAATTCTGTTTATAGCCAAGATATACACAAAGTCAGTAGCATCTCAGGGGTTTTCCCTGAATATTTTTCTTTGTTGTTCTGGGGCTAAATATACTATAAAAGTTAAGCATTCTCTATCTCAGCCTCCACACAGAAATTTGAGTTAAACACACAAAAAAAGCAATTTCTGGTTTGGTCCTTGGTCTGTCCATTTTGCAGGGTCAGAGAAGGAAAGGATACTTTAGTGGCAAGTTAGTAATATACCTTCCAACCTCCCAAAGAGAAACACCTCAAGTACACAAGAAAACTCTTCATGTTAGAAGGCAACCGAAACAGTGAGTGCTCCTTAACCAGCTGACTATGTCATCAGGGAGAAGCCCCCACCTCCACCTGGGACAACTTCACCAGCTTCTAGGAATCCAAAGTGCTGATGGTCCTGGCCCAGTAGAGAGCCCAGGGCATAGTGGGGACCCTGCTCCAGTTTGTGCCCAATGCCTGTTCCTACCTGCCCCCTGCCCCCTTCTGAAAGTCCCAGCCCTCTGTTGCAGAGCTCTCCACTAAAGGAGAGAAAACAGGACACTCTCTTCTTCCATCAGCTCCCCACCCCTGATACACAGGATGACACTCAGCCCCTCAGAGAGTGCAGGTTCCACATAGAGCCATTGTGCACATTTTCTTATAGAAATTTCCTGGATTTCTCCTCTGGACTCTGTCCCAGGCCTCAGGGTTCTCTTCCAAACACCCTATTTCCTGTCCCAATGAAGAATCACCACCCCTCCCCACCTCTGCTACTCCCATTACAAGCAATGGGCTCACTGTCCTGCAAGCATAGCAACCAATATTATGGCACTGGCTTTTGAGGAAAGAAAAAGATTTATTGCAAGGTCCACTGACAAGGACATGGGAGGCAGCTCCAGCCCTAATCTGTCTCCCCAGTCTGGGATTCAGTCAAGCTTTTATGAGTTAGGGCAGGCGGATTTGTGTGTGGAAGTGCTGGTCAGCAGGTTTTGATTGCAGGGCATTGGGGTTTGGCCAGGTATGGTGAGTAGACAGAGCAGTTTCAGCACCAGATCTTCCTTGAACAGTGGACCCTCCACTTCTGAGAGGCCTCTGGTGTCCAGGTTCTAGTCACACGGGGGTCCTTTGGTCCCCTGGGGGAGAACTTGATTCCAGGTGTTATCTGAGGTCAGAAGGTTCTTTCTGCATGCTTTGGCTGCATGACTTGAAGTTTCATTCTGATGTCTCTGAAGAACAACTCAGCATCTTGTTAGAAACAGGATCGGACCAGTTTGGGCTGGTTCTGCAGTTACACACTCATTTCTTCTCTCCTTTTCTTTTCTAGCCAGGTGTGTGTTCTTGGTTTAACCATTTCATTATCAATGTGGTAGAACTTTAATATATGCTATTTTATTAATTCACAGACAACCTTGTCTGAGGACTGACAAGGAGCTAAGGTTGAGTCTCCAGGACTTCCCAGTCACAGCAGTCACTGGTCAAGACCATCCCTGGCAGTCTTTGCTGTACAGACTAATAATTTTATGACTTGCAGGAGCTCTGGACAATGAGGCCTGTGAGAAGACCCTTTTAGATCCAGGAAATGCAGCTTTTCAGACATTGTGGGTGTCCTCTCAACACAGCACCACCAGTCAGTGGAAAACGGGTATTATGGACTGAACGCTTGTACTCCTCTCCGCAAATTCAGATGTTGAAATCAAATCTCTAATGCAATAGTATTTTGAGGTGGAGCCTTTGGGAGTAATAAAGTCATGAGGGTGGAGCCTTTATGAATAAGATTGGTGCTCTTACCACACTGAGAGCTAGCTTGTCCTATTTCTGCTGTATGAGGATTGAAAAGTCAGCAGCCAGCTCTCACCAGGAACTGAGGCTGCTGGCACTCTGGCCTCAGACTTTCAGCCTCCAGAGTTGGGAGGAATAAATTTCTCTTGTTTGTAAGCCACCCCACTTATGGTATTTTGTCATAGCAGATGAAGTGCGTAAGTGCAAGGTAAACACTTTCTTCAAGGCAACCCTGTGAGCTGAACATCATGCCCATTTTACAGATGGGAATGAAAAGCTCAGGGAAGTTAAGTAACCAGTTAAGATGCAGAGCTAGTGTTTGAATCCCACCTCCTGAAGACTATCCTCCACCATGCCCCTTCCTTGTTTCACTTCAGGGGCCCGATGGAAACAAGAACCCCTGTGCGAAGCACTGTCCCAGTCCCTGGGCTGGCCTCTGGTGCTGCCTACAAACCAAATGACCAAGTTCTTGGCTAGAATACAGGGGTCCAGAGTTTGTTGCCACCCCTTGAACCATGAAGGAATGCGTCTGCCCTCCTGCTCAGAGCCCTGATCTCTCTCTCCAGTGAGCTTGGGTGCCCAAGACTTTGAGGGGACAGCAGAGGAGGCTCTGTTTCAAGTTTACCTTGGGTGGGACTATACCAGGATTCTTGCCACCCCACAATTATCCCATACCCACATCTCTGAAAAGACACAAACTGACTTAAGAAGCCACTCTCAGCCTTGTCAGGCCTTGGCTGGTACTTATGGAGCTGAGCCATCTGTTGGGCGTTTTGCCCAAGCTGCATCTCACTGTTGGCAGCCCACATTTATCTGCAGCAGGCCTCTCTAATACAAGGGGAGGGTTTGCTGGAGGCCAAAGAAAGACAGAATAGAAATTAGACTTGTGCCTCCTTTCCCTGATTTTCCAACATGCCTTTACAGCGTCCTCAACTTCTTGACACTTGCTGACTATCAAAGTGATTCCCTTTCCCCAAACTGTATTTAAAAGCATCAGATAAAAAGGTAGAGCAGTTTGAGGAACTTGGGACAGGGTCCCTGACAGCTCTGTGGGGAAGAGGCCACCCACTGTGTGTGACCTGTGATTCTCAAGAGCAAGGCAGGCCAGGTTCTACTTGGTGCGACAAAGAGGTGACATGTTTTGTTGAAGGTAAAAAGAGCCAAGGTTTAGAATGGACTTCATGAAACTCTTGTCCTCCTGTCTTGATACTCACCTGGGTCAGAATACGTACAGTGATATACTGGCCTGGAATAAAACGAATCAAGTGCTAAGAAAATTACTGCTCTTACCCGGGTTGTCATCTATCTCTGGCCTTGCCAGGCCTGTCACCCCTGCTGGCTTATCCCCCCACGTGACTACCCAGAAAATTATGAGGAAAGCACTTGGCACTCCTGGTAGAAGATGTCACGGGGCCCCCTCCATCCTCTGTACCAGTGGCTTAGTGACCTCTGCCAACCATGCCCCATTCCATAGTCTTCTCTTCATCACAGCTGTCAACTGTCTGCTGTCAAAAGAAGGAAAATAATGGCAGAATGAACTTTACATCATATATCTTCTAGCATTTTCCCTCTGAACAAAGTGGAGGAAGAATAGAGCCAAAGGAAGACTCAAAGGGGAGACGATGGAAATAACAATGAGATACGAGGTGGTGAAGTCAGACCCAGGGAGATCCAGCACCAGCTTCTAGAGCCCCTCCTATATATACCCAGTACCGAGGGATATATCCTGAAGGACCGAAACATGGAGCCCAGAGCTGGAGCCCTGGGTTCCTTCCCAAGCCTCGCTGTCACAGTTACAGGAGTAGGGCTCATGTTTCTTCTATAATTGTAGAATTCAAAGCACAATTCATGGGGCGCTTTCATCTTCCTCAGGTCTTGCTATGCTCTATTAAGTTTAGAAATGGTTCATTTTACCTTAAAAGGAATAATTAATATTTTAAAATTAAGTTCTTAAGCTTTTTAGGGCAAAAAGCTAATGATACCATCATGTTCTGAAAGTCATAGTCACATGATGGAGAAGAGAAGAGTATTTGCAAGACTGAATCTTCCTCAGTTAAGGATTGTATCTTGGGAGTGTGTGTTAGGATAAGTAGCTCCTTGGAAGTGTTATCATATCTTAATCTGAATTTTACTCCCTGTGGGAGTACAGATATTTTACTTTACTTTACTAATTTTACTTCCCCATGGGAAAAAAGATATTTCTCTCCAAATCCTTTTTATGAGAAGTCAGTGCCTCAGACATAATGTTCACTTCCACTGAAGAGCATCTTTTGATAAGTAGAAATAGCTTGTCAGGCAAAAATGTGATATTTTAAGCCAATAACCAGTTTTAACACTATGTCAGATTCCAGTATGGAGAAAATTTTTACTGACATGATAAGTTTTGGGGAAGTTTTATGAGTTTTTTAAAATCACAGATCTATAGAATGTTCAGTAGTCAACAGACTCTAATTTCAAATTTCTGCCCCAAAAAACAGTTCTACAAATCAACTTGTCTAAAAACAAAAGTCATTATTTTCAGCTGTTAATGTTGGTGGGTACAGCACAGGGTACAGGACTATACGGTGCAAGATTCATATTTCCCAAGACAAACCTTTGTTCACGACTTAGTAATCGTCCAAACTTGGACAATACCTCAAACCTTACTTAATCACAGTTTCCTCATTTTATTTTTATTTTTTTTTTAGTTTCCTTATTTTAAAATGGGAATATTAACAGCACATTACTTATAGAGTTGTTGTGAAGATGATTATTGCAATCCTGAAAAAATGTTGTTAATTACTATTATGGTTTTCAAACTGACTAAATTATACTTGGAGAATGAAAAGTTTTTAAGTTAGTCAGTTGTAAAATGTTCAGAAATTAAATTATGTGTGTGCTCGATCACTCAGTTGTGTTTGATTCTTTGCAACCCTTTGGATGGTAGCCCACCAGGCTCTCCGTCCATCGGTTTTCCCAGGCAAGAATACTGGAATGGATTGCCATTTCCTTCTCTAGGGGATCTACACTGCAGGCAGATTCTTCACCCACTGAGTCATCAGCTACCAATAAGGCAAATCAATGTTAGTGATTCTTCCTGTGTACTTCCGTAGCCTTGGGTTTGGATCTAGCCCATAATACTTTTGAGTTTCCCAGGTGGCTCTAATGATAAAGAATCTGCCCCCCAGTGCAGGAGACACAAGAGATGCAGGTTCGATCTCTGGGTCAGGAAGATCCCCTGGAGTAGGAAGGCGCAACCTGCTCCAGTATTCTTGCCTGGAAAATTCCATGGACAGAAGAGCCTGGTGGGGCCACAGTCCATGAGGCCACAGAGAGTCAGACACAACCAAGTGCACATACGCACATAATACTTTGGCTTAATTTTTTTGAAACCAGTCTTTATTTTTCAGGAAAGTTTCAGGCTTACAGAAAAATGGAGAAGATCCTACACAGAGTTCCCACATGCCCTGCACTCAGTTTCCCCCTGGGGCTAATATCTTGCATTACAATAATATGTCTCTTTTAGCTGAAGTCCTTGTGTTATTAAGATTTCTTTAGTAATGTCCTTTTCCTGTTCCACGCTCCCAGTCAGGACACATTACATTAGTCATCATGTCTCCTTAGGCTCCTCTTGACTGACAGTTTCTCAGGCATTCCTTGTTTTTGTTGACCCTGGCAGTTTTCAAGAGTGTTTTGCAGGATGTCCTTCTACTGGAATTTTCCTGGTGTTTCTCTCATAATTAGACTGGACTGATGGGTTTTGTGAGGAAAAGTATGAGATAAAGCACCATTTTCAACCCACCAGATAAAGGAAACATATCATCAATATGACCTTTCACTGTTGATGGTAACCTTGATCACGTGACCGAGGCACTGTTCATCGGATTTCTCCACTGTAAAGTTACTCTCCCTGCTCCCTCTTCTTTCACACTGTGTTCTTTGGAAGGAAGTCACTCTGTGCGATCTACCCTTAAAAAGTGGGATTTATGCTCCCCTCTTTGAAGGCACATATCTACATGAATTATGTGGAATTCTTCTGTATTGCCTCTTGTCTCCCAATTATTTATTAATTTGTTCAATAATTTATTCATGTAAGCATGGACCTATGGATATTTATGTTACACTTTGGGTTATAATCCAATACTACTTTATTTATGTTGTTGCTTACATTGTTCCAGCTTTAAATTGGGAGACCTTTCAGTTGGTTCCTATGAACCTTCAAAACGCTCCCATTGATTTGTTGTTGTTGTTCTTATCTTGTTTTGTTTTTTTAGCACTTCCTTACAATCAGGTATTACAAGATGATCCAGAGTCATCTTTTATATTTCCTGCCCCAGTTCTATCTGTCATTTCTCCAAGAAACCCTTTTTTCTTTATTGGAGAATGGCTGTAGAAACCAAGACCTGGGGGCTAGGTGTGCTAGTTGCTCCTGGGTATCATTTCTTTTACATATATATGTGTTTATATTCAGAGAAGGCAATGGCACCCCACTCCAGTATTCTTGCCTGGAAAATCCATGGACAGAGGAGCCTGGTAGGTTGCAGTCCACGGGGTCGCTACGAGTTGGAGACGACTGAGCGACTTCCCTTTCACTTTTCACTTTCATGCGTTGGAGAAGGAAATGGCAACCCACTCCAGTGTTCTTGCCTGGAGAATCCCAGGGACTGGGGAGCCTGGTGGGCTGCCGTCTATGGGGTTGCACAGAGTCGGACACGACTGAAGTGACTTAGCAGCAGCGTCAGTGTTTATATTATATTAACCTGCTTATATATACATATCTATATGTATTTCTACACGTGACCATCAGTACCCATATTAAGCTAAACATGAATTCATAGTTTTGAACCATTCTATCTGCCTAACACCCTTGCTTCCCTATAATTTTCACTACAAAAGTGAGAAATCTAGCTCCCACTATTTGCCATCCATTTTCTTAATTGTTCAGTTCCAATATACGTGAATAGCAATATCAGAATTGTTAACCTATATCCGCAGGAAGCGGCTTCCATGGTGAATCTGCCTGCCAGTGAAGGAGATGTGGGTTCTATCCTTGGGTCAGGAAGATCCCGTGGAGAAGGAAATGGCAACCCACCCCAATATTCTTGCCTGGGAAATCCACTGGACAGAGGAGCCGGGCAGGCTGCAGTCCATGTGCTCAGTCGTTCAGTCGTGTCCGACTCTTTGCAACCCCATGAACTGTAGCCCAACAGGCTCCTCTGTCCATGGGATTTTCCCATGGACAGAAATACTGGAGTGGGTTACCATTTCCTTCTCCAACAGTCCATGGAGCTGCCAAAGAACTGGATGCGACACACCGACTAAACAACTCCCGGGAAACAACTGCAGAGGAGTACAGCGCTGGCACGCAGTTTCTTTCACGTTTAATGTTGTGGATTCTACTCATCTCCAGGGTTACTTAGGTCAGCATCTTTCCTCCCACATGCATTAGTGAGGTTGGATATTTAAAATTTTTAACCAAGAAACAAATAATTGGAACTATATCAATTATAAAGGAACTTCATATAATTAAACATATAGATACACATTTTGCTTTCTTCGAAAAAAACAAGTTGTAGAAAAAGATGAAATTTTTATATAAATTAAAGATCTAATATAAATTACCATAATTAAACTTTCCATAGGTCACAGATTTTCTTAACCTATTTGTATCAAGATTGTCCAGTACTGTCCCATGCAATCCAGCAACTGTTAGTTCACCTGGGCTTCTACCATCTGGGAAAATTTTCTCCTTCTATCACTGTTTTTGATTCTCCATATTATTTTCTCCCGAGAAATAAATTTTAGGCAAGTGAACTACACTAATCCTTGACTCCAGGCTAGAACAAACTATGTTAGTTTATTAAGCTCTCTCCTCTCTCTGTTTGTGTATGTATATCACTTTTTAAATTTACAAATTAAACTATACTTCTCCTACCTTGCCATCTCTATCTCCAGTTCTAGCTCTATAACCCACACTATGCAAGGCATATTGAGCCCCAAGTGGAAAAAGACTATTGTCTAAACCAAAATTATTTTGAGGATTTAGAGCATATAGCAACAACAAGGTCAGACTTGAGGACTCTTAAGCTCCTAGGAGTTTAAATAGAGATATACATTAAATACGTCAATGTAAAAATATCATCTCTGTGGTTTCATTGAACAACTAGCATTTTGCCTGAAAACACAGGAAACTTGAGGTTAAGCAAAGATATTCTTGAAAATAACTCTTGCATTTCTAAAATGCTAACTAGGCGAGAGGTGTGAAGTGATAGCTACCTGCGTCATTTAAGAAACAACTTCTGAGTCAGTTTTAATGAGGTGGCAATTTTGCAGACAATGTAGAATTCAAAACACTAAGGAGATGTTATGCTCAAACATGACGAGCACATAAAACAGCATCTGGCAGTTTCCCTTTGGAGGCCCCCTAAGCTGGCATTTCACTTAGAGAAGAAAAAGATCTTTTACAGCAATCCTCTTAAATGCTTTAATTTGACACTATCTGCAAATGATACTTTTGGTAAATCACATTTAATTGTAGCAGTCTGCTTGTGATTATTTAACTATTGCTTCTATTTCTCTCTAAGCCCACAAAGACCCCATGGAAAAGAAAAAATCCCTTAATTGAAGTGCTTCCGTACTTAATAAGCTTTTGCCCTTCTAGGTCAATAATTTTGACATATGCTACAGCAGTAGCAGTCATATTATAAGATCAAGGAAAATTAAAAATTACAATTTAGTTCTAAGAACTCAGCATTTATTTGTCTGTGTTTTTATTCAGGCTTCCTTGAGAGTCTAAATCTTGTCTGAGCTGCTCTATATCCACAGCATCTGTTTCTCTACCTCATTAATGTTTGAGTAATGAATTCACAGTCTGTCTACCAGCCATAAGCCTCCAGGCTAGGGGCTGGGGATACAGACAGAAGACAGACCCTTCCCTCCCAGGAGGCTGAGGAAAAGGAAGATGTGAATCAGTGATCATATGACAGAGAAACCAGGCTACAGAGGCATTTGTTTACTGAGAACTTTGTGCTGGATAATGGCTTGTCTTCCATAGTCATTCCCACTCTTTCTCACAGCAATTCAATGATACAAGGAGAGAGGAAGAGACTAAGGTTCAGAGGAATTAATGAACTTGCTCAAGTTTCCCACCTAGCTGGTGGTTGAGTTGGGATTGAAAGTTCTATCTCTCCAGGCCATGGCAGAGGTTGTCATGGAGGTGCAGAGGAGAGAGTGACACTCTGTGGATGGAGGTGGGAGGGGAGTTCGTAAGGCACCTCAGAAATAATGACAAATCAAAAGATTTTATTTATAGTGATTAGCACTGGAAGGAATCTTCAAAGTTACCTGAATCAACTTCCTTGATTCACAAGACTGGGTAGAGGGTCACTCAGACCCTCCTTGAACACCTCCAGGGAGACAGAGCTTATCCCTTCATGGAACTGGTAGCCCTTGACAAATTCTGACCACATCATCTGCTCCACTAGGAAATCACTAATCAATCAGATCAGATCAGATCAGATCAGTCGCTCAGTCGTGTCCGACTCTTTGCGACCCCATGAATCGCAGCACGCCAGGCCTCCCTGTCCATCACCAACTCCCGGAGTTCACTCAGACTCACATCCATCGAGTCAGTGATGCCATCCAGCCATCTCATCTTCTGTCGTCCCCTTCTCCTCTTGCCCCCAATCCCTCCCAGCATCAGAGTCTTTTCCAATGAGTCAACTCTTGGCATGAGGTGGCCAAAGTACTGGAGTTTCAGCTTTAGCATCATTCCTTCCAAAGAAATCCCAGGGCTGATCTCCTTCAGAATGGACTGGTTGGATCTCCTTGCAGTCCAAGGGACTCTCAAGAGTCTTCTCCAACACCACAGTTCAAAAGCATCAATTCTTCGGTGCTCAGCCTTCTTCACAGTCCAACTCTCAATATTGCTCTATAAAGTAAAAGTAGGAAGAGCATAGTTGCCAGTGTATGTAAGTATATAAAACTCAACAAAGGCACAGAGAAATAAGATATTCTGGATGACACTACTCAAAACCGCACACCATAATGAGTTGGCAGGGTCAGAATAAAGAACTTTTATGGACACTTGCCTGGAAGAAAGCAGTGGATGTTGGAATTACTGTTGAAAAAGAAAAGTAAAGGGATACTAGAAATGATGTCAAATTGAAGTTTTCAGTTAGCTTGTCGAAAAAAAAGTGCCACCTGGCCTGTAAAATTCAGGGCACCAATATCATGAGAGTAAGGTAAAAATGGAATTTGACAAAATACATTTGGGAAGAGGGATGTAAGGAAGGGCCACCCACCCCAGTGTGAGCAAGCAGGCTAGGCCTCACTTTCTACTCTGCTGGTTCTCAATTTCCTCATCAGTATAGTGAGCAACTTGTTGAAGATCTTGCTACTATCTTATCAGTTCAGTTCAGTCACTCAGTCATGTCTGACTCTGCCATCCCATGGACTGCAGCACACAGGCTTCCCTGTCCACCACCAACTCTCAGAGCTTGCTCAAACTCATGTTCATTGAGTTGGTGATGCCATCCAACCATCTTATCCTCTGTTGTTCCTTTCTCCTCTTGCCTTCAATCTTTCCCAGCATCAGGATATTTTCCAATGAATCAGTTCTTTGCATCAGGTGGCCAAAGCATTGGAGCTTCAGCTTCAGCATTAGTCCTTCCAATGAATACGAAGGACTGATTTCCTTTAGGACTGACTGGTTTGATCGCCTCTCAAGAGTCTTATCCAACACCACAGTTCAAAAGCATCACTTCTTTGGTGCTCAGGTTTCTTTATGGTTCAACTTTCACATCCATACATGACTACTGGAAAAACATAGTGAACTTTAATTTTATTTTATATTATTTAGAGCAAAAATTACTATTTTCTCCCTAAATCTGATACAGCTGTTTCAATTTTCACCCTTCTGTATGAAGGAACATTTCCTTTAGTCCTGTTTTCTAGGAGTCTCTGGGTGTCATTAGAAGATCCAGAAAAGGATGCTTCTTCAAAACATTTTGGTCTCTTTCATATGTCCATGGTTCAGGCCACCTTGAAGAGGCAACTTGGCCATTCTTTAACTATAATTAGGGAGAGGGTTTTTTAGATAAATGAGAATCTGGGCTCTACGAGTCCCTGACTACCTTATCTGAGGGTCCAGCTAGCTACCCACTGCAAGTAGAGGGACAAGAAGAAGGCTTTGCTCTCTGCCATTCCCAGAGCTCAGTCCCAGCAACGGAAGCCTCTTTCACTAGGCCCATTTATACCCTTCCTGGACTTGCCTGGTGGTCCAGTGGCTAAGACTCATGCTCTCAAAGTGGGGGGCCTGGGCTCAGCCCCAGTCAGGGAACTAGATCTTACATGTTACAACTAAGATCTGGTGCAGCCAATAAATACTAAGAAATAAATAAAAATAAATACACCCCTCTCAACTTTTGATTTCTCCCTCCACATCGTATACTGAATCCATTGCCTTCATAAATCCTTAGTTTTTCCATCACATGAGCCTTGGGTAAAGGATGGCTTCTGGGCAGCTAAAAATTTCAGCTTTTGTTTATTTTTGGCTGAATGCTGGACATGGCATTTGTAAAGTATTTGTTGAAATAATTTGATGTCAAAAATAATGTTACTTTCCTCTGAAGAGGATTTGATTTCCCTTTGCAAAGGACCTTGGGGAACTAGCAATCCAAGTTCACATTAATTCACATTAATTCAAATGCTGGGCTCTTTACAAGGCAACTGGATTTTACAGTTAGGAGTTGATGATCTGAGCCACAGCCAGCTCCTTACCTTGATTTTGCTGACTGTATAGAGCTTCTCCATTTTTGGCTGCAAAGAATATAATCAATCTGATATTGGTATTGACCATCTGGCGATGTCCATGTGTACAGTCTTCTCTCGTGTTGTTGGAAGAGGGTGTTTGCAATGACCAGTGCCTTCTCTTGGCAAAACTCTGTTAGCCTTTGCCCTGATTCATTTTGTACTCCAAGGCCAAATTTATCTGTTACTCCAGGTATCTCTTGACTTTCTACTTTTGCATTCCAGTCCCCTATAAAGAAAACGACATCTTTTTTTGGTGGTCATTCTAGAAGGTCTTGTAGGTCTTCTCAGAACCGTTCAACTCCAGCTTTTTCAGCATTACTGGTTGGGGAATAGACTTGGATTACTGTGATACTGAATGGTTTGCCTTGGAAACAAATAGAGGTCATTCTCTTATTTTTGAGATTGCACCCAAGTAGCGCATTTCGGACTGTTTTGTTGACATGAGTGCTACTCCATTTCTTCTAAGGGGTTCTTGCCCACAGTGGTAGATATAATGGTCATCTGAATTAAATTTGCCCGTTCTGGTCCATTTTAGTTCACTGATTCCTAAAATGTCAATGTTCACTCTTGCCATCTCCTGTTTGACCACTTCCAATTGTTAGCTTACAGTCAAAGATGTCAGATCCATGATCTCCGAAGAAGAATATTTAGCTTCAGGACCAGGGACCAGGCTTGATCACTCAAGAGCTTTTGTGTAGCAGAGTTTTATTAAAGTGAAAAAGGGACAAAGAAAGTTTCTGTCATAGACATCAGAAGGGGGACAGACAGTGCCCCACTAGCTAGTCTTTAGCAATGGAATTATATACATTTAAAATTAGTTATTAGAGTAAATCAAAAGAATGTCTCAAGATTGTAAAAATTTTATGAGATCCACTTCCACAATTTACATTTTAGGATAACAGGATTAGAACTTAACAATAGAAAGATCCTACCAGACCCATTCCTATAGTATACATTCTAAGATATCAGAATTAGTCAGAAGGTTTTCAGGAAGGAGAAACTGTCCTCAAGCAGGATAAACTGTTTTTATATAATCCCTAGTACAGAGTTTAAACTGAGTTGTTTCTTGTGTAAACATCAGTTCTGGGCTTAAGGAAAAAAAAAACATTTTATGTGATTAAAACTAAGGAATGTAGAAAAAAAAAGTTTGCCCTTTCCTCCTGTGGCCACAGGACTGGAAAAGGTCAGTTTTCATTTCAATCCCAAAGAAAGGCAATGCCAAAGAATATTCAAACTACTGCATAATTGCACACACTAGCAAAGTGATGCTCAAAATTCTCCAAGCTAGGCTTCAACAGTACGTGAACCATGAACTTCCAGATGTTCAACTTGTATTTAGAAAAGGCAGAGGAACCAGAGATCAAATTGCCAACATCTGTTGGGTTACTGAAAAAGCAAGAGAGTTCCAGAAAAACACCTATTTCTGCTTTATTGACTATTCCAAAGCCTTTGACTGTGTGGATCATCACAAACTGTGGAAAATTCTTCAAGAGATGGGAATACCAGATCACCTTACCTGCTTCCTGAGAAATCTGTATGCAGGTCAAGAAGCAACAGTTAGAACCAGAAATGGATCAACACGAGCTTTTCTGGTGGCTCAGATGGTAAAAGCATCTGCCTGCAATGCGGGAGACCTGGGTTCAATCCCTGGGTCAGGAAGATCTCCTGGAGAAGGAAATGGCAACCCACTCCAGTACTCTTGCCTGGTAAATTCCATGGATGGAGGAGCCTGGTGGGCTACAGTCCATGGGGTTGCAAAGAGTCAGACATGAATAATGACTTCACTATGGATCAACAGACTGGTTCCAAAGGAGTACATAAAGGCTATATATTGTCACCTTGCTTATTTAACTTACATGTGGAGTGAAATGCCAGGCTGGATGAAGTACAAGCTGGAATCAAGATTGCCAGGAGAAATATCAATAACCTCAGACTCACAGATGACACCACCCTTATGGCAGAAAGTAAAGAAGAATTAAAGAGTTTCTTGATGAAGATGAAAGAGGAGACTGAAAAAGCTGACTTAAAACTCAGCATTAAGTAAACTAAGATCATGGCATCCTGTCCCAACACTTCATGGCAAATAGATGGGCAAACAATGGAAACAGTGACGAATTTTCTTGGGCTCCAAAATCACTGAAGATGGTGACTGCAGCCATGAAATTAAAAGATGCTTGCTCCTTGGAAGAAAAGCTTATGACCAACCTAGACAGCATATTAAAAAGCAGAGATGTTACTTTGCCAACAAACGTCCATATAGTCAAAGCTATGATTTTTCCAGTAGTCATGTATGGATGTGAGAGTTGGACCATAAAGAAAGCTGAGTGCCGAAGAATTGATGCTTTTGAATTGTGGTGTTGGAGAAGACTCTTGAGATTCCCTTAGACTGCAAAGACATCAAGCCAGTCAATCCTAAAGGAAATCAGTCCTTTATATTCATTGGAAGGACTGGTGCTGAAGTTGAAGCTCCAATACTTTGGCCACCTGATGCGAAGAACTGATACTTTTGAAAGGACCCTGATGCTGAGAAAAATTGACAACAGGAGGAAAAGGGGATGACAGAGGATGAGATGGTTGGATGGCATCACCTACTTTACAGACATGAGTTTGAGCAAGCTGCGGGAGTTGGTGATAGACAGGGAAGCCTGGCATGCTGCAGTCCTGGGGTTGCAAAATGTCGGACTAAGTAACTGAACTGAACTTACAAACCAACATGCATGCATGCTAAGTCATTTCAGTCATGTTTGACTCTTTGTGATCCTGTGGACTGTATCTGCCAGGTTCCTCTGTCCATGGGATTCTCCAGGCAAGAATACTGGAGTGGGTTGTCATGCCCTCCTCTAAGGGATATTCCTGACCCAGGAGTCGAACTTGCATCTCTTATGACTCCTACATTGGCAGGAGTGTTCTTTACCACTAGTGCTATCTGGAGATATTTAACAGAAATAGTTAAATATTTTAACAATTGATATAGGTGTACAGACATCTCCCATATGAATGGTTCTAATACTTAGAAAGTTTCAGCTTTTGTTAACGTGGTTATGTTTAGGATTTGAGACAACAATTGTTTATTATCTCTCATGGTTTCAGCTGAGTGATTCAGGAATTCAGAAAGAGCTCAGCCAGGAGGTTCAAATTCAAGGTCTCTCATGATGTTGCAGTCAGATGTCAGATGGCAAGTTGATGCTGGTCATTGCAGGAGACCTTCCTTCGTTTCCATATGTGTCCCTCTAGAGACTGGCTTGAGTGAAATCACAGGGTAGTGGGTGGATTCCCCAGAAAGAGTGATCCATGAGAAAACTGCAGTGCCTTTTGTGACCTAGCCCCAAAATTCATACGCCGTCACCTTTCCCTTATTCTTTTGGTCAGCCAGGGCCAGCCCTCATTCAATATGAGGAAGTAACACGGCTGTGAATGCCAAGAGGCATGGACCATTGGAGGCTGCTGTGGAGAGTGACCACCACATACAGAAGGTAGGACTCAAATTCAAACCTGTCTATGGCAAAGCCCTTGTACCTCCTCATACTGCCCTTACCAAGCAGCCTCTTCGACTTTTGGGGTCCTTCTGAAATAGATATCACTTTAAGCCTGCATCTTCATGCAGCAGATACATGGATTATATTAACCAGGTTGTGACAGAGGCAGAGAAGCCAGGTACTTGGGCAAGGTATAAAGTAAGAGACATGGGGGAAACTGAGAAGAGGATGGGTCCAAGAAGAAAAACTGGGAGGGTCCAATTAACTGCTGCCCACTGTGCATCTTGCTTCTGGCGTCAGCTATCAGAAAGTCTCTGTGGGTAAATCTCTGAACACTATTTTAGACTAGTAAACAATCCTACAAAGCTCCCACTTACAGGTTTGGATTTCCTTAGGTAGTGCCATCTTTTTGGAATAGAAACTGACTTGTTCCTGACCAGAAAGCCTTCAACCTACTGGGTTTAACCAAAGCCTCAAGAAATAATCCAAAGCACAGTGATAACTCCGGGATTTGCAGAACAGAGCCTCGGTTGAAAACCCTGCAGGGAGTGGCTTGATGTTTTTCTAATTTTCTCCTGATTTATTCTACATTGATATCTAATAAGTATTTCTTTGGGGGTATCTCAATGCTCACTAGTTAAACTCTGAAAATTGAAGCCTTGTAGCTTTCATGGGAAATAACCACTGACTCTCTGTGATGAGATACACAAATATTATTCTAAGTTCTAATGACAATGACCACTGAAATAATTTTTCACAATATATAATTTCCATTATTTTGAAAAGCGGGCCTTAAGTCAGGGTCTTGCAAGAGCAGCTGTTTCCTCGGAGGTCTTAGCTTTCATCAGTAAGCTTTTCTTCTTCACACTTCCTTCCCTTCATACTCATTTATACATCCTCTCTTCATTTCTTCCTTTTTTGTTGTTGATGCTAACATTGCCAGTAAGCGAGATCTTAGGATTCGTTGCTCAACAAGTAAATAATTATTGTTTACCTGCTTGTATCATTATTTTCAAGGTATTTTCACAAATATGTCATTTAATGCACATTATATTTTAATAAAGTAGATAGGACAGACTTCATCCCCATTTTATGGTTGAGGAAAACAAATCCCTATAGATCTGAGGCATTGTAGGGCTGCTCAGACTCAGCAGGTCCTCCACCCCCACAGAAAGTTTCCCTCCTTTAGGATTGGCCTGCCTAACTTGGGCCTGGGAAACCTAAGACACTTTATGAACATGTCTTCATCTATGGAAAGTTGTGCTAGGAAAAAAAAAAGGAAACCAAGAGGTGCTCTGAGGAGTTGGTGGACTCTCTTCCAAAAATTACTTTAGGGAGTTCCCACATGGTCTAGTGGTTAGGATTCAGTGCTTTCACAGCCATGGCCCAGGTTCAGTTCCTGGTCAGGGAACTGAGATCCTGCAAGCCCCATGGCACAGTCAATAAAAAATTATTTTTTTTAAGCTATAAATATATTTATTACTTCCATTGCACTACCCTGAGTATCAGTTCATTAAAATTTCTTTTGGAAAGAAAAAAATGGAACTTCTTTTGCCACTGTTGACAGCTGTAATCTGAATTTTTATACCAAATACTGTAAAAAATTTAATTTCCAAGATAAAGACCAACAGCAGTATACTTACACTGAAAAAGAAAGAAAATTTTAAAGTAACATTAAAGAAAGCACACAACAAATTTAGGGGGCGCTTATGGAGGAGCCTGGTAGGCTGCAGTCCATGGGGTCGCTGGGAGTCGGACATGACTGAGCGACTTCACTTTCACTTTCCACTTTCATGCATTGGAGAAGGAAATAGCAACCCACTCCAGTGTTCTTGCCTGGAGAATCCCACGGAGAAGCCTAGTGGGCTTCAGTCCATGGGGTCGCACAGAGTCAGACACGACTGAAGCAACTTAGTAGGAGTAGTTGTAGTAAAAGCAAACTGTCCCTCAAAATTACTTTCTTAAATAAGTCCACCTATGAATTTTAAATATAAAGTAAATTAATCAGTTCAGTTCAATTCAGTCGCTCAGTCATGTCCAACTCTTTGTGACCCCACGAACCACAGCACGCCAGGCCTCCCTGTCTGTCACCAACTCCCAGAGTTTACCCAAACTCAGGTCCATCAAGTTGGTGGTGCCATCCAACCATCTCATCCTCTGTCTTCCACTTCTCCTCCTGCCTTCAATCTTTCCCAGCATCAGGGTCTTTTCCAATGAGTCAACTCTTCGCATCAGGTGGCCAAAGTATTGGAGTTTCAGCTTCAACATCAGTCCTTCCAATGAACACCCAGGACTGATCTCCTTTAGGATAGATTGGTTGGATCTCCTTGCAGTCCAAGGGACTCTCAAGAGTCTTCTCCAATACCACAGTTCAAAAGCATCAGTTCTTCGGCACTCAGCTTTCTTTATAGTCCAACTCTCATAAATTAATGCTGAAGACTAAAACTGGAGATTTATAGTAACTGGAACACTTTCAATAGATTATTACAGTCATTTATTGCAAAGTTTCAAAGAAAATATCAAGCTTAGTAATGTTCTGTTTGCTTGTATAAATAGTGACAACCAAAACTGATATCAAGTAGCATAGTTTTCAAATGTGAACATTTATTATTACAAAATAACTGGTTTGCTAAAAAAAATTTAAATAACTTAATACAAATACAGGTCAAAATAATTATAAACTGTGATTCTTTTGAGTGTAAACTAGTGGTTACCCAAAGAAGAAATAAGACCTCCTTGAGTCCTCAGTTGCTAAGTCATTTCTGACTCTTTTATTGCCCCTTGGACTGCAGCCTGCCAGGCTCCTCTGTCCATGGGATTTTCTAGGCAAGAATACTGGAGGGGTTTGCCATTTCTTTCTCCAAAAAAATTAAATTCGTTTTCCTTTTTAATTAAAAGAAAGGATCAATAGAGAGAGGATTATAGAAAACAATTTAAGAACCAAGTAGAATTACTGGAGTTGACATTTCGCTATAGATGGTTGAAATTCGTCCACTTCTTATGAAATAAAATGTTCAGAAACAGCTTATTCTCCCCTTCCTCATTCATCCTAGTCTCTCTCTCAAGGCTGCCCCCATCTTGAATGGTGCCTCTTTCCATTGCACGTTGCTCTACCATTATACATAAGAGTGAATCATACATCCTATGCCATTGTCTTTGTATTTTGGAAGAATTTACACAAATAGTTTTCCACTTCATAAACCCATTTTCGGCTCACTTTCTGAACAGTGCCCAAGCTGGTTTGCTTCTCTGAATCTCTCATTCCTCTGGAGTGATGGTTCATCTCAGGAAGAAGGTGGAGACCATCCAGGACATTAACTGTTTCCACTGCAGCAAGTGCTGATTTCCACACCTATCCTTCCCTAAGAGAGGCAAAAAGCAGGGCACTCAGTTCCCAAGTGAACTGAACAGCATGGGCACTGCCCAGAAGGATTATAAGAGGCCCGTGTCCAGGCTGGAACTGGAGCCCAGCCACTTTACAGAGTGAACTAGGCCCAAAGGAAAAATGATTTCCTTCATGTGATACTTTCAGAGATTAGTAAAGCAGGGACCAACTAAAGGTACATTTACACTAACCAAATAGCGTTTTACCAGTCTTGCTCTTTATCCCCCAAGTGCCCCTCAGCCGTGTCCAACTCTTTGCAAACCCATGGATTGTAGCCCACCAGGCTCCTCTGCCCATGGGGATTCTCCAGGCAAGAATACTGGAGCGGGTTGCCATGCCCTCCTCCAGGGGATCGTCCCAACCCAGGGATCGAACCCAACTCTCCCACATTGCAGGTGGATTCTTTACTATCTGAGCCACCAGAGAGGCCCCCTGTTTCTGGAGAACAGCCCTAATTTGAGAGTTTGGAAAAAGTCAAAGAACGGAAGCTCGGCCAGAGAGCTTCTTGCCTGAAGCGCCCTCTGGTGGCCGATCGGGTAGCAACCATTTTCATTTACCATATAAATGCGAAGTCTTTACGGCCAAAGTTTTTTCGTCGCTTCTCTTGGGACTTTGCTCCTCCCTCATTTGTGCACTGTGCTGCCTACTCTGTACGAGACACTTCTTATTGCATCCCTGGACTAACTGACTCCTGGCCAATATCGTTTCTGTGTGACTGAAGCTAAAAGAATCCAAAAGAAGGCATTGTTGACGCCACTCAGGAATAGGTATGCTGATGAGTCTTCAGAGCCAGAGAGGCCAAGATCTACCGAAGCAGGCAAAGGGCTGGGTATGCAGAGCAAGCAGGAAAGAGTGTCAGCCACAGAGATCTAGGAGGCCTTTCTGAGAAAGCCAGGGTAGGAGTTTTCCAGGAGAAACTGGATTTCTGATGTTGGGGAGGGGAGGGCTGGGGGGTGGGGGACAGGGCGTGGCCAATTCCTCCCTCCTCATAATGAAAGTCGCTCAGTCGTGTTCCACTCTTTGCGACCCCATGGAATTCTCCAGGCCAGAATACTGGAGTGGGTAGCCTATCCCTTCTCCAGGCAATCTTCCTGACCCAGGAATCGAATGGGGTCTCCTACATTGCAGGCGGATTCTTTACCAACTGAGCTGTCAGGGAAGCCCATGGCCCTCCTCTAAGCCCTCCTCTCTTCCCCTCCTTTAAGTCCTTATCTCTTTTCCTCCCTCCTCACTCACCAAGACCTAATAACTCTCCAAATCACTACTACCCAAACGTCCACTTTCCAGGAGAGATCTGGGCCCGTCCAGCATCCTCCTCCAATAGCCCTCCACTCTGTTGCCCTCCATGTCTCCTGTGATTCCTCCTGGCTGTGCACGCCTCACGTTTTCCACTAGGTTGCGAACAGCGGGGTTCCTGAATCCTGCAGTGGCCTGTGTACAGATTAGGCACCCTGTGGCTCAATAAGGGGAAGAGGGTACTTAAAGAGTAGATGAAGGAAATTAGAAAAATCAACCCACTCCAGTGTTCTTGCCTAGAGAATCCCAGGGACGGCGGGGCCTGGCGGGCTGCCGTCTATGGGGTCGCACAGAGCCGGACATGACTGAAGCAACTTAGCAGCAGCAGCAGCAGCAAGGATACCTGACAGAAAAGTCCTGGAAGGCAAAATGGGGCCTTGCCTATGGATCAAGTGAGACCTACAGACAGGATTACCCTTGGAGAACCCGAGGGTGTGGGAAGTTCACTCTGGGGCCAGGTGGCTGGTGGCAGCTGGAGAAAGGAGGAACTGGAACTCCAGTGACAACGGCAAGCATCTAGGCCAGAAGGATGGTGGGGAGAAGCTGAGAGCAAAGACCGGAGTGCTTGGAGGAAGTTCAAAGGAGGGCACTTGGCTTATTTTATCTGGTTTGAGGGCTTAGGTATATTTGTCTTTTATGAGATGTAAAGATGGTTTTCTTAAGGCCCCGGGGAGCCAATGAGGGTTTAGGGAGCCAGAGAGTGGCATGATGAAGAGTATCTTTGCAGATTCCATAAATAAATGTTTCCTTTCTACACTGGTTTCTGTGACAAGGCACGAGCTCTCCTGGTGTTACAGAACGCAAGTCTGTTTCCCAATACACAGTGAGACCAAGCAATACATCAGAGTTTGGAACAGAGAAAGGTTTAATGCAGGGCCATGCAGGGAGATGAATGGCTCATGCCTTAAAAATCTCAAACTCCCTGAAAACTTTCAGCAAATCACTTTTATAGGAAAGATGAAGGAGGGTTGTGGTTAGTTGTTGCAAACTTCTTGGCATCAGATCTTTCGTTCTTGAGGTTGTCATGGTCAGGTAATGATGTTCTTATAAATCTCTACCACATGAATATTATTGTCTTTTCTGACAAGAAGGGGCAAGGTCCTAAGGCACAACCTTTACTCTCTGAAGTCCAAGTCCTGGCTAAAAGGATACAGGTTACCCTGCCTGGGAGCATTTGTCCAGCACCCAATTTGGCTCCTCTTGCCAGGGCCCAGGCCCATTTAAAGAGGCAGATCTCAGCTGACAGTGCCCTCAAGGCCTGGTCCCCAGACCCTGCCCAGCCATCATCACTGAAGGAGCCAGGTGCCTAGGATCCAACTGCCCTCTGCCTCCTAAAGCCTTCCAAACAGCAGGGGCCAGGTCTCACAAACTGTGACCCATGCAGGCTGCCGCTGCCATTAGGTCACAGAGATGGGATTGTTCTTCAGTTGCTCAGTCATGTCTGACTCTTTGCGACCCCATAGACTGCAGCATGCCAGGCTTCCCTGTCCTTCACCATCTTCCAGAGCTTGCTCAAACTCATGTCATTGAGTCGGTGATACCATCCAATCATCTCATCCTCTATCATCCCCTTCTCCTCCAGAGGTGGGGATGAGGAGGCTAATGAAGGTGAAGTGAGTTGCCCAAGAAAGTCCCCAAATTGGGATTTGACTTCAGAACCCAAGTCCTCAACCCATACGGCAGTGATTCTTAAGGGTCATCCACATTAGAACCCACTGCAAAAGTACAAATTCCCAGCCCCGAACCCAAGCTGACTGAATCAGGCTGTCTAGGGCTGGGGCCTGGGACCTGCAGCCCTACTCTCTGGCATGGAGATTCACTACACAACTGGGGCAGATATCATTTTCCAAAGAAAGACACATCTATACTCTTACTCCAGTCCACCTGCTTTTCTTGTGAGGTAATTGACACTCTTCTCTCTTGAGGTAGGGATCTAGGTTCCCTCCCCTTAAATTTTGATGAGGTCTTGTGGTTTCTCCAAGTTGTGAAGTCCTGTGGAAGTGATATTATGTAACGAGGTTAGCTCATCAAGAGGATACAGCTTCTGCCTGGTGCTTTCAGGAGCTCTTGTGCTCTCCCTGTCTCTGTGCTCGCCTCTGAAACCCAGTCACCATGTTATGAGAAAGTCCAGACTACACAGGCCCTGTGTGAGTGTTACAGCTAAACGCCCCAGGTAAGATTTCAACCAGAATCAACCACCAGGCGTATGCATGACTGAGCCTTTGGGTGATCCCAGTTCCCCAGCCTTCAAGCCTCTGGCTGAAGCCTCAGGCATTGTGAAGCAGAGGCAAACTGACCCCAGTGTGCCTTGACCCACAAGTTTGGCTCTCTGACCCCAGAAACTGTGAGAGATAATACATGGCAGTTGTGTTAAACCACAAAACTTGAGATAATGTATTACAAAGCAAGTGACAGCTAATGTGGCACCCAAGTCTGAGAGCACCGTGCTGGGCTCCACAATTCCCCAAGGCTTGCAGGGCCCTTGGGCAATACCCCTCTGCAGCCAGCAAGCCTCCACTACAGCTCAGCCCAGGCTGAGTTCTGTATGTGCCCATACCTATAGCTTCTCAGGTACAAAGATCCACTGACTCTCCTGCTGCTGCAATCTGGGTTCACACCTTCCTGGATAAGTAATGCCGTAGCTAAAGCAAGATCAGAAAAGAACTAAGGACCAAGTTCAACCCTGGGTTGACTTCAGATAGAGTTCAATGGAGAGGTGGGCTCAGTTTATCTTAAGTATTTGAAGTGGGAATGGGGAGCTGGGAGTAAGCTGAAGCAGTGTTTGATAAGTAATACCAGTCTCTCTTCTTGGAGGAATTCATTTGCTCAGGGAGCAAATCACAATTGTTTGTAGTTGACATCTAGTGTCTATGCAAAAAGAGAACCAGAATATGGCAGTCTTTAAAGCCAACAGTCTTGAATTTCATCTTGACTCTAGTTCTCCATAACAAGTCAACTTGGGAAAATCATTTTGCCTCTTTGAAATCAGTTATACCACTTCATATGGTGATTGTGAAGACTGAACAAGATGATCCATAATAAATCCTTTACATAGAGCCTCAACAACTGAGATTCATACAGGTTCATAACATTGTACAGGAGGTGGTCACCAAAACCATCCCCAAGAAAAAGAAATGCAACAAGGCAAAAAGACTCTCTGAGGAGGCCTTACAAATAGCTGAGAAAAGAAGAGAAGCAAAAGGCAAAGGAGAAAGGGAATGGTATAGCCAACTGAATGCAGAGTTCCAAAGAATAGCAAGGAGAGAGAAGAAAGGCTTCTTCTCTCTTAATTGAACACTGTAAAGAAATAGATGAAAAGAATAGAATGGGAAAGACTAGAGATCTCTTCAAGAAAATTAGAGATACCAAGGGAACACTTCATGCAAAGATGGGCTCAATAAAGGACAGAAATGGTATGGACATAACAGAAGCAGAAGATATTAAGAAGAGGTGGCAAGAACACACAGAAGAACTATACAAAAAAGATCTTCATGACCTGGATAACTACAATAGTGTGATCACTCACCTAGAGACAGACATCCTGAAATGTGAAGTCAAGTAAGCCTTAGGAAGCATTACTACAAACAAAGTTAGTGGAGGTTATAGAATTCCAGTTGAGCTACTTCAAATCCTAAAAAATGATGCTGTGAAAGTGTTGCACTCAATATGCCAGCAAATTTGAAAAACTCAGTGGTAGCCACAACTGGAAAAGGCCAGTTTTTATTCCAATCCTAAAGAAGGGCAATGCCAAAGAATGTTCAAACTACTGTACAATTGCCTTCATTTCACATGCTAGCAAGGTAACACTAAAAATCCTTCAAGCAAGGCTTCAACAGTATGTGAACCAGGAAACTCCAGATATACAAGTTGGATTTAGAAAAGGCAGAGCAATCAGAAATCAAATTTCCAAAATTCGTTGGATCCTAGAAAAAGTGAGGGAATTCCAGAAAAACATCTACTTCTGTCTTATTGACCACACTAAAGTGTTTGACTGTGTGGGTCACAACAAACTGTGGAAAATTCTTAAAGAGATGGGACTACCAGACCACCTTACCTGTCTCCTGAGATATCTGTATGCAAGTCAAGAAGCAACAGTGAACCAGACATGGAACAATGGACTGGTTCTAAATTGGGAAAAGAGTGCATCAAGGCTGTATATTGTCACCCTGCTTGTTTAACTTATATGAAGAGTACAGCATATGAAATGCCAAGCTGGATGAAGCACAAGCTGGAATCAAGATTGCTGGGAGAAATATCAATAACCTCAGATATGCAGATGACACCACCCTTATGGCAGAAAGTGAAGAGGAACTTAAGAGCCTCTTGATGAAAGTGAAAGAGGAGAGTGAAAAAGCTGGCTTAAAACTCAACATTCAGAAAACTAAGATCATGGTATTTGGTCCCATCACTTTATGGCATACAGATGGGGAAAGAATGGAAACAGTGAGATACTTTATTTTCTTGGGCTCCAAAATTACTGCAGATGGTGACTGCAGCCATGAAATTAAAAGATGCTTGTTCCTTGGAAGAAAAGCTGTAACAAACTTAGTGTATTAAAAAAGCAGAGATATTACTTTGCTGACAAGGTCCATATAGTCAAAGCTATGGTATTTCCAGTAGTCATGTATGGATGTGAGAGTTGGACCATAAAGAAAGCTGAGTGCCAAAGAATTGATGCTTTTGAACTGTGGTCTTGGAGAAGGCTCTTAAGAGTCCCTTGGACTGCAAGGACATCAAACCAGTCAATCCTAAAGGAAATCAGTCCTGAATATTCATTAGAAGGACTGGTGCTAAAGCTGAAGCTCCAATACTTTGGCCACCTGATGCCAAGAATTGATTCATTAGAAAAGACCGTGATGCTGGAAAAGATTGAAGGCAGGAGGAGAAGGAGACAACAGAGGATGAGAGGCTGGATGGAATCACCAACTCTATGGACATGAGTTTGAGCAAGCTCTGGGAGTTGGTGATGGACAGGGGAGCCTGCGTGCTGAGCCCTGGGATCACAAAGAACCAAACATGACTGAGCAACTGAAGTGAACTCAACTCACATCCATATGTGACTCCTGGAACAACCATAGCTTTGACTATCCAGGCCCTTGTCATCAAAGTGATTTCTCTGTGTCTATTTTTTCAAATTAATTAATTTTTTATTGAAGGATAATTACTTTACAGAATTTTCCTGTTTTCTGTCAAACCTCAACATGAACCAGCTATAGGTATACTTATATACCCTCCTTTTTGAAACTCTCTCCCATCTCGCTCCCCATCCCACCCCTCTAGGTTGATACAGAGCCCCTGTTAGTGTTTCCTGAGCCATACAGAAAATTCCTGTTGGCTAACTATTTTACATATGGTAATGTAAGTTTTCATGTTACTCTTTCCATACATCTCACCCTCTCCTCCTCTCTCCCTATGTTCATAAGTCTATCTCTATGTGTTTCTGCATTGCTGCCCTGTAAATAAATTCTTTAGTACCATTTTTCTAGATTCGATATATGTGTGTTAGAATATGATATTTAGCTTTCTCTTTCTAACTCACTTCACTCTGTATAATGGGTTCTCAGTTCATCCACCTCATCAGAACTGACTCAAATACGTTCTTTTTTAATGGTTGAGTAATATTCCATTGTGTATATGTATCACAATTTCTTTATCCATTCATCTGTCAATGGCCATCTAGGTTGCTTCCATGTACTAGCTATTATAAATAGTGCTGCAATGAACAAAGGGATGCATGTGTCTCTTTCAATTTTGGTTTCCTCAGGGTATATGCCTAGGAGTGGGATTGCTGGGTCATATGGTGGTTTTATTCCTAGTTTTTAAAGGAATCTCCATACTGTCATCCATAGTGGCTGTATCAATTTATATTCCCACTAACAGTGCAAGAGAATTCCCTTTTCTCCACACCCTTTCCAGCATTTATTGTTTGTAGACTTTGATGAGGGCCATTCTGACTGGTGTGAGGTGACGTCTCATTGAAGTTTTGATTTGCACTTCTCTAATAATGAGTGATGCTGAGCATCTTTTCATGTGTTTGTTAGCCTTCTCTATGTCTTCTTTGAAGAAATGTTTGTTTAGGTCTTTTTCCCATTTTTTGATTGGGTTGTTTGTTTTTCTGGTATTAAGTTGTATGAGTTGCTTGTATATTTTGGAAATTAATCCTTTGTCAGTTGTTTCAGTTGCTATTATTTTCTCCCATTCAGAGGGTTGTCTTTTCACCTTGCTTATGCTCAAACTACTGCACAATTGCACTAATCTCACATGCTAGTAAAGTAATGCTCAAAATTCTCCAAGCCAGGCTTCAGCAATATGTGAACCGTGAACTTCCTGATGTTCAAGCTGGTTTTAGAAAAGGCAGAGGAACCAGAGATCAAATTGCCAACATCCGCTGGATCATGGAAAAAGCAAGAGAATTTCAGAAAAGCATCTATTTCTGCTTTATTGACTATACCAAAGCCTTTGACTGTGTGGGTCACAATAAACTGTGCAAAATTCTGAAAGAGATGGGAATACCAGACCACCTGATCTGCTTCTTGAGAAATTTGTATGCAGGTCAGGAAGCAAAAGTTAGAACTGGACATGCAACAACAGACTGGTTCCAAATAGGAAAAGGAGTTCGTGAAGGCTGTATATTGTCACCCTGTTTATTTAACTTATATGCAGAGTACATCGTGAGAAACGCTGGACTGGAAGAAACACAAGCTGGAATAAAGATTGCCAGGAGAAATATCAATAACCTCAGATATGCAGATGACACCATCCTTATGGCAGAAAGTGAAGAGGAACTAAAAAGCCTCTTGATGAAAGTGAAAGTGGAGAGTGACAAAGTTGGCTTAAAGCTCAACATTCAGAAAACAAAGATCATGGCATCCAGTCCCATCACTTCATGGAAAATAGATGGGGAAACAGTGGAAACAGTGTCAGACTTTATTTTTCTGGGCTCCAAAATCACTGCAGATGGTGACTGCAGCCATGAAATTAAAAGACGCTTACTCCTTGGAAGGAAAGTTATGACCAACCTAGATAGCATATTCAAAAGCAGAGACATTACTTTGCCAACAAAGGTTCATCTAGTCAAGGCTATGGATTTTCCTGTGGTTATGTATGGATGTGAGAGTTGGACTGTGAAGAAGGCTGAGCACCGAAGAATTGATGCTTTTGAACTGTTTTGGAGAAGACTCTTGAGAGTCCCTTGGACTGCAAGGAGATCCAACCAGTCCATTCTGAAGGAGATCAGCCCTGGGATTTCTTTGGAAGGAATGATGCTAAAGCTGAAACTCCAGTACTTTGGCCACCT
>NW_011494635.1:9230776-9274957 GCF_000754665.1 Bison bison bison
TTTAATTAGTTCCCACTTGTTTACTTTTGTTTTTATTTTCATTACTCTAGGAGGTGGGTCATAGAGGATCTTGCTTTGATTTATGTCATTGAGGGTTCTGCCCATGTTTTCCTCTAAGAGTTTTATAGTTTCTGATCTTACATTTAGGTCTTTAATCCATTTTGAGTTTAACCCACTGCAGTATTCTTGCCTGGAGAATCCCATGGACAGAGGAGCCTGGAGGGCTACAGTCCACAGGGTCGCAAAGAGTCGGACATGACTGAGCGACTTCACTTTCACTTTCTATGGTGTTAGGAAGTGTTCTAATTTCATTCTTTTACACGTAGCTGTCCAGTTTTCCCAGCACCATTTATTGAAGAGGCTGTCTTTGCCCCATTGTATATTCTTGCCTCCTTTGTCAAAAATAAGGTACCCATAGGTGCATGGGTTTATTTCTGGGCTTTCTATCTTGTTCCATTGGTCTATATTTCTGTTTTCCTGCCAGTACCATACTGTCCTGATGCCTGTAGCTTTGGAGTATACCTGAAGTCAGGAAGGTTGACTCCTCCAGCTCAATTCTTCTTTGGCAAGACTGCTTTGGCTGTTTGAGGTCTTTTGTGTTTCCATGTGAATTGTGAAATTTTTTGTTCTAGTTCTGTGAAAAATGCCATTGGTAATTTGATAGGAATTGCACTGAATCTGTAGATTACTGGGAGAAATATCAATAACCTCAGATATGCAGATGATACCACCCTTATGGCAGAAAGTGAAGAGGAACTAAAAAGCCTCTTGATGAAAGTGAAAGAGGAGAGTGAAAAAGTTGGCTTAAAGCTCAACATTCAGAAAACGAAGATCATGGCATCTGGTCCCATCACTTCATGGCAAATAGATGGGGAAACAATGGAAACAGTGTCAGACTTTATTTTGGGGGGCTCCAAAATCACTGCAGATGGTGACTGCAGCCATGAAATTAAAAGACGCTTACTCCTTGGAAGGAAAGTTATGACCAACCTAGATAGCATATTGAGGAGCAGAGACACTACTTTGCCAACAAAGGTCCGTCTAGTCAAGGCTAGGTTTTTCCAGTGGTCATGTATGGATGTGAGAGTTGGACTGTGAAGAAAGCTGAGCACTGAAGAATTTATGCTTTTGAACTGTGGTGTTGGAGAAGACTCTTGAGAGTCCCTTGGACTGCAAGGAGATCCAACCAGTCCATCCTAAAGGAGACCAATCCTGGGTATTCATTGGAAGGACTGATGTTGAAGCTGAAACTCCAATATTTTGGCCACCTCATGCTAAGAGTTGCCTCACTGAAAAAGACCCTGATGCTGGGAGGGATTGGGGGCAGAAGCAGAAGGGAACGACAGAGGGTGACATGGCTGGATGACATTACCGACTCAATGGACCTGAGTCTGGGTAAACTCTGGGAGTTGGTGAAGGACAGGGAGGCCTGGCATGCTGTGATTCATGGGATCGCAAAGAGTCGGACACAACTGAGCAACTGAACTGAACTGAACTGAACTGAATAATTAGTGATGTTGAGCATATTTTCATGTGCCTCTTGGTCATCTGTCTTCTTTGAAGAAATGTCTTTTTAGGTCTTCTGCCCATTTTTTATTGGGTTATTTGTTTATTTGTTTGTTGCTGAGCTGCCTGAGCTGTTTGTTTATTTTGGAGATTAAGCCCTTGTCAATTGCTTCATTTGCAAACATTTTCTCCCATTCTGAGGGTTGTCTTTTCATCTTGTTTATGGTTTTCTTTGCTGTGCAAAAGCTTTTAAGTTTAATTAGATCCTATTTGTTTATTTTTGTTTTTATTTTCATTAATCTAAGAGATGAGTCCAAAAAGATCTTGATGTGATTTATGTCAAGAAATGTTCTGCCTATATTTTCCCCCAAGAGGTTTCCCCCCTCCCCAAATGTTTTATAGTGTCTGATCTTACATTGAGGTCTTTAACCCATTTTGAATTTATTTTTGTGTATGGTGTTAGAAAGTGTTCTAATTTTATTCTTTCACATTAAAGCTGTCGTGTTCCAGTACCACTTATTGAAGAGATGGTCTTTTTTCCATCGTATATTCTTGCCTACTTTTCCATAGATTAGGTGACCATAGATGTGTGGGTTTATCTCTGGGCTCTCTATCCTGTTCCTTTCATCTGTATTTCTGGTTTTGTGCCAATACTGTTTTTATGCCCGTATTTCCATAATATAATCTGAAGTCAGGGAGCCTGATTCCTCCAACTCCATTTTACTTTCTCAAGATCACTTTAGCTATTTGGGGTCTTTTGTGTTTCCATAAAAATTATAAAATTTTCTGTTCTAATTCTGTGAAAACCATGCTATCAGTAATTTGATAAGGATTGCATTGAATCTGTGGATAGCTTTGAATAGTATAGTCATTTTCACAAAATTGATTTTTCCAATCCAAGAACATATGTCCTTCCATCTGTTTGTGTAATCTCTAATTTTCTTCATCAGCATCTTATAGTTTTCTGAGTATAGGTCTTTTTCTTCCTTCGTAGGTTTATTCCTAAGCATTTTATTTATTTTTTGTTGCAGAGGAAATGGGATTGTTTCCTTAATTTCTCTTTCTTACCTTTCATTGTTAGTTTATAGCAGTGAAAGAGATTTCTGTGCATTAATTTTGTATCCTACAACCTTACCAAATTCATTGATTAGCGCTGGTAGTTTTCTGGTGGCATCTGTAAGATTTTCTATGTAAAATATCATGTCATCTGCAGTGACAATTTAACTTTTTCTTTTCCAATTTGGATTCCTTTTCTTTTTCTTCTCTGATTATTGTGGCTAGAACTTCCAAAACTATGTTGAATAATAGTGTTTAGAGTGGACACCCTTGTCTTGTTCCTGATCCTAGAGGAAATGCTTTCTGCTTTTCACCATTTAGTATGATGTTAGATGTAGGTTTGTTATATATGGCTTCTATCATGTTGAGGTATTATGCAGTGGCTCAAACAGTAAAGAATCTGCCTGCAGTGCAGGAGACCCAGCTTCGATTCCTGGGCCAGGAAGGTGCCCTAGAGAAGGAAGTGACAACCCACTCCAGTATTCTTGCCTGGAATATCCCATGGACAGAGGACCCTGGCAGGCTACAGTAGATGGGGTCACAAAGAGTCAGACATGACTGAGCAATGAACACTTTACTTCATGTTGAGTATATGTACTCTATTCCCACTTTCTGGAGAGTTTTTTTTTTTTTTTATCATAACTAGATGTCAAAAACTTTTCTGCATCTATTGAGATGATCATATGGTTTTTATCCTTCAATTTATAAATATGATGTATCACATTGATTGACTTGTGTATAGTGAAGAATCCTTGCATTCCTGGGATCAATCCCACTTGATCTTGGTATATGATCCTTTCAGTGTGCTGTTGAATTCTGTTTGCTAGTATTTTTTTGGAGATATTTGCATATGTGTTTATCAGTGATATTGGTCTATAATTTTCTTTTTTTGTGATACCTTTGTCTAGTTTTGGTATCAGGGTGATGGTGAGCTTGGGAGTGTTCCTTCTTCTGAAATTTTTTGGAAAAGTTTGAAAAAAATGAATGTTAGCTCTTCTTTAAATGTTTGATAAAATTTTCCTGTGAAGACATCTGGTCTGGGACTTTCGTTTGTTGGAAGATTTTAAATCACTCTTTCAATTTCATTACTTGTGATTGGTTTGTTTATGTTTTCTATTGCTTCCTGGTTCAGTCTTGGAAGGTTGTGTCTTTCTATACAACAAATTTATATACAAGAAATTTATCCATTTCTTCTAGATTGTCTATTTTATTGGCATTTATTTGCTTGTAGTAGTCTCGTATGATCCTTTTATTTCTGTGGTGTTCCTTGTACCTCCTCCTTTTCCACTTCTAATTTTATTTATTTGAGTCCCTCCCTTTTTTTTTTTTTTTCTTGATGAGTCTGGTGAAAGGCTTATCAATTTTGTTTATCTTCTCAAAGAACCAGCTTAAAGTTTCATTGATCTTTGCTATTTTCTTCATTTTTATTCCATTTATTTCTGTTCTGATCTTTATGATTTCTTTCCTTCTACTAACTTTAGGGATTTTTTTTTTCTTCTTTTTAGTTGCTTTAGGTGTAAGATTATATTGTTTATTTGAGATTTTTCTTGTTTCTTGAGGTAGGGTTTTATCGCTATAAATCTCCCTCTTAGAATTGTTTTTGCTGAAACCCAAGGATTTAGGGTCATTGTGTTGTCATTTGTTGCTATGTATTTTTAAAATTTCTCTCTGATTTCTTCAGTGATACTTTGGTTATTGAGCAGCACATTGCTTAGCCTCCGGGTGTTTGTGTTTTTTAGTTTTTCCCCCTTGCTGCTGCTGCTGCTGCTAAGTCGCTTCAGTCGTGTCCGACTCTGTGCGACCCCATAGATGGCCTCCCACCAGGCTCCCCTCTCCCATAATTGCTTTCTTATCTCATAGTGTTGTGGTTGGGAAAGATGCCTGATACAATTTCAGTTTTCTTAAATTTACCAAGGCTTGATTTGTGACCCAAGATGTGATCTATCTGAATAATGTTCCATGCGCACTTGAGTAGAAAATGCATTCTATTGCTTTTGGATGGAATGTTCTATAAATATCTATTAAGTGATCTGGTCTATTGTGTCATTCAAAGCTTATGTTTTCTTATTTTTTGTCTGGATGATATGCCCATTGGTGTAAGTGGGGTGTTAAAGTTTCTTACTATTATTGCATTACTGTCAATATCCCTTTTTACGGCTGTTAACATTTGTCTTATGTATTGAGGTGTTTCTCAATATAAATATTTATAATTATTATATCTTCTTCATGGATTGATCCCTTGATCATTGTATAGTATCTTTCTTTATCTCTTGCAACAGTCTTTATTTTAAAGTCTATTTTATCTGATATGAATATTGCTACTCCAGCATTCCTTTGATTTCCATTTGCATGGAATATCTTTTTCCATATCCTCACTTTCAGTCTGTATTGTCCTTAGGGCTGAAGTGGGTCTCTCATGGAAAGCATGTATTTGGGTCTTGTTTTTGTATCCATTCAGCCAGTCTGTGTCTTTTGGTAGGAGCATTTAATCCATTTACATTTAAGATAATTATTGATATGTATGTTCCTATTACCATTTTATTAATTGTTTTGGGTTTGTTTTTGTAGGTCTTTTCTTCTCTTGTGTTTCTTGCCTAAAGAAGTTCCTTTAGGATTTGTTGTAAAGCTTCTTTTGTGGTGCTCAATTCCCTTAGATTTTGCTTACCTGTAAAGGTTTCTCTCTTTTTTTAACCATGCCGTGCAGTTTATAGTTGTGGATCTTAGTTCTACAACCAAGGATTGAACATGCACTCTCGGCAGTGAAAATGTGGAATTCTAACCACTGGACCATGTCTATAAAACTTTTGATTTCTCTTGCTGGGTAGAGTAATCTTGGTTTTAAGTTTTCCCCTTTCATCACTTTAAATATATCCTAACACTCTCTTCTGGCCTGCAAAGTTTCTGCTGCTTTTCCCTTGCTACTTTTAATATTTTTTTTTAATTTAATTTTTATTTTGATTAAAATTTGTCTCAGCATGTTTTTTCTTGAGTTTATGCTGTGTGGGACTCTGCATGTCCTGGATGTGGGTGGCTATTTCCTTTCCCATGTTAGGAAAGTTTTTGACTATAATCTCTTAAAATATTTTCTCAGATGCTTTCTCTTTCTCTTATTCTGGGACCCCCTCCCCCAAATAATTTGAACGTTGGTATGTTTAATATTGTCCCAGAGGTCTCTAAGACTCTCCTCATTTCTTTTCATTCTTTTTACTCCTTCGCAGTTCTTTCCACCATTCTATCTTCCGTCTCATGTATATTCATTATTCTGTCTCAGTTATTCTGCTACTGATTTCTTCCAGGGTATTTTCCTTTTCAATTATTGTGCTGTTTAGCATTGTTTATTTGTCCTTTAGTTTTTTTTTTATGCCCTTGTTAAACATTTCTTGTATTTTCCCTGTCCATGCCTCCATTCTATTTCTGAGACTTTGGATCATCTTTACTATCATTGCTCCAAATTTTTTTTTAAGTAGGTTGCATATTTCCTCTTCATTTATCTGGTCTTGTAGGCTTTTACTTTGCTGCTTCTGCTGTAACATATTTTTCTGTTACCTCAATGTTTTTAATGGTGGGACTGTTCCTGTGTTGCTGTTTGTTTGGCCTAAGGTGTCCAGCGTTGGCATTTTCAGACAGTTGGATTGAGCTGGGTCTTGGTGCTGAGATGAGGACCTCTGGGAGAGCTCACACTGATTCATATTCCCTGAAGGGTGAATTTCTCTGTTAGTCCAGTGACTTGGACTAAGCACTCCCACAACAGGGGCTCAGGCCTGACTCCTAGACTGAGAACCAAGGCCCCACAAGCTGCATAGTACAGCAGAAACAAACAAACAAAAAAACCAAAATAACAACAAAAGAAAAAAGCAGAAACAAACAAAGCCCCAGGCAAATAATAAAAACAACACTAAACAAACAAAAACAAATGAAAAGAAACAAATATAACCCAACACAGAAAACAAAAGCAAATCCAAGCAAACAAAATAAACCAAACCAAGTAAACAAAACTGAAATGAAATAAAAATAAAAAATAGACAACAGGCTAAAAAAGCAGAAGACTAACAAAGAATAAAACACAAAATAAAATTAGACAAATGAATATATTAGAAAAAATTAAAATTATACAGCAAAAAAAAAAAGAGTGAAAGAAAGTAAAAATAACTCCCTTGTATCTATGCTATCTCTGCTATAAAAGACACTTGTATCTCTGCTTAAAAGATGCTTGCTCCTTGGAAGAAAAGCTATGACCAACTTAGACAGAATATTTAAAAGCAGAGACATTACTTTGCCAACAAAGGTCCATCTAGTCCAAGCTAGATGTCATGTATAGATGACAGTAGTCATGTATAGATGTTAGTGTTGGACTATAAAGAAAGCTGAGCACCAAAGAATTGATGCTTTTGAACTGTGGTGTTGGAGAAGACTCTTGAGAGTCCCTTGGACTGCAAGGACATCAAACCAGTCCATCCTAAAGGAAATCAGTCCTGATTGTTCATTGGAAGGACTGATGCTGAAGCTGAAGCTCCAATATTTTGGCCACCTGCTGCAAAGAACTGACTCACTGGAAAAGACCTTGATGCTGGGAAAGATTGAAGGCAGGAGGAGAAAGGGATGACAGAGGATGAGATGGTTGGATGGCATCACCAACTCAATGGACATGAGTTTGAGCAAGCTCTGGGAGTTGGTGCTGGACAAGGAGGCCTGGCGTGCTGCAGTCCATGGGGTTGCAAAGAGTCAGACATGACTGAGCGACTGAATTGAACTGATCTCTGCTATCAGTGTTATTGCCCCCATGGTGAGCTATATCTAACTCCAGCCTCTCCATGAGGGCCTCCAAGACCTCTAGGTAGGTCTCTGGCCCTGTTGTGTCAGTCCCACTTCTGTGTGTTTTATTTTACTAGCATCTGATCCTGAAGCTGGCACAGAGCACACATGCCTGGGCAGGCCAGCTGGGGCACAAACCTTGCAGAGGGGCCTCTCTCGACCTGCCTGAATCCATGTGGCTAGAAGAGGCCCTGTCAGCAGTGGTGTCTGTGCTACCAGGACCTGCCTGGCCCATAGAGGCTTTGGTAGGGGTGGGGTTCATACTTTGGACCCTAGCAGGCTCACTGGGGCCTAAACAGGTAGGGGAGACCTTGGCTTGAAGGAAAGTGAGCCTGCTCAGGTGTGTGTCCCTGCCACTGCCCAAGGAGTCTGGGCCAACAGATAGGGAAATGAGTCACAATGGTGGCCTCACCATTTGCGAGCCACTCAACAACGGTACCTCTCTGACCTGGTGGCCTGGGCTTCCTCCACCAAACTTCCCGACCATGGAGCTCTTCCCTCCTGCTGCCCCAGGTTGCCTCCCCATTGCCAAGAGCCCACCTTCCAAACCCTACTCTCTAGCATTTAGCCCTTCTCTCCACAAGAAGGCACACATCTCAAGCTGGGGTATGCAAGGCTGTGGCACAGACCCTGTGCATAGATCCCACTCTATAGACTGGCTACCATGTTCCCCTCTGATCCCCCAATGCCCTAAAGGTCCCTCTCTCTTCCTGCTGATTCCCTCACCATGAGTGGGCCCCTCTGAGTGTAAGAATCTCTCTTCTCCCCCAGACCCCCTTAGGAGTACCAGTCCCATCCCACCTCCACTTTTCTTCCACCCTCCTTCCGTCCCATGTCCTACCCAGTCATGCAGGGATTTCCTCCCATCCCCTTAGGTGTCCAAGGTTCCCACTAGTGCTGAAAAAGTTCTCTGCTGGAATTGCTCTGAGGCATTCTTGCTGTACTTGTGAGGGGACATGAACTCCATGCACTCCTACTCTGCCATCTTGACTCCACCCCCAAAGAGCCTCATTCTTAATTATCACTCAGCTCAAGCCCCACCTGCCTGCTCCCTTTTAGGACAATGCCACCAGCAAAAAGGTCTTCTGGTTGTTCCCAGAACAGGAGCTTCCCAGAACTGCAGTGAGTATTCCCTCAGTTAGTCTTAGCTCTTGACTCTGGAGACCTAGGAACCTCTGGGCTCCCTCAGCCTCACTTTCTTCTGTTGTTGTTGTTCAGTTGCTCAGTCATGTCCGCTCTGTGACTCCATGGACTGCAGCACGCCAGGCTGCCCCGTCCTTCATGATCTCCTGGAGTTTGCTCAAACTCATGTCCATTGAATTGATGATGCCATCCAACCATCTCATCCTCTGTCATCCCCCTCTCCTCCTGCCTTCAATCTTTCCCAGCATCAGGGTCTTTTCAAATGAGTCAGTCCTTTGCATCAGGTGGCCAAAGTATCAGAGCTTCAACTTCAGCATCAGTCCTTCCAATGAACAATCAGGACTGATTTCCTTTAGGATTGACTGGTTTGACCTTCTTGCAGTCCAAGGGACTCTCAAGAGTCTTCTCCAGCACCACAGTTTGAAAGCATCAATTATTTGGTGCTCAGCCTTCATTATGGTCCAACTCTCACAGCCATACATAACTGCTGGAAAAACCATAGCTTTGACTATCTGGACCTTTGTAGGCAAAGTGATTATCTCTACTTTTTAATACGCTGTCTAGGTTTGTCATAGCTTTTCTTCTAAGGAGCAAGCGTCTTTTAATTTCATGACTGCAGCCATCAACCGTAGTGATTTTGGAGCCCAAGAAAACAAAGTCTGTCACTGTTTCCATTGTTTCCCCATCTATTTACAATGAAGTGATGGGACTGGATGCCATGATCTTAGTTGTTTGAATGCTGAGTTCTTAAGCCAGCTTTTTCACTCTCCTCTTTCATCTTTATCAAGAGGCTCTTTAGTTCCTCTTTGCTTTCTGCCATTAGGGTGGTATTATCTGAAAGTGAAAGTGTTAGTCACTCGGCCATGTTTGACCCTTTGTAACCCCATCCACTAGCCCACCACACTCCTCTGTCCATGAAATTCTCCAGGCAAGAACACTGGAGTGGGTTGCCATGTCCTTCTCCAGGGGATCTTCCTGACCCAGTGATTGAACCTGGGTTTCCTACATTGCATGCAGATTCTTTACCAGTCTGAGCCACCAGGGAAGCCCATCTGAGTTTACTGATATTTCTCCCAGCAATCTTGATTCCAGGTTGTGCTTCATCCATCCCATATTCTTCATATAAGTTAACGAAGCAGGGTTACAATATACAGCCTTGACATACTCCTTTCTCAATTTTGAACCGGTCTGTTGTTCTATGTCTGGTACTAACTGTTTCTTCTTGACCTTCTTAAAGGTTTCTCAGGAGGCAGGTAAGGTGGTCTGGTATTCCCATCTCTTTCAGAATTTTCCACAGTTTGTTATGATCCACACAGTCAAAGGCTTTAGCGTAGTCAATGAAGCAGAAGTAGATGTTATTCTGAAATTCCCTTGTTTTTTCTATGAGCCAATGGATGTTGGCAATTTGATCTCTGGTTCCTCTGCCTTTTCTAAATCCAGCTTGTACATCTGGAAGTTCTCAGTTCACATAATGTTGAAGCCTAGCTTTTGAGCATTACCTTACAATAGTTTAATATTGAGAAATTCTCACACGCCTGCCCAAGGAGACATGTACAGCATTCAAAGCAGCATTGTTTGTGTTAGCACCACTCAAATATCATAAAGAGGATCATGGAAAGATCAATACAATCATTACAATGAGCACTACATTTCAGTTAAGAAAGTACAGATACATGTTCCTAGATGGAATTATATAACAGGGATAATTGTGTCATTGTGGTAGATTTACAGCCTCCATTTGTGACTCCCTGCTATTGTGTTACAATGCCAAACCTTTCCCAATGCCTCATGGTAGACAGAGAGGAATTCCTCATCTCTTAATTTCAAGCAAAGTCATATGATTGCTTTGGCCTGTTGGTGGGCAAGACACAAGCTAATGCTAAAAGTGTTTGCCTTACTGGGCCTGCTCTCTTGTGTTCTTGCCTTTTGCTTTGTGAAGAGCAGGCTTTGAAAAGATACTGGTCTGGGAGACACATGAAGCAGGACTGGACCCAAACTGCAAACCAGTTGAATCTGGCTCAGTCAAACCCAACCAACCCCTTCAGGCCTAAAGAGAAATAACTGCTGGGTTTCCCTGATGATCCAGTGGTTAAAACTGCCCTTCCACTGTGGGAACATGGGTTTGATCTCTGGTTGGGGAAGTTCCACATGCCATATGGTGCAACCAGAAAACACTAGAAAACAGCAACAAGAAAAAACTATACTGCTACTGCTGCTGCTAAGTTGCTTCAGTTGTGTCCGACTCTGTGCGACCCCATAGACGGCAGCCCACCAGGCTTCCCCATCCCTGGGATTCTCCAGGCAAGAACACTGGAGTGGGTTGCCATTTCCTTCTCCAATGCATGAAAGTGAAAAGTGAAAGTGAAGTCGCTCAGTCGTGTCCGACTCTTAGTGACCCCATGGACTGCAGCCTACCAGGGTCCTTCATCCATGGGATTTTCCAGGCAAGAGTACTGGAGTGGGGTGCCATTGCCTTCTCCGAGAAAAAACTATAAGTAAGTGCTAATCATTGTATGCTACTGAATTTTGGGATTGTTAGTTATACAACACAACTGGGCAATGTGCATAGTATAAAAATATAAATATTTTTACAAACATGTGAAACTACTTAATAATTTTTGAGCACACAAATAATTTTTTAAAAACTATAAAGAAAAGCAAATGATCAAACAAAATTCAGAATAGTGATTACCCTTACCGTGAAGGATTAGACATAATTGTTGCTGGCACATAGAAGACCTCAGAAATAATGGTAATGTGGCTGAGAGATGGGTATACCAGTATGTACTTTCTTAGTACTCTCTATACATATAAATTCTATATAACCTCTCATTTATTTTGTAGAACACCATCATTTATTTCATTTTATTTAAAATGAGAGATAATTACATGAAAAACTTTAAATTATAAGAAAATGTATAAGAGCCTGGGACATAGCCCTAAAGTGTCTCCAATATGAATTCTTAAAATTGAGATGTAGAGAATATGAGTTATCAAAAAAGATGACCACAAGATTTAATCAAAATTACTAAATTAACAATGGCTGAAAAAGAAAACTCATCAGAAAAGTGAGTCCACAAAGCAAGTTACAAAAATTGAACAAAAATTTCGGATTAAAACTCTTAACCAATCAATCATGACTATAAACAAGAGGCAAAAGTAGAAATACAATCATTCTGGGAAGAGATACAAGCACAGAAGCATAAAAGAATTAATGGAGATTGGGGTTCAGGGTGGCAGACCGCTCAAATTGTTGAAAATGGTTTCTCCTGGGAACAGACAGAGTAGAAAGAGTTATTCCTAAAGAGCTATTTGATGCTCAATACCAAGTGAATGTACAATTATGATATATGATAAAGTGATAATATGCTTTCCCACTTTCACACCATACTTGAGTCTCCTTGGCACCAGCACAGCAGTGTTTGGGTCCCTGTGCCTGGGAGACCCTCCAATGATTCAGGTGTCTGTCATGTTCTCATATGACCTTCTAGCTCCCTGTCTTTCCTCCAGCTAGACTAGCTCTGCATGCCCAGCATTCTCCAAACCATTTCTATTTCCTTACTTCCCAGTGTAAATTTGGCTCCCCTGGGCACTGGTGCTCTGCTTCCAAGGTTTGATGTCCCAGAACTCAAGAGTCCCCAGCCCCTATTCTGATTCCAATGCTGCTACTCCCAGGATCTGCCCTATAGCCGCAGGACTCTATTTTCCCCTTGATTCTGTTGCTCACATCTGGACATTCAGCATGCAGCGGGATGACAGGGGACATGGCATTATTGGAAGTGGCAGCAGGTGAGTTTTGTTTACCGTCCCCAAGGAAACTTCAGGCCATGGGCACTGGGTGTGGGGCTTAGGTGGCAGGATCAGACAGCCCTCCTCAAGCTCTCTATTTATCCCAGCTCACTGGGACTATCAGGCGTTAGGAATTCCAGGAGAAAAGACAGCCCCATGGAGCCTCTGTTTCAAAGTTCTACCTCATTTCTAACTCAAAATGTGATCCTCTGAAGATCACTGCTGTGAACAACCATTTCCTTCACCTGTAACATATGAATTATCTCCTGACTCTGCACAGATCAGTGGGCCAGGTGATGCAGTGGAGGGGGAGAGAAGGGCCAGAGCTTGGAGGAGGAAAGTGTTGTGGAGATGTTTCTCCCTGGAGTAGACTGTTGGAGAACATTCAGCCTACAGGAGATTTTGAGGATGAATCATGAAATGGCTGGGATGGCAAGGACGTGAAGGTCAGACTGAGACCCACCAAGTGGCAGGCGTATTGGTGAGGTAGTCAGGAGAGGGGGATTTAGATATGGATTGATTTAAGTATGGGTTACAGTCTTAAGCACTGGAGAAGGAAATGGCAACCCACTCCAGTACTCTTGCCTGGAGAATCCCATGGATGAAGGAGCCTGGGAGGCTACAGTCCATGGGGTCACAAAGAGTCAGACATGACTGAGCGAGTTCTCTTTCTTTCATTTCTTTCTTTCTACAGTCTTAAGACCAAGAAGAGAGAAATCTGTGCAGAAGTGATGATTCTCCAAATTCTGATACTTCTGAATCCTTTTTCCCCAACACTCTTCAAGTCCAGCTCTCCTGTCTTGTGCAGTGGCGACAGCAGGTAACCAGAGAAGAAATGGCTACTTCAGGAAGATGAACCACTTGAAGGTTGAGGAAGATGATAGGTCAGGGCCTCAGTGCGAAGCCTTAGAAATCAGGTACAAAACTTTTCTGGGTGGTAAATATCTTACTAACACTGGGCCCTTGGATGAAACACCATGATGACATCCACTGATCAAGAAGGGAGTGTCCACATGAATCAACATTACCAGTGAGAGAAGTTAATGACATGATTACCTAGTGAAGGAAAAAGAACACCAAAGAGTGAGAGAGGCTGGAGAAGGTTCAGACAAGACAAAAGGAATGATTGAACTGATGTTACTGAAGCTCAAAAAAGCCAAAGCCCTACAGTGTATCTGAGCACAGGCTTGAGAGTGCAATCACCTGAGAAGACAGAGCAGTAAGGCCATGTGGCCTGAGGACCTAAGACTCAGTCAGATTTTGGTGGGAAGTTCTGACAGTTTATCCACCTTTCAGTTAAGTTTAGTCACTCAGTCATGTCTGACTCTTTGTGACCTGATGGACTGCAGAACTCGAGGCTTCTCTGTCAATCATCAACTCCCAAAGCTTGCTCAAACTCATGTCCATCAAGTTGGTAATGCCATCCAACCATCTCATCCGCTGTCATCCCCTTCTCCTCCTGCCTTCAGTCTTTCCCAGCATCAGGGTCTTTTCCAGTGAGTCAGTTCTTCACATCAGGTGGCCAAAGTATTGGAGCTTCAACTTCAGTATCAGTCCTTCCAATTAATGTTCAGGACTGATTTCCTTTAGGATTGACTGGTTTGATGTCCTTGCACTCCAAGGGACTCTCAAGAGTCTTCTCCAACACCACAGTTCAAAAGCATCAATTCTTTGGTACTCAAATTTCTTTATAGTCCAACTCTCCCATCCATACATGACTACTGGAAAAACCATAGCTTTTACTAGATGGACCTTTGTCGGCAAAGTAATGTCTCTGCTTTTAAATATGCTGTCAAGGTTAGTCATAGCTTTTCTTCCAAGGAGCAAGCATCTGTTAATTTCATGGCTACAGTCACTATCTGGAGTGATTTTGGAGCCCCAGAAAATAAAGTCTTTATTTTCCATTGTTTCCCCATCTATTTGCCATGAAGTGATGGGACAGGATGCCATGATCTTAGTTTTCTGAATGTTGAGCTTTAAGCCCACTTTTTCACTCTCCTTTTTCACTTTCATCAAGAGGTTCTGTAGTTTTTCTTTGCTTTCTGCCATAAGGGTGGTGTCATCTGCGAATCTGAGGTTATCGATATTTCTCCCAGCAATCTATATTCCAGCTTGTGCTTCATCCAGTCTGGCATTTCACATGATGTACTCTGCATCTAAGTTAAATAAGCAGGGTGACAATACACAGCCTTGATACTGCTTTCCCAATTTGGAACCAGTCTGTTGTTCCATTTCCAGTTCTAACTGTTGCTCCTTGACCTACATACAGGTTACTCAGGAGCCCTGTAAGACAGTCTGGTATTCCCATCTCTTTAAGAATTTTCCACAGTTTGTTGTGACCTACCAGTCAAAGGCTTTGCGTAGTCAATAAAGCAGAAGTAGATGTTTTTCTGGAACTCTCTTGCTGTTTCGATGATCCAGTGGATGTTGGCAATTTGATCTCTGGTTACTCGGCCTTTTCTAAATCCAGCTTGAATGTCTGGAAGTTCATGGTTCATATACTGTTGAAGGCTGGCTTGGAGAATTTTGATCACTACTTTGCCAGTGTGTGAGATGAGCACAATTGTGCAGTAGTTTGAACATTCTTTAACATTGTGTATTTTTTGGGATTGGAATGAAAACTGAACTTTTCCAGTTGTGGCCACTGTTGAGTTTTTCAAACTTGCTGGCATATTGAGTGCAGCACTTTTACAGCATCATCTTTTAGGATTTGAAATAGCTCAACTAGAATTCCATCCTCCACTAGCTTTGTAGTGCTGCTTTCTAAGGCCCACTTGACTTCACATTCCAGGATGCCTGACTCTAGGTGAGTAATCACACCATTGTGGTTATCTGGGTCATGAAGATCTCTCTTGTATAGTTCTTCTGTGTATTCTTGCCACCTCTTCTTAATATCTTCTGCTTCTATTAGGTCCATACCATTTCTGTCCTTTATTGTGCCCATCTTTGAGTGAAGTGTTCCCTTGGTATCTCTAATTTTCTTGAAGAGATTGCTGGTCTTCCCATTCTATTGTTTTCCTCTATTTCTTTGCATATTTGTTCTTCTAGAATTCATCATGAAAGAAAAGTATTAAATGAAAACTGATGAGTAAATGTTTGAGTGCAAATAAGGGTTAAAATGTTACTAAATTATAAAAAGAAGTTGAACTAGCAGGACATCTTTTGAAACACCACTGTGGCTCATGCAAATAAACAGACTCCAGAAAAGATTGGTAGGAGGTGAGCACAAGCTCTCAGGGGAGGTGAGCCACTGGGAGATAGTCAGTCTGTAGGACCCTGTGAACAACCAGCAAATGAGCTCCAAAGACAACGGGAATGGACAAGAACAGAGAATAAATGAAAGTTGTGGTTCAACAAGAGGAATATTTCAAAGCCCAAAGCCTGTAATAACACCTCCGGGATGATCTGGTCATGAAACCCTTCCAGAGAGAGGTCTTCAAACCCAAATTCACTGTTTGGACCAAAGATGGACACTGGCAAGGTCCCCCACCCCGTCCTGTGCCACCTGCGGTGACCTTCTCCCCTTTTAAGAGATGGGCTTAGAATGGAACTCCGGTTTGATGATAAGCCTCACTTCACATGCAGCTGATGATAACTTGATTACAACTTGAGTGTACATGAAATGGATTCATAGTCTGTTTCATGTGATTAAAACAAACCCAAACAACCACACCGATAACCTCACCTGGTGATTCTCACTTGGGAAATGGCCCCACTGACCACATCAGAAGGACTCCGACTTGGAGAATCTGGAGGAATGAAACATGTCCTGCTGGCTGGCTGTTGAAGAAGGTATTTGACCTTTACTTCCTTTGACCTTCATGAACTGTACAGCGGTGGCCGAGCTCTGAGAAGTCATCCTGGTCCAAGTCTCTCCCAGCAGCAAGGTGCAATGAGGAGTGAAGCTCACCCAGAACCCCCAATGCTCCCCAGGGTCTTTGCATGGAGATCAGTAGAGACCCCGTCCCCAACCGACCACAGCACATTTCATTAGTGGAGTCAGTTCCCCTATTATCACCCTCTGGGGAGGAGAACAGAGGCACACAGCCAGCAGGTGGCCCAGCTGGCCTTTGAAGTCAGCATTTAATGAGCGGCATCTGGTAAATGCTGGTTCTTCGGGCTTCTTGCCCTGTCAGCTCTCTACCCCGCTCTCAGACTGTCCCTGGGCCTCAAGACACAGAGGAGGGGGAGGAGAAGGCTGAGGCTGAAGATCTCAGAAATGAACCATGCAAGACCCGGCAGGGGCTGCATTCAGAATCCAGGTTTCTCTGAGTCCAGGCCCTTTCCTGGCAGATGTGAGGGCCAAGGCCAGAGTGGCGGCAGAGGGCAGCCCTGCTGGGCAGAAGTTTCCAGGGGAGACCAGAAGGAGCAGAGTTTCCCTGGATCAGCCATCCTGTCCCAGGTGGGAGGCAGCATCTGGGCACCCACAGCCTCCCTCAGCACAGGAGCCTGACCTGAGGCCACAGGAAGGAGCCAGCCATGCAGCTACCTTCAGCTCCCTCAGCATCCAAGCTGGTTGGAGACCTGTGAATTTTCAAAAGGAGAATGTGAGAGGCCGGAGGGCTTCTGTGGTCCCTACTGAGTCTCTCCCTACTGGGTTTCATCCATGGGTCTTTCCTGCCTTCCTCATTTTCTGTTCAGAATGAAAGGCTAAGATGGACAGATGGAGTTGGAGGGTGGTATTTCACCATGAAAATACCCAACTGGTTCTGTTTTTCTCTCAACTGAAAGAAATGACCTAAGTGACCACAGTGACAGTGTTTTCTAAATTATGTGTCTTTCTCTGGTAAAAACAAACTGAAACCAGGCATCTGGCTGACAGCAGGAGGGAGTAGGAGGCAGCCCTGGGTCTGCCCTTCATCTCACCAGGGCTCCCAGGGGAGAGGGGGTGGACTCTTAGGCATCATGGGGCCCCGATGGATCAGCAGGAGGGTGTCCCTCCCCTGAGGCAGCCCCCTCAGGACGATCAGGCTTGGCTGCTCAGAAAGGGACTGTCCTGAATGCACAGTGTCCCCTGAGGGAAGGGCTGTTCCTGGCATTTAAATGTGAGGAAACAGAGGCACAGAAAGGTGACACCACCTGCTCGGGGTGGCCTTGTGGTCATCACAGAACTGGGATGGGGCCTGTCATGTTCAGGTCTCTGCAGCCCACTCTCCAAGGGAAAACAGGGCGCGAGGACGGGCACTGAAGGCCAAACTTGCACTCAGCATCAGGGGTCCCGCCTCATTCAGGGCATGGTTCCCATGGCACCTTCATCTGTGCCCACCAGGAGGAATCTGGTAAAATAAAAAATCAAGGTAACTCTGATCTTCAGCAGCAACCATGGTGGGGGGAGCTCATCTCATTCCCCAGGGACCAGGCAACTCCCTTTTGGTCACTTCTTTTGTCTCTCTCTTTTTTTTTTTTCATTTTACAGATTTATTCAGATACAATTCATATACCATATAATCATTCATTTAAAATGTACACTGGTTTTTAGCATATTCATAGATACGCATCCATCATCACAATCTAATTTTAGAACATTTTTATCACCCCAAAGAAAAACTGTACCTATTAGCAGTCATTTCTATTTATCATGATGGCTCCAGTCCTAAACAACCTCTGTCTAGGTTATCTACTTTCTCTATAGATTTGCCAACTTGAACATTTCTTATAAATGGAATTTTACAACATGTGGCCTCTTGTGGCTGTCTTCTTTTATTTCATATGTTATCAAAGTTTGTTCTTATTGAATTGTGTATCAGAACCACACTCCCTTATCACTGAAAAATTCCATTTTATGTATAAGCCACATTTTATTTACCCATAAATTCATGGCTGAGTATTTGGACTGTTTCCACCCTTGGTCTATGCTGAGTAAACTGCTATGAACATTCAGGTAAAGCTTATGCCTGGATGTAGGTTTTTATTTCTCTTGCATATATACCTAGAAGTGAACTTTGTCAAAGTGTGGCTCTGGGTGTTAGTCTCTCAATTGTGTCCAACTCTGCAACTCTATGGACTGTAGCCCATCAGGCTCCTTTGTCCATGGAATTCTCCAGGCACGAATACTGGAGTGGATAGCCATTCCCTTCTCCAGGGGATCTTTCCAACCCAGGTATTGAACCTGGGTCTCCCACATTGCAGGTGGATTCTTTACTGTCTCAGCCACCTGAAAAGTCCAAAGTGTAACTCTATGTTCAACCTTTTGAGGAAACACCCAACGGTTTTTTAAAAAGTGCCTTCATCATTTTAGATTCTCACCAGCAATCTTCAAGCATTCCTTTCCCCCATCCTAACACTTAACTGTTTGTCTTTCTAGCTATAGCCATCCTCGTGGAACGTTATCATTCATCCTGGAGGAGTGGACTCTTATTGTGCTCTCAATTTGCATTTCCCTGGTGACTAATGATATTGAGCATCTTTTCATGCTTATTGGCTGTTTTGTATATTGTCTTTGGAGATATGTCTATTCAAGTTTTTGCTCATATTTTAGTTGGGTTTGGGGGGTTTTAGGTTGAGTTGTAAGAGTCTTTTATGGATTCTAGATAAAAATTATCTTATTAGATGTATAATTTGCAAACATTTACTTCCATTCTGTGAGCTATCTTCTCACTTTTGTGGTGTTGTCCTTTGAAGTACAAAATTTTTAATTTTGATCAAGTCCACTATTTTTTAGTCACTTGTGCTTTCAGCCTCATAGCTAAGAAATCGATAGCCTATTCCAAGGACTCCAAGGTTTACTCTTATGTCTTCTTCTAAAAGCTTTATAGTTTAGCTCCTACACTTAAGTCTTTGATGCATTTTGAATTAATTCTCATAAACGGTATGGGATAGGGGCCCAACTTTATATTTTGCTTGTGACTATCCATTTGCCCCAGAACCATTGGTTGAAAAGACTGTCTGTTCTCAATGTAATTGCTTTGGTATCTTTCTCAAAAACCAATTTACCATAATTTCAGGTAATTATGAAGACTCCTTCTGATGCTGGGTCTCTTCACAAGCGTTTGTGTAATTTTAAGGTCATACATATTTTAGTGTTTTTACTTTAATAATTCTGATTCATTTCATATATTTCTTCAATCATTTAACAGATATTTACTGAGTACTGACTATGTACCTTACACTGTTCTAGACCCCCAAAGAACAGTTTTGAAAAGGCAGATGAAATCCATGTCTCCTGGAACTTCCATTTTTAGAGGAAGGAGTAAACAGCAATAAATATAGTGACAGTGGGTGGTGAAAATTGCTATGACTAAAACATTTCAGTCATATCCAACTCTTTTCAACTTCAACCTGTGGGCCGCCAGGCTCCTCTGTCCATGGAGTTCTCTGGGCAAGAATTCTGGAGTAGGTTGCCATTTCCTTCTCCAGGAATCTTCCGAACCAAGGGGGATCGAAACTGCATTTCTCATATCTCCTGCATTGGCAGGCGAGTTCTTTACCACTAGTGACACATGGGAAGCTTAAAAAACATTTTGATAAGGGAGGAAGTGGAGACTTATTTTTATGAATAGCCTACAGTTACCTGTTACTGTCAGCTGGATGAAAAGTGAAGGGTTAATTTTAATGCAAAAATTCATGTATTTGCTGGGAAGTAGAATAGAAGGAATTCATTTACACTGGATCCGGTACTGATCTCAGAGAAGCAGCAGTGAGCAGTCCTGAAGAGAGATCTTAATTTCCTGCCCAGGAATTAAACCTGGGTAGCCTGGATGAAAACCAGGAATTCTAGCCATCAAACAACTAAGGATTAGAGGCTAGAAGCAAAGTGACCCTGGCTCTTTCCCCTGTTTGAAAGCAAGGATATTTCAAGGAGGAAAAACTGTAAAAATAGGTACAAGGTTTATTGTTAGAAACACAGCATAACATGTGGGGAGAGCACATAGAGAAACAGTTTGTTTACTGAAGACAGAAACAAGGCAGAAATACACAATCAGGAGTGTGGGCATCCTGAATGAGGAGCATGGTAGAGAGGTGATTTAAATCACTTACATAGGACAGTCCTTTCAGGTCTTTGTTTACATTTGGCCAATTATCCTGTTTCTTTTTTCACACCTGATTTGTCCTCTGCTGCTGCAGCTAAGTCGCTTCAGTCATGTCCGACTCTACGCGACCCCATAAACGGCAGCCCACCAGGCTTCGACGTCCCTGGGACTCTCCAGGCAGGAACACTAGAGTGGGTTGCCATTTCCTTCTCCTCAGACCCTCCCCAAAGACGCATGTGCAACTTTTTGCTAAGATGGATTCCACCGCAGAGGCCTGTGGGGATACATCCACACTTGTTATACGGTGGGGGGCCCTCCCTTTTCCACCTCCGAGAAGCTTGCCTGCATGTATGCAGACAGGGAAAGTTTCCTTAATCTCTATAGTGGGCACCTTATCTCTCTACTTTAGCAGAATTCAGCTTTTACTGCTAGCTTTGTCCTTGGAGTATCTAGCTAAGAACAAAGCTTCAATTTTACTCCACAACAAACACCAGCTGTCCAGCCCAGAGGCCCCTCTATCTCCTACCTCAATACAACCACTTTGGAAAAGAGTTTGGCATTTTATCCAATGAAGTTGAATGTGAACTTTGGACCTACAGTTCCACGACTAGATAAAATTTGGCATGTGTGTCCCAGAAGACAGGTAAATCCTGTTCAAAGAAGCAAAAAGGAAAACAATCCAAGTGTACATTAACAGAATGGAGAAATAAATTATGGTAGAGACACTGCATGTGGTAGAGACACTGCATACAAGGACTACTTCACAGATGCCGAAGTGTACAAATCACCCGTCTACAGCACTAGATGCAGGAGAGTCACACACATGGGGAGTGAGAGGTGAGTTAGAAGACCAAGCAAAGAACTGAGATCAAACTACAAAGAAAGGCAATCGATTGAGAACCGTAAAATTCCAAATAGTGGTTTCCAAGGATGTGACTCATGGTGGGTGCATGGGGCCTGCAGAATTAACACAAGGTCTTTTCAAGAGCTCAATTTGATCTGAGCTATTTCAAATCCAAAAAGATGCTGTGAAAGTGCTGCACTCAATATGCCAGCAAATTTGGAAAACTCAGCAGTGGCCACAGGACTGGAAAAGGTGCAGTTTTTGTTCCAATCCCAAAGAAAGGCAATGCCAAAGAATGCTCAAACTACCGCACAATTGCACTCATCTCACACGCTAGTAAAGTAATGCTCAAAATTCTCCAAGCCAGGCTTCAACAATACGTGAACGATGAACTTCCAGATGTTCAAGCTGGTTTTAGAAAGGGCAGAGGAACCAGAAATCAAATTGCCAACATCCGCTGGATCATCAAAAAAGCAAGAGAGTTCCAGAAAAACATCTATGTCGGCTTTATTGACTATGCCAAAGCCTTTGACTGCATGGATCACAACAAACTGTGGAAAATCCTGAAAGAAATGGGAATACCAGACCACCTGACCTGCCTCTTGAGAAATCTATATGCAGGTCAGGAAGCAACAGTTAGAACTGGACATGGAACAACAGACTGGTTCCAAATAGGAAAAGGAGTACGTCAAGGCTGTATATTGTCACCCTGCTTATTTAACTTATATGCAGAGTACATCATGAGAAATGCTTGGCTGGATGAAACACAATCTGGATTCAAGATTGCTGGGAGAAATATCAATAGCCTCAGATATGCAGATGACACCACCCTTATGGCAGAAAGTGAAGAGGAACTTAAGAGCCTCTTGATGAAAGTGAAAGAGGAGAGTGAAAAAGTTGCCTTAAAGCTCAACATTCAGAAAACTAAGATCATGGCATCTGATCCCGTCACTTCATGGCAAATATTTGGGGAAACAGTGGAAAGAGTGGCTGACTTTAATTTTTGGGGTTCCAAAATCACTGCAGATGGTGACTGCAGCCATGAGATTAATAGACACTTACTCCTTGGAAGGAAATTTATGACCAACCTAGACAGCATATTCAAAAGCAGAGACATTACTTTGCCAACAAAGGTCTGTCTAGTCAAGGCTATGGTTTTTCCAGTAGTCATTTATGGATATGAAAGTTGGACCATAAAGAAAGCTGAGTGCCAGAGAATTGATGCTTTTGAACTGTGGTGTTGGAGAAGACTCTTTAGAGTCCCTTGAACTGCAAGGAGATCCAACCAGTCCATCCTAAGGGAGATCAGTCATAAGTGTTCATTGGAAGGGCTGATATTGAAGCTGAAACTCCAATACTTTGGCCACCTGATGAGAAGAATTGACTCATTTGAAAAGACCCTGATGTTGGGAAAGATTGAAGATGGGACGACAGAGAAGAAGGGATGACAGAGAATGAGATTGTTGGATGACATTGCTGACCTAATGGATATGAGTTTGAGTAAACTCCGGGAGTTAGTGATGGACAGGGAGGCCTGGCTGCAGTCCATGGGGTCACAAAGAGTCAGACATGACTGAGCAACTGAACTGAACTAAACTGTTCGAGAGCTGAGAGATAGCTACACTGGGAATGCTTCCATAATTAGTTCTCTTTATGCCTCACATATGCAATTTATTTGTTTTTTTTTTTTCCCTGTTGTTTTTGTTGCTTAGTTGCTAAGTCATGTCCAACTCTTTCAACCCCATGGACTGAAGCCTGACAGGCTCTTCTGTCCATGGAATTCCCCAGGCAAGAATACAGGAATGGGTATCCATTTTCTTTTCCAGGGGATCTTCCTGACCGAGGGACCAAACCCACGTCTCCTGCATCGGCAGGTGGATTATTTACCACTAGGCCAGTAGAGAAGCCCTTTTTCATGTTAGCTACTGTATTTAATTTCTTAAAATAGAGAAAAACACACACCCACAAAAACCTCAGCTTCTAGAAATTCTGAGAACCTGGGCCACAGCACTCAATGCTCCTCTGGATGAACTTCCTACTAAAAATTGATTTGGGAAAAACTTAACCTCATACAAAAATAAGGAAGAGCTGGGGAGAAATATAAAAAACTACAGAAAGAAGACTTGGGGGGAAAAGAACAAATCAAAATTCACTGAAAACACTCACCAGAAAAAAACACGGCCTTAGAGCAAGGACACTATGACCCAAAACATTGCAACAAATGGCAATGTGGCAATTGTGAGATCCAAGTGCTCACACAGCAGATGGGAGACAGCAGGATGCCTTGGACTAAAGCTGGCAGAGCTGGGGCATAGGGAGAGGGAGGGAATATTAGAGAAGATCTTGGTGGCTCAGTTCAAATAGGAAAAATGGGTTCCTAAAGGGGGCAGACAATGGGGACAGGCCAGGGGAGGAGGTGGCTGTTTCCTGAAATAAAACCTGTTAGAAGTTATTTGTTTAATCTATGTTGAATGAACAAATTTTATTTTAAAAATAGAAAATAATAAAAAGGAGACTTGGGGAATTCCTTGGCTGTCCCGTGTTTAGGACTCTGCCCTTTCATTGCCAAGGGCTCAGGTTCAATCCCTGCATGGCCAAAGAAAAAAGAAAAGAAATGAGCCTCTTTCCTGGCCATCACCCAGGGTTGATTCACAGATGGTGTTCCCTGCAGGAGGAATCTCAGACCTCTGTTCACACAGCCAGAACGCCCACTGCCCCACCTGCCCCGCCCCTTCCAGGATAACCCCATCAGCACCAAGGTCTTCCAAAGACAGAGTTATCCCCCACCTCTCCCAGTGTCTCTTCTTCAGGCTGGTCCTAGTGCTGGCCACCATGGACTCAGGAATATCTGGGTTCCCTCAGCCAAACCTCACTTGTGTGCCCCAGAGCTGCTGAGACCCTGAATTGCTCTGCTTCCCGGGGCTGCCACTCTGTTTCCCAGGTCCGGAGCCCCACACCTCAGTGCCTCACCCTTCCTTGTGTGAGTCCCTAAGGCTTGGCACTCTCCTTGAGGCTTCATTTCTCTGTATTTCTGCTCATTGCATTTGCACATCTGGGCTACCAACCTCAGAGTCGGACACGACTGAAGCGACTTAGCAGCAGCAGCAGCAGCTGACCTAGAAGATGGACTGTTGTCTCAAAAAAATTCTGCTCTTATTGGAAATTTGAACTCCTCCTATACAGAGGTAGGGGAGGGGGAGGAGTCCACTGTGATTCCAACCAATGCCTGAGCCAGACTGATAACAGCCGTGCTCCTGCCCTGACCATATCACAGTTCCCCCTGTCAATGTCCATTCCACAATCATGTGGGAAAAGGAGCAACGGTATTTCTGGCTACATCCTACTGAACAGGAGTAATGAAGAGGTGACTGTGAAATAGAATTGGTCAGTTTTGTGTCCAGAACACTCCTCAAAATTTTTAGAAAGTAATCCAATTCTTTTTCTTTATCTATTAACTATTTGAATCTGACAAAATTCCTTCTACAATGAAATTTTAACCTCAATACTTATACTTTTTGAAGAGCAAACTTAACCCTTCCAAAGGTTCACAAACCCACTTTCCTCTCACGAGTTGGGTTATTTTCTGATGACACTGCTGCTGCTAAGTTGCTTCAGTCGTGTCCGACTCTGTGTGACCCCATAGACGGCAGCCCACTAGGGTTACCCGCATCCCTGGGATTCTCCAGGCAAGAACGCTGGAGTGGGTTGCCATTTCCTTCTCCAATGCATGAAAGTGAAAAGTGAAAATGAAGTCGCTCAGTCGTGTCCGACTCTAGCGACCCCACGGACTGCAGCCTACCAGGCTCCTCAGTCCATGGGATTTTCCAGGCAAGAGGACTGGAGTGGGGTGCCATCGCCTTCTCTGATGACATTGGGGCTGCTTTACCCCGAGTGTGATGAATCCGTGGCTTTGCTCCAGCTAACTTCACAGATGAGTGCCTGGTAAGTAGGACCACATGTGTTCATTTCACTTTCCAATCAACTGGTGCTCACGTGCTTGTTCTCTCCAGCTTTTAAGAAGGACTTGGTCTCTAGGCTGGAAAGAATGTAAGACTATCTCATTTGATTAACCAGGCCTGTTGGAGGAAAACTCATGAACAGAGGTTAGTATAGTGCCCAGAGTTTTAACATAATTGGCAACTGCTAGATATTTCAGAGCATTTATAGATTTTCCCACCTTGGCAGACACCTAGAAGGGCGTACCATGCAATAGTGCAAAGGGGCTTAATTTAAGTCTACTTCTGTGAAGTGCTTTGATCTATAGCAGGGCAACTGGTGATGCCTTATCCCAAGTTAAATTAGTCTCTTGACAAATTTTGTCAGTGCTTCTCTTTAATATATAATTCCTTTTCTCAGTTTTTACTACCTGTGTTTCTGGGTCTTGCCATTCACAAGCTGCTGTGATTTTTATGCAGTAGGAATGCAGGAAAAAAGCATTTTCAAGTCCCAGACTGAGAACTAGTTGTATTCTCCTGTAATGGCTGTGAGAAGAATGTATAGATTAGGTACCAAAGGGTGCACATCTTGTACCTGCAAGGGGGTCCTCTCATTAATAGTCTCAGACAAAGCAATACTCCATTGAGTTCAGCTTTTTGACTGGGAGGATAAGGTGGTTATATGGGGACCCTGAAAGGTTTAATCAGTCTTGTTTTCAAAACTTTTTGAGAATTGCCTGAATTCCCTTCTGAGCCTCTTGCCTCAGAGGATATTATTTTGGATTAGGTATCCCAGTGTGTCTTTTAAATGGGATTTATATTGGTCATGTGTTTTTCCCTGGATGCCATCAGCCCACCCTTCCAGCTTTACCTTTTTGTAGACCTCAGGGGAAAGAGCTCTGTCTGAGTGTGCATGAATGCCACGTTCAGGCTTACAGCATGCTCTCTTGGGACCTTGATGTTAAGCCGTCCTGGCAAAAAGGTTACCTGGGTGTTTAATTTACAAAGGAGATCTCAGCCCAACACTGGTATATATAAAACACTGAGTTTCAGGGCGAGATTCCCTTATTGGGATTCTAGAGTTTGTAAGAAAGAGCAATTTTGTACTTCTCCGAAATTCCCATAACCAGGATGGACTGAGATGCTTTCTGTGCCATCTTGGTATTTACCACGGAGTATGTATGTGTGCTAAGTCTCTTCATTTGTATCCAACTCTTTGGGACCCTATGGACTGTAGCCTGCCAGGCTCTACTGTCCATGGGATTCTTCAGGCAAGAATGCTAGAGTAGGGGAGATGGGAGGTAGATTCAAAACGGAGGGGTTATATGTATACCTATGGCTGATTCATGTTGAGGTTTGACAGAAAACAGCAAAATTCTGTAAATTAATTATCCTTCAATTGATAAAAAAAAAAGAATACTAGAGTGGGTTGCCATTCCCTCCTCCAGGGGATCTTTCCAATCCAGGGACTGAACCCATGTCTCTTATATCTTCTGCATTGGCAGACAGATTCTTTCCTATTAGCGCCACCTGGGAAGCCCCCACCGCAGAGTATTTCGCACCCATATCTAACAGAAACTCAATCAACTTTTCTGCCACTATCAGAATTACCTGGGGCTTCTGTTTGGGGCCCCATCAGAGGGTTCCTCTCTTTCTACAGTATGAGAGGCTCCTGTCTTCCTTTTATTGTTTTCTTTCTCATTCCTTCAGTTCAGTTCAGTCACTCAGTCATGTCCCAGTCTTTGTGACCCCATGGACTGCAGCAGGCCAGGTCCCCCATCCATCACCAGCTCCCGGAGTTCACCCAAACTAATGTCCATTGAGTCAGTGATGCCACCCAACCATCTCATCCTCTGTCGTCCCCTTCTCCTCCTGCCCCCAATCCCTCCCAGCATCAGAGTCTTCTCCAATGAGTCAACTCTTCGCATGAGGTGGCCAAAGTACTGGAGCTTCAACATCAGTCCTTCCAATGAACACTCAGGACTGATTTCCTTTAGGATGGACTGGTTGGATCTCCTTGCAGTCCAAGGGACTCTCAAGAGTCTTCTCCAACACCACAGTTCAAAAGCATCAATTCTTCAGTCCTCAGTTTTCTTTCTAGTCCAACTCTCACATGCATACATGACTACTGGGGAAATCTTAGCTGTGACTAGACAGATCTATGTTGGCAAAGTAATGTCTCTGCTTTTTAATGTGCGTCTAGGTTGGCCATAACTTTTCTCCCAAGGAGTAAGGGTCTTTTACTTTCACAGCAGCAGTCACCATCTGCAGTGATTTTGGAGCCCTCAAAAATAAAATCAGCCACTGTTTCCCCATCTATTTGCCATAAATTGATGAGAACAGATGCCATGATCTTAGTTTTCTGAATGTTGAGCTTTAAGCCAACTTTTTCACTCTCCTCTTTCACTTTCATCAAGAGGCTCTTTAGTTCTTCTTCGCTTTCTGCCATAAGGGTGGTGTCATCTGCATATCTGAGGTTATTGATATTCCTCTTGGCAATCTTGATTCCAGCTTGTGCTTCATCCAGCCCAACATTTCTCATGGTGTACTCTGCATAGAAGTTAAATAAGCAGGGTGACAATATACAGCCTTGACGTATTCCTTTTCCTATTTGGAACCAGTCTGTTGTTCCATGTCCAGTTCTAACTGTTGCTTCCTGACCTGCATACAGGTTTCTCAAGAGGCAGGTCAGGAGGTCTAGTATTCCCATTTCTTTCAGAATTTTCCACAGTTTATTGGGATCCACATAGTAGCCTAGGGCAAACTCTTTTCCAAAGCCCTTCCTCTTTGCAGTAAGCACATTGTTCCTCCCCTAGTGGTATGGCTAACCTCTCTTCAGGTTACATACCTTCTGGGAATTCAATGCTGCTGCCAGGCAAGTGGTGTTACTTCTTGATCGTCTTGGTTCTGTCTTTGTTCCCTGCTGTTCAACACTTTAAAAGCAACACCTACCAATTGAGAAGTGTTCATCCTAAATACAACATATACCTTTTGCCATTTTCTTCTTATATCTGGTGCTTTCACCAATGAAGGTCATATTTACCATCCTTATATTTTGAGGGGACTCAGAGTCTGCATCCTTGTAGCTCCTTGAAAGGAAAGTTATGACCAACCTAGACAGCATATTAAAAGGCAGAGACATTACTTTGTCTACAAAGGTCCATCTAGTCAAGGCTATGGTTTTTCCAGTGGTCATGTATGGATGTGAGTTGGACTATAAAGAAAGCTGAGCACTGAAGAATTGATGCTTTTGAACTGTGGTGTTGGAGAAGACTCTTGAGAGTCTCTTGGACTGCAAGGAGATCCAACCAGTCCATCTTAAAGGAGATCAGTCCTGGGTGTTCATTGGTAGGACTGATTTTGAAGCTGCAATTCCAATACTTTGGCCACCTGATGCGAAGAGCTGACTCATTTGAAAAGACCCTGATGCTGGGAAAGATTGAGGGCAGGAAGAGAAGGGGATAACAGAGGATGAGATGGTTGGATGGCATCACCTACTCAATGGACATGGGTTTGGGCGGACTCTGGGAGTTGGTGATGGACAGGGAGGCCTGGCGTGCTACAGTTCATGGGGTCACAAAGAGTCAGACACGACTGAGCGACTGAACTGAACTGAGTGCCTATAAGCTTGGCAAATTCTTTCTAGAAACCCTAAAAATTTGTTTGTTTGTTTGTTTTTTACTCTTTGGCCTAGGTAATGCCAAAGAATGCTCAAACTACCACACGATTGCACTCATCTCACATGCTAGTAAAGTAAAGCTCAAAATTCTCCAAGCTAGGCTTCAGCAATACATGAACCATGAACTTCCAGATGTTCAAGCTGATTTTAGAAAAGGCAGAGGAACCAGAGATCAAATTGCCAACATCCACTGGATCATCAGAAAAGCAAGAGAGTTCCAGAAAAACATCTATTTCTGCTTTATTGACTATGCCAAAGCCTTTGACTGTGTGGATCCCAATAAACTGTGGGAAATTCTGAAAGAAATGGGAATACCAGACCACCTGACCTGCCTCTTGAGAAATCTGTATGCAGGTCAGGAAGCCACAGTTAGAACTGGACATAGAGCAGCAGACTGGTTCCAAATAGGAAAAATAGTACGTCAAGGCTGTATATTGTCACCCTGCTTATTTAACTTCTATGCAGAGTACGTGATGAGTAACGCTGGGCTGGATGAAGCACAAGCTGGAATCAAAATTGCTGGGAGAAATATCAATAACCTCAGATATGCAGATGACACTACTCTTATGGCAGAAAGCAAAGAAGAACTAAAGAGCCTCTTGATGAAAGTGAAAGAGGAGAGTGAAAAGTGGCTTAAAGCTCAACATTCAGGAAACTAAGATCATGGCATCTGGTCCCATCACTTCATGGCAAATAGATGGGGAAACAGTGGAAACAGTGGCTGATTTTATTTTGGGGGCTTCAAAATCACTGCAGATGGTGACTGCAGCCATGAAATTAAAAGACACTTGCTCCTTTGGAAAAAAGTTATGACCAACCTAGACAGCATATTAAAAAGCAGAGACACTGCTTTGCCAACAAAGGTCCATCTAGTCAAGGCTATGGTTTTTCCTGTGGTCATGTATGCATGTGAGAGTTGGACTGTGAAGAAAGCTGAGCGCTGAAGAATTGATGCTTTTGAACTGTGGTGTTGGAGAAGACTCTTGAGAGTCCCTTGGACTGCAAGGAGATCCAACCAGTTCATCCTAAAGGAGATCAGTCCTGGATGTTTATTGGAAGGACTGATGTTGAAACTGAAACTCCACTACTTTGGCCACCTGATATGAAAAACCGACTCATTGGCAAAGACCCTGATGCTGGGAAAGATTGAAGGTGGGAGGAGAAGGGGACAACAGAGAATGAGATGGTGGGATGGCATCACTGACTCAATGGACATAAGTTTGAGTAAACTCCAGGAACTGGTGTTGGACAGGTAGGCCTGGCGTGCTGCAGTCCATGGGATCGCAAAGAGTCAGACACGACTGAGCAACCGAACTGAACTGAACTTCCCCAGCATTAGGGTCTTTTCCAGTGAGTCGGCTCTTCGCATCAGGTGGCTAAAGTATTGGAGCTTCAGCTTCAGCATCAGTTCTCCCAATGAATAGTCAGGGTTGATTTCCTTTAGGATTGACTGGTTGGATCTCCTTGCAGTCCAAGAGACTCTCAAGAGTCTTCTCCAACACCACAGTTCAAAAGCATCAATTCTTCTGCACTCAGCTTTCTTTACGGTCCAACTCTCACATCCATACATGACTACTGGGAAAACCAAAGCTTTGACTATACAGTCCTCTGTGTAATCAGGCTAAGTGATGTCTATGCTTTTTAATATGCTGTCTAGGTTTGTCATAGCTTTTCTTCCAAGGAGCAAGAGTCTTTTAATTTCATGGCTGCAGTCACCATCCACAGTGATTTTGGAGCTCAAGAAAATAAAATCTGTAACTGCTTTCACTTTTTCCCCGTCTATTTGACACAAAGTGATGTTGCTGCTGATGCTGCTGCTAAGTCGCTTCAGTCATGTCCAACTCTGTGTGACCCCATAGACAGCGTCCTACCAGGCTTCTCTGTCCCTGGGATTCTCCAGGCAAGAACACTGGAGTGGGTTGCCATTTCCTTCTCCAATGCAGGAAAATGAAAATTGAAAGTGAAGTCGCTCAGTCGTGTCTGACTCTTAGTGACCTCACGGACTGCAGCCTACCAGGCTCCTCTGTCCATGGGATTTTCCAGGCAAGAGTACTGGAGTGGGGTGCCATTGCCTTCTCCAAAAGTGATGTTAGACCTCGCCAAGTGAGCAAACGGCACCAGACTACATCAGAGACCTGTTCCTCAAAATACCACAAGATGGCAGCACATGCACACAACATTTGAAGTTCCTTCATCCAGAAAAGTGAAAGTTTAGTCACTCAGTCAAGTCCTATGCTTTGCAACCCCATGGACTGTAGCCCACCAGGTTTCTCCGTCCACGGGATTTTCCAGGCAAGAATACTGGAGTGGGTTTCCGTTTCCTTCTCCAGAGGATCTTCCTGACCCAGGGATCAAACCCAGGTCTCCCACATTGTAGGCAGATGCTTTACTGTCTGAGCCACCAGGGAAGTCATCCAGAGAACAGTGCAATTAAACTGTCCCCTGTTAATACCCCTGCCATCCTGGAAAACTCTACACTAAAGGTTTATGATGAACCTTTATGACATCCTTTTTGGCATCCTTTTATGACAATGTGTTGCAAACACAAAGAATTTTAGGTAAATACATAGGTCCAAGATGGCCAGAGGGACTTCCTTAGTGGTCCAATGGTTAAGAATCTGCTTTCCAATGCAGGGAATGAGGGTTCAAGCTCTGGTCTGGAAACTAAGATCCCACATGCCATGGGGTAACTAAGCCCACATGGGCTTATGAGGGTGTCAATACTGAACAGCACATCTTTGAGATGTGACTGTGGGAACACACAGCTGAGGAGACAAGGTCATTGATGGAGAGCTGGGAGGCCAGTGTGTTGGAAACGTTAATACTATCTACCAAGATATTGATCTTACCAAGGAATATGACTAGGGACTGTTAGAGAAAGTTTCAGTGATTCAGGAAGTGAAACTTCAAGGAATAAACTCATCTACCCAGACTTTCCCTGGAAAAGGAAATGACAACCTACTCCAGTATTCTTGCCGGGAAAATTCCATGGGCAGAGGAGTCTGGCAGGGTCCTTAGGGTTGCAAAGAGTCAGACACGACTGAGTACACACACACACACACACACACATACCCAGAATTTGGTAGATAACTGTCACCACAATGATGGTAGGAGAAACAACTCCTGGTGAGAAGGAGGGAGCATGTTCCAGGAAAGCAACAGTGGGTGGGGGAGGAAACAACCCCTTCTCCCCACCTTCAGGTCCACAGAGCTACAAAAAGTTCACAAGACATCCACACCTGAGAGAGCAGAGGAAGGTGATTTAGCATGCCAGCTGCCAGTCACTCGTGGCCATGAGCACTTGAAATGTGACTGGTGTAGCTGAGGAACCGAATCTTTAATTGAATTTAATTTCAATCAGGTTAAAAGCTGAAGCTATATAAAATTTTTTCTGTTAATCACAGATCTATTGTTTTGGTAGGACTACATTTCACTTAACTGTTGAAAATCCAAACTGAAATATGCTCTAAGTGCAAAATACACACCATATTTCAAAGACAGTATTTAAGATAAGTTTAAATTTATTAATATTTTAAATATTTTAAGTTAATATTTTTATACTTTCACATGATAAGTATATTATTAACAGGTTACATAAATATGTTTTTGCATGTTGGATTTGTTTTGTTTGAGAAAATTAGTTTTGTCTGCTTCATTCTACTTATTATTATTTTTTTTAATTTTGTTTATTTGGCTGCACCAGGTTTGAGCTGCAACATATGGGATCTTTGATCTTCATTGTGGCCTGTAGGATCTAGTTCCCTGACCAGGGATCGAACCCAGGCCCCCTGAGTTGGGAGTACAAAATCTTAACCACTGGACAACCAGGGAAGTCCCTTCACTTATTTTAATGTGACTGCTAAAAAACTTAGAATTACATGTAATTCTTATTTAATTCTTACTTAATGTAAAGTTCTTACTTTACATTTCTATTGGGCAACACCAGCTTAGGGAAAAATGATGAAAGAAGCTCCTAGAAAAGAAATGGGCACTTAGCTGACAACTGACCAAATGTTCCAAAAGGCACAGTAGAAAGGCCGGAAAGGGTCAGAGAGGCAGAAGCACACTCATGATTGTGGGTGTCTTGGAACTGAGGGATCTCCAGAAAGTCCTGGGCCTCTTGTGGTGCCTGGAGAAAACACAGACAAATATAAGGAGCTGTCTTGATTGTCTCAAAGCAAGAACCAGTGGTGAAGCCGTGACTGGAGGTAAGAAGGTGAACCAGATCTAGTTGGGAACCCTGACTCACTCTGCCAAAGGAGGCAGGGGAAACAACTCTTTTGAAGGAAACCTATTCTTCAAGGTATGAAAGTAAAGGAGGAGTCGGGGTGACTCGAAGATCTGGCAACTGGAAGGATGGAGTTGCCTTTTATCAAAAAGGGAAGACTGCAAATCAAAGTTGGGGTGGTGGTGATGAACAGCATGGGTTCACACCGGGACACGCTAGGTTCAAAGATTCTCTTAGACTTCCAAGGAGAGATCCTGAAGAGGCAATTAGTTGTAGGAGTCTGCAGTTCACAGAAGAGTTGAGGCTAGAGATAATCTGAGAGTCTTCAACATCTAGATTGTATTTAAAGCTATGGAACGTGAATTCTGAGACTTCCCTAGTGACACAGCAGTAAAGAATCCACCTGCCAGTACAGGAGATGCAGGTTCAATCTCTAGGTTGGGAAGATCCCCTGGAGAAGGAAATGCCAACCCACTCCAGTTGGATTTCCAGTTGGGGAATCTCATGGACAGAGGAGCCTGGCGGACTACAGTCAATGGGGCCTCAAAGAGTCAGACATGACTTAGTAATTAAACAATGACAAAAACAACAATGTGAATTCTGAGGTCAAAAAATTCTAGATCATTACAGCTATTTCCCATTAGTTTGCTGAATAACTATGAAATAAATAACCCCTAATTCATTGTTTAGCTTATTTTTTCCCCTGATATATCTTCCTATTGATATTTAACTCAATTGTATATCACACTGAACACCTGCTGATAGAGGGTACAAGGGTCCAGAAGCCAGACTGGTGTTCTACATTTCATAACAAAGAGGACCTGTTACTATTGACTCATTGAGAGCTTCCTAACTGCTGCTCACCATGCTTACAAGTTGCTCCTACCTCATTGCAAATGTTTCCCTACATGCCTGAAATTTGTTTAAGTGAAGTGAAGTCGCTCAGTCGTGTCCAACTCTTTCTGACTCCATGGACTGTAGCCTACCAGTCCTATCCATGGGATTTTCCAGGCAAGAATACTGGAGTGGGTTGCCATTTCCTTCTCCGTGAAATTTGTTTACAAAAAAATTAAATGTTTGGTGAGAGTCTTTTGAACTGAACTAGCTATATCACCTCAACTGATGAAAGTCATTCTCTTTGCATTAGGCCAACTGGTGAATAAGCAGTTCTCCTGTCCAGATCCTTAGAATAGAGCTTTCTCCACAGTAGTTAAACAAGAGCATATAGAAGAGAAAGAGAGAGGGAGGAAGGAAGAGAAAAAAGTGGGGGAGGGGGAAGAGAAGGAAATTGCATCAGATAAATCTGTCTTTCCTTTTGTGGCTTCTTGGTTAGCTGAAACAAAACAAAAACTCTTAATTTTCACCATTTAACCCTGATTGGTTCTGCACTCTATTTCCTTCTGGAAGCATCCCCCCACCACTGGCATCCCATCCCCCTTCCCACACAATTTGTACTACAGATGCCTCCCCTCATGGACATAACTGGGAAGGCATTTTAAAAGTGGCTTCCAAGCTTAAGAGAGAATAAAAAAACACAGAGGTCAGACTGCAAGCTTATCATTTCAATTACCAATTTGCTGAAGAAACTGAAGCTTAAAACTGGTGGTGACAGAATCAGAACCAGAGCCCTTACTCCCTTTTCCGCCTTCTCTTTTAGCTTCTTATTACAGAAAATTAAAAATACATACAAAAGTAGACAGAATAGCATAATGATTCTATATATACCCATCAAATTCCCTGGAGGCTCAGATGGTAAATAATCTGCCTGCAGTGTGGGAGACTCGGGTTTGATCTCAGGGTCAGGAAGATCCCCTGGAGAAGGGAATGGCCACCCACTCCAGTATTCTTACCTGGAGAATCCCATGGACAGAAGAGCTTCATCCATGGGGTCGAAAAGAGTCAGATACAACTGAGCAACTAACACTTCCACTTTCTTTCATCAACCTTTTGCCAGTATATTGCTTTATTCATCCCCTCTTCTATTTGTACTGAATTGTCGTAAATAAAATCCAAAATACAATGTCATTTCTCTACTCTACTCTACTCTACTCTTTCTCTACTCTAGCATGCTTCTCTAACTGATAAAAATAGTTTAAAAAAGAAAAACACATGCCATTAAACATTCAATAAAGTTAACAATAACTCCTTTAGTATCGTCTAACACCTGTCCATATTCATCTCCCTGATTATTAAAGGTGTCTTTGTAGTTTAGTCATTGGAATCAGGATTTTTAAAACTCATACATTGCATTTGGCTGTATGTCTCTTGAGTCCCTTGAAGGATGTGGCAATCTTACTGCTCTTTGTGATTTAACACCACTGATTTCTTCAGGAGAGTGGATCAATTAGCTTCCAGTATGTTCCTTGCTCTGAGTTTGGCTTTTGGCTTCCTGCAGTGCTGTCTGCGGCCCATGGTGCTCTCCTGTTACTTGTACTCCCTGTACACCAGAAGTCAGGTCTAGAGCCTTACTCAGATTCAGATTCAACTTTTTAGGCGAGAAGAATAGATAGGAGGGATTGTGCATTTGCTGTGGCTCTCCATCAGGGGCATATCATACAGAGCTCCTGGCTGTTTCTGGTGACGCTAAAGCTGTTTACCAGGTCCAAGTGGTACTGGCCTGATCCCTCCATTATGAAGTTTCCTATCGGGGTTTCTCTGAAGGCTCAGTGGTGAAGAATCCACCTGCCAATGTGGATTCTATCACCAGTCCACAAGGAGCCCGCATGCAGTGGAGCAACTAAGCCTGTGCAACGCAACTATTCAACCTGTGCTCTAGAGCCCGGGAACCTCAACGGATGAAGCTAGGGCACTCTGGGGCCTGTGCTCAGCAACAAGAGAAGCCACTGCAATGAGAAGTCCATGCATCGCAAATAGAGAGTAGCACACTCAGCAACAAAGACCCAGCACAGCCAAAAAACAAACAAATAAAATAAACCTTCCTATCAACTTTCACATTGTGGTGAAATGTGAAGATACACTTCATCACATGAAGATACACTCATTGCTTCATTAATGCTTGTTGCTGTGCTGCTGCTGCTAAGTCGCTCCAGTTGTGTCTGATTCTGTGTGACCCCATAGACGGTAGCCCACCAAGGCTCCTTCGTCTCTGGGATTCTCCAGGCAAGAACACTGGAGTGGGTTGCCATTTCCTTCTCCAATGCATGAAAGTAAAAAGTGAAAGTGAAGTCGCTCAGTCGTGTCCGACCCTCAGTGACCCCATGGACTGCAGCCCACCAAGCTCCTCTGTCCATGGGATTTTCCAGGCAAGAGTACTGGAGTGGGGTGCCATTGCCTTCTCCAGTTGTTTGTTACTGTTTAGTCGCTAAGTCGTGTCTATTTTGTGAACCCATGGACTATAGTGGATTGCCATTTCCTTCTCCATCATTAGTACTGGAGTGGGTTGCCATTTCCTTCTCCATCATTAATGCTTGCAAGATGGCAATTTTTCTAATTCTATCATTCTTTTTGCTTCTATTAGCTGGAATTTGTCTATAAAGGGAAATTTTTCTTTATTAACTACTTGGTTTTCCTGCTACAGGACTTCCCAGGTGGCACAGTGATAAAGAACCCACCTGGCAAGGCAGATGATGCAGGAAATACAGGTCCCATCCCTGGGTCAGGAAGATCCCTTGGAATAGGAAATGGCAACCACTCCAGTAATCTTGCCTGGAAAATTCCATGGACAGAGGAAGCTGGTGAACTATAGTCCATGAGGTCGTAAAGAGTCAGACACGACTGTGCACACACCACCTTTCCCGCTACATAGTTGATCTCGTCAAGGATAAATGTTTGATTCTGTCTATTTATTTACCAATTGGCAAAGAACTGAATTTTGCCCTGGTAACTTTTAGTGGTGACAAACGCAGGGCTTTTGTTCTTTCATTTTTTTCTTGTATCGTTATAATATGTTTCAGTCTATTATCTGTTTTGGTGCTAAACTGTTCAATCTTAGGTGAGTGCAAGTCCTTCAGATTGGCTTGTGTGCTCTTTTACTTCTCTGATACCTTCCCTTTTTTAGGCATAATAAGATATCCCATGCTCCTGTCCTTCAAGCCCTGCCCTACACCTGTTGAAATCTATTTTCTACTGGTTCAGTGGCAATCCACAGCCTTTCTTGATACTGCCTGTTCCTTAGGGCATATCTGGGCCTTTCCTTTAGCTAACAGTTGTGGTCATGAGAATCTGCTCTTCACTTGGCAAAACACCTTGGAAATTTTACTCTGTGGGTTTATATAACCCTTTCTTTTTAAGACCCCTGAAGCTCTTTGCAAGCCCAGATCTCATGCTTTGCTTTTTGTTTTGTTTTTCCTCTTAACATGACTGCTTCATAGCCACATGGGCAGATACAGAGGAAAAGCAGGAGAAAGAAGAACGTTCTGGAGGGCCAGTTTGGCCCTTAAAAGAATCCAGTTTTGATTCAAGCATTGCCTTCCTCCTTCCTCTCCAATCACTGCTTCCCTTGGCCAGAGTGGATGGCTTAGCTGAGGCAACTTCTGGAATGGGCATTTGACATCCAAAGAACAAATTCCCACTTGCTATTATCCACTTTTGATTCTTCCTCCATCTCTGAGGTCAGAGATAAAGTAGGACAGGGAGCAGTGAGTGGAGCTGCAGAAGCAGGGATGGACTGGAGCTCCAGGTGGAAGCAGAGGCCCAGGGCTCACTGCTGGGTGTGGTTCAGGGATATGGGGCATCAAGGAAGCTGGGGAAGAGGAGGGGAAGTACAGTGGGGCAGAGTGAGACTCAAGGGTGGAGTGAAATTACCTGCTGTTCATACACCAGCTGGAAGTTCTGTTGAACAAACGTTTGTTTTTTGTTTTTTTGTTTTTTGTTATTGTTGTTCAGTGCTTTTTTTATTTAGCATGATGGAGTGGTTGTGAAACCATTTTGTTCTGAGATTGCTCAGGACTCAGATTATATCCATTTTCATTTGCATATCAAAATATCCACATCTCCAAATGGCACCAGCCCTCATGGTCTCAGTTCAGTATCACCAAGGGAGCCGTGCTGTGCCCACTAAAGGAAGGATGGCAGTCTCAGTTTGAAAAGATGGGTAGGACGTAGTTAGGCAGAGGCTGTAGGGCTGTGGCTCATGAGAGGGCAGCAGCCAGGACTGGGATATTCCAGTGGTGACTCACCACAGGGCTGGGTGATGCCACCAGACCGTCCAGGAAGTCACTGGCCCCAGACTGATAAATTCTTTCCTCACTCCTTCTCACTGCTCACCCAGCTGTGGAAAGAAGCCAAGAGTTTGTCGTGACACTATGGAAGAAGTTGGCTAGTTTATGAAGTCAGAACAGCACTGGTGAGTGGGTGTTTACAGCACTCATTAAATTTCAATGTTAGCTTTGAAGGTCATCTTGTTCAAAAAGGCAGCTGCGGGCTTTCCCTGAATGTCCAGTGGTTAAGAATCCCTCTTCCAAGGCAGGGGACACGGGTTTGATCCCTGGTCAGGGAAATAAGATACCATATACTGTAGGGCAACTAAGCCCAAGAGCCAAAACTAAGACCTGACACAGCCAAATAAATAACTGTTAAAAAAAAAAAAAGGCAGTGGGTGAAGCATCCCATCTCATGAAGGGAAGGGCCCTCACCATCCCTGAGGCATCCCAACTTTACACCGTGATGATGGTCAAGGACCCTTAAAATATAGACGAGATGTGTTTAGTCTGTGTCACCTCCACCATCGTAGGAACTCAGTAAAGGTTTGTGGAATAAATGAATGAATGCATAAACAATGTCTTCTTGGCAGAAGCAGGAGCTGAAGACAGTCCTCTGAGTATAAACAGAAGGTGTCTGGACCTTTAAGTTTGTCCTAACCATCTCACCTCTGCTTCATGTTTAAGGAGAATCCAAACGAAAGTGTCTCCCTCACCCACAGGGTTTCTAACTGGCCAGAGGCTAGATACAGGCCCTCAGGGCGTTCGGACAAAGTATCCATAGATGAAGAGTCTCACTCTGTCAGTTGCCCGATTCCCCAGGCTGCCTCCCCAGAGCTTGCTTAGTTTCTCATCAAGTGAGAAACACACCCAGTGCTGGGAGGGGATTGAAGGGAGAGCTGTGACCTTCATACGCTGGGGCAACAACCGTGCTCTCCTTGAGCAACAAAGACCAAGTACCAAGTGGCCCTTTTAAATGATGCTGAAAAGTCTACTGGAGCAGTGCAGTTATTCCTGAAATGTGAAATTCAGTGGAAATAGGCAGATTACAAGCAATACATACTATGTGAGCATATATACACATGCTTCTGTTCAGAGAAAGGCCTGAAATAGCCTAACCAGATCAGTGTCGCCTCTCGGGGATTATTGTGGCCTTTACTTTTATTTTGTACATTTTTGCTTATCTATATTCTAAATTTCCTTAAAGTAATGAAGTTGCAGATTAAAAAGACATTTTTAAAATTCATTTATTTTTTAATTGAAGGATAATTGCTTTACAGAATGTTGTTGTTTTCTGTCATTTTGACGATAAGAAATGAAATGAGATTGTATCTCATACTGTACCATTCATTCAACACTAAGAGGTAGTTTTCTGAGAAGCCTGGAAAAGAGCCCTCACTCCCTCACTCAGCCTTGCCAAGTTCTCTGGGGCCCACTCCAGGCATTCAAGAGCATGTGGGCCCTGACCTGACCCCTCTGACAGGGAACAGACATGAAGTGTTATACTTCGGTCATTTTAATTTATTTGTCCAAGTATCACTTGGGGCCTAATGAGTGCTAGGCTCTGAACCAAGTGTTAGAGTTAAATTCTGTCCTGGTGAAGAGAAGGGTGTTAGGTACTGAATTGTGGCCCCCAAAATTATATGTTGAAGCCCTAGCCCTCAATGTGATAGTATTTGGAGATGGGACCTTTGGGGAGTAATTAAGTTTGGATGAGGTCATGAGGGTGAGATGTCCGCCATGGGATTGGTTTCCTTATAAGAAAAGCAGCTCATTCTGTCTCCAAGAGCGCACACCCAGAAAAGGCTGAGGACCCAGTGAGAAGGTGGCCATCTGCAAGCCAGGAAGAGAGTCTTCACCAGGAACTGACCATGCTAGCACTCTGATCTTGAATTGCCAGCCTCCAAAACTGTGCAAAATCAATTTCTATTATTTATGCCGCCTGTGTGTGTTGTGTTTTTTCATGGCAGCCTGAACAGACTAAGACAAAGGGCACATAATACAGAAGTGCACAGCAACGTATTAAGTGCTATAGGTGGTGTGATGGCCAGAAAGTTCTAGCCTGCTCTTCTGCTAGCTACTCAGTGCCCTGGAGCAGAGACATAGCTGGCCTGGAAGATCACGCCACATAGAACAGAGAAATCTGCCCAGAAGTTGGGTGGGTTTACAGATGGAAGGGGAGGAAATTTTGTGTTCAGGATTGCAGGCTAACCCAACATACACCCATGCCGCTGAACTGTGGGCCATACTCAGTCTGGGTTTCCTGTCACAGAGGGAAGAGAGGAGAGGAAGTCAAGAAACTTGTCCTTCCCTGGTATGGGGCCAAAGCTAGGCAAAGTGTTGTTTCTCTTCTCTTTGGCATCATCGCAACCCTCCTCTTGGAGAAGGCAATGGCACCCCACTCCAGTACTCTTGCCTGGAGAATCCCATGGACAGAGGAGCCTGGTAGGCTGCAGTCCATGGGGTCGCTAAGAGTCAGACACGACTGAGCGACTTCACTTTCACTTTTCATTTTCATGCATTGGAGAAGGAAATGGCAACCCACTCCAGTGTTCTTGCCTGGAGAATCCCAGGGACGGGGGAGCCTGGTGGGCTGCCGTCTATGGGGTCGCACAGAGTCGGACACGACTGAAGCGACTTAGCAGCAGCAACCCTCCTCTAAATCCTGTATCTATTTCCTTGGGCTCTTGTCCCCATAGCATCGTGCTGTATAGGGGGCAGGATAAGAGCCATGCATCCTGTATTCCAAAATTATCTGCCTGTACTCCTAGCCAATGAGAACATCCACTCCCTCAACACTTGAATCAGAAATTAATCCACACTGAGATGTAAGTCACTGATTGGATCAAAATCTTACTAGAGAATTTCCCAGGATGAGTGCGTAGACAAGAAAAAATTTTTTAAGTTAGACATATTCCTTTATTACTAATTCTCCAGAGCTTCCAATATGCTCTTGGTCAGAATTTCTGACCTAACTATGTCCCTAACCTTTTACCTAGAGAATGCTTTTTTTATGTAACACCTCTTACATCTTCCCTTTGGCTCCCGAATTCCATAGTAGGCACTATCGAAACTTTGTCCTGAAGATTTTGCATTTTAAAAATAGGCCTATGACACTAATTGTTATTGAAATTTCTGGCTGTGTAACAATGAGTTAAAGAACTTTCCTGGCTTGTGTGTGTGTATAAGCAGGCAGATTTATGTGATGATGACTCTGAATTCTCCACCTGACATCTTGCTCAGGCCCAGACCAATATATCCAGCCGCTCATGGACTTTCCTGTTGGGTGTTGCCCAGACACCTCAGTCCAGACAGTCCCAAAGGGAAAATCAGTATATGTCCTCATGTCAGCACATGGCAGGATTATTCACCCAGTTACTCAAGACAGAAACCTAGGAGTCATGAAGGACACCTCCCTTTCCGTCATACCACGCAGTCAGGCCTGCACACAACTGAGGCCTGCAGCTTCCTCTGCTCACTGTCTTCCAGATCTGAAGCTCCCCTCCACCCCCGTCACTCCTGCTAATGCTGGTGTGGAGAACTTCATTACTTTTCTCCTGATTGACAGCAGTCTCTCCTCTGGACAATTGGAGTAATAATGGTACCTGCCTCACTGGGTGGCTATGAAGAATAAAACTCTTAATAAACATAAAGCAATAACAGGGCAGGCTGGTGCAGCACCCAGGAGCTCACTATGTCCTCAGCAGTCAGTGTAGCCCAGGTTGTCTAGTGAAGCCCCCGCTTTCACCAAGTCCCCTGCTGCACCTGCCTCAATCCCGTGTATGTGCAGTGATGGAGCCACTAATGTTCCACAGTCCTCCCGGTTTATCAGGGGGCTTGTTCAGCAACCCTCCTGAATCTGCCTCAAGGGAAGGAAATGGGATTCCAAGAACTCTGGAATCTCACCTGCTTATATCTCCTCCTCTCTTTTTTCCCACATGTGGCTGGCTTGGAAGTGCTTCCTCTAACTTTTCTTTCTTGTCGGGATGGGATGTCCCCTGCTGCTTCTTTTCCAGTGTCCCTGACTTGCCCCCTTGCCTAAGGCCATGTGGCAGAACAGTTGTCAGGGAATATCATTTATGAAGCAGAGAAAAATATCTGGAATTACAATTCCAAACTGCTGTCTAATACAAAATTTATATGTTTGAATTTTCTATCACATGTGAACATCGTTTAAAAAAAAAAAGCCGAAGAAAAAAGAAAATCCAGGTAAATAAGCTTCTGAATTCATTGTGATGTTGTAATCATCTATAGAAAATTCTGTATTTTAAGCCTGCTTATTTGATGCTAGGGAATTAATGCATGCTTACTTCTTTTTGATCCAGTTGTTTTTTGTGTATGTGAACCTGGGTTGCCTTAAATCCATCAAACAAACAAAAACAATTTTCATGGCATTGGGCGTCTCTGATATCTGACCAGACTGCCACTATCAGTCGTTACCACAGGTGACCCAAAGTATGTGCTGAGCAGGGACTGGCCCACATCCAACACTAGTCCTCAGCACGGCATGGGATCTGATATGGCACAGAACTGGAAAGGTGTGTGTGGAACATGAGAAATGCAACCAGCTCTTCTCTGCCCTACGAAAGACAATGGTACTTGCTAAGCTGCACAGAACCTTCTTTTCCTGGAATTGGCTTCCAGGAAGACAGACAATGGCCTCCAGCTGGTTCAGCAGAAGCCAGTGGAGACAGAGACAGCTGCTTTGGACAGTGCTGAGTGGCCACTCTCTCTAGCAGCAAAGACAACAGAGACCACCTCGGCTCAGAGAAGCAGGTTTGACTCAGTGACAGTTGGTCAGTAGCCATGACGTCGGACATTAATTCAATGAATAAGAGAAGGTAAAGCACTAAGAGACAAGAGAGAGACAAAGACAGATGTTTTCCTCCATACCTCTAGAATTACTGGTGTTTTGGTAACTGACATCAGCAGACTGAAAAAGAATGCATTACCAGGTAGAAGGAGGCAGTCCCCAATTTTTATCCTTGAATAAGTATATTCAAAATTTTTGGAAAAGGGCAGGAAAAAAGCTAGTCTGAGCCATTCAGAGCCCCTAAGAACAGTTACTGAGGCCATGGGGAAGCCCTCTCTCAAAATGTAGGGCTTAGACTCCTCCTCAGAGGCTCACTCATAATCCACTTTTCCTAGGATAAATTGTTGGCTACTGCTACTACCAAGCCATTTAAAAGATAGCAGTACAATCAGAATGTTTTAAATAATGATCAGAAGTGTCAGAGTCCCTGAAAGTGAAAAAGTGAAGTCGCTCAGTCGTGTCCAACTCTTTGCGACCCCATGGACCGCAGCCCACCAGACTCCTCCGTCCATGGGATTTTCCAGGCAAGAGTGCTGGAGTGGATTGCCCTTTCCTTCTCCAGGGGATCTTCCTGACCCAGGAGTAGGTAACCATTAAAAATGAAGTTGTAAAATGTAGAGTGGCATGGACATTTTACATTCTATATATGTACATTTTAAAGTTTTTATTTTGAAATAATTAAAATTTCACAGGACTTTGCAAAGAAAATAGAGAATTCCCTCATACCTTTCACCTAGTTTCCCCCAATGATTGTGTCTTAAGTAATTATAGTATAAATATCAAAATCAGGAAATTGACATTGGTACAATGTGTGTGTATAGTTCAGTGCATCACATATTTAGATTCATGGAAGTCAAGTGGGCCTTAGAAAGCATCACCATGAACAAAGATAGTGGAGGTGATGGAATTTCAGTTGAGCTATTTCAAATCCTGAATGATGATGCTGTGAAAGTGCTGCACTCAATATGCCAGCAAATTTGGAAAACTCAGCAGTGGCCACAGGACTGGAAACGGTCAGTTTTCATTCCAATCCCAAAGAAAGGCAATGCCAAAGAATGCTTAAACTACCACACAATTGCACTCATCTCACATGCTAGTAAAGTAATGCTCAAAATTCTCCAGCCAGGCTTCAGCAATATGTGAACCATGAACTTCCGGATGTTCAAGTTGGTTTTAGAAAAGGCAGAGGAACCAGAGATCAAATTGCCAACATCTGCTGGATCATCAAAAAAGCAAGAGAGTTCCAG
>NW_011494635.1:9275428-9276142 GCF_000754665.1 Bison bison bison
GGTGTTCTTTGGAAGGACTGATGCTAAAGCTGAAACTCCAATTCTTTGGCCACCTCATGAGAAGAGTTGACTCTTTGGAAAAGACCCTGATGCTGGGAGGGATTGGGGGCAGGAGGAGAAGGGGACAACAGAGGATGAGATGGCTGGATGGCATCACCAACTCGATGGACATGAGTTTGGGTAAACTCTGGGAGTTCGTGATGGACAGGGAGGCCTGGCATGCTGTGATTCATGGGTCTCAAAGAGTCAGACACGACTGAGCGACTGAACTGACTGAATGCATATATAGGGAATCTAGAAAAATGGTGCCGAATAATTTATTTACAGGGCAGCAATGGAGAAACAGACATTGTAAATAGTCATATGGACATGGGGAGAGGGGAGGAGAGGGAGAGATGTATGAAAGAGTAACATGGAAGGTTACATTACCAGATGCAAAATAGATAGCCAACAGGAATTTTCTGTATGTCTCAGGAAACTCAAACAGGGGCTCTGTATCAACCTAGAGGGGTAGGATGGGGTGGGAGATGGGAGGGAGCTTCAAAAGGGAGGGGATATACTTATACCTATGGCTGATCCATGTTGAGGTTTGACAGAAAATAAAATTCAGTAAAGCAATTATCGTTCAATTAAAAATAAATAAAAAATTTAAAAAAGAAACGAAAAAAAGGATGAGAAGGGGACAACAGAGGATGAGATGGCTGGATGGCATCA
>NW_011494635.1:9276242-9276638 GCF_000754665.1 Bison bison bison
CATGAACTTCCGGATGTTCAAGTTGGTTTTAGAAAAGGCAGAGGAACCAGAGATCAAATTGCCAACATCTGCTGGATCATCAAAAAGCAAGAGAGTTCCAGAAAACATCTATGTTGGCTTTATTGACTATGCCAAAGCCTTTGATTATGTGGATCACAATAAACTGTGGAAAATTCTGAAAGAGATGGGAATACCAGACCACCTGATTGCCTCTTGAGAAACCTATATGCAGGTTAGGAAGCAACAGTTAGAACTGGACATGGAACAACAGACTGGTTCCAAATAGGAAAAGGAGTACGTCAAGACTGTATATTGTCACCCTGCTTATTTAACTTCTACGCAGAGTACATCATGAGAAATGCTGGGCTGGAAGAAGCACAAGCTGGAATCAAGATT
>NW_011494635.1:9277325-9307574 GCF_000754665.1 Bison bison bison
AGCACGTTAACCAAATTAGAAATTTTAATTTAAAAAAGAAACGAAAAAAAGGATGAGAAGGGGACAACAGAGGATGAGATGGCTGGATGGCATCACTGACTCGAAGGACATGAGTCTGAGTGAACTCTGGGAGTTGGTGATGGACAGGGAGGCCTGGGGTGCTGTGATTCATGGGGTCGCAAAGAGTTAGACACGACTGAGTGACTGAATGGACTGAACCACCACTGAAGTAAAGATAAAGAACCAGGGGTCTTCCCTAGTGGTCCAGTGGCTAAGACTTTTCGTTCCCAAAGCAGGGGGCCCAGGTGCAATCCCTGGTCAGGGAACTGGATCCCACATGCTGGAACTAAGAGTTTGCATGCTGCCACCTAAGATCGTACATGCAGCAGTGAAGACTGAAGATGCCAAGGGCCACAAATAAGATCCAGTGAGCCAAAAAAAAAGTTACATTAAAAAAAATTTTTTTTCTTAAGATTAAGAACCACTACATCACTGTGAAGATCTGCCATTATTCCTTTTGTTGTTTAGTCACAAAGTTATGTCTGACTCTTGTGACTCCATGGACTCTAGCCAGTCTCCTCTGTCCATGGGATTTCCCAGGCAAAAATACTGGAATGGGTTACCACATCCTTCTCCAGGGAATCTTCCCAACCCAGGGATTGAACCCACGTCTCCTGCATTGGCAGGTTGATTGTTTACCATTGACCCAGCTGCAAAGCCCCCCATTATCCCTACTACCTGATGACTGCTGATCTGCTTTCCACCTTTCTAATTTTATTATTTCAAGAATGTACCATGTGGTAGTTGCTCAGTCATGTCCAACTCTTTGCGACTCCATAGACTGGCCTACCAGGCTCCTCTGTCCATAGGACTTCCTAGGCAAGAATACTGGAGTGGGTTGCTACTTCCTTCTCCAGGGGATCTACCTAACCCAGGAATAGAACCTAGGTTTCCCACATTGCAGGCAGATTCTTTATCGTCTGAGCCCCCAGGGAAGCCCAGATGGAATCATACAGCATATAACCTCTTGATACTGCTTTTTTCACTCAGCATAATGCCCCCAGGATCCATCCAAACTGTTGTTTGGTCCAATAGTTGGTTCCTTTTTATTACTTAATAGTTTTCCATGGTATAAATGTATCACAGATTGTCCAACAATTTACCTATTGAGGAGCATTTTGACTGTTTCCAGTTTGGGGCTATTACAAATAAAACTGCTGAAAACAATTGTGTATAGGTTTCTGTGTGGACAAAAGTTTACATTTCTCTAAGTTAAAACCTGAGGAGTGCATACCTGGGTCATATGTTAAGAATATATTTCATTTTAAAATCACTGCCTAACTATTTTCTAAAGTAGATGTACCGTTTAATGTAAAACTAACTTTGTATTAATTTTCCCACCAGTATGAGACATCTACTTTCTCCATGTCCCCACCAGCACCTGGTATTACACAATTTTGTTTTGTGGCTATTCTAATAGATTGTAGCTCTTCTAATAGATTTGTATTGTAGCTATTCTGATTTGTAATGAGAGTGTAGTGATATCTCATGTTACTTTGCATTTCCTTAATGGATAGTGATATTGAATATCTTTTCAAGTATTTAATGCCTATATATACTCTTCAGTGTAAATGTCTCTTCGTGTCTTTTGACTGTTTTCTAATTGAATTTTATTTACTATTGAGTTTTGAGAGTCCTTTGCCAGATACATGGTTTGCAAATATCTTCTCCCAGTCTGTAGCCTCTCTTTTGATTCTCTTAACAGGGTCTTTGCAGAGCAATAGTTTTTAATTTTGATAAAATCCTGCTTAGCAATTTAAAAGACTGAAAGATTTTCTGAGAACTGTTGGTTTTTTTTCTTAAGCCCCTCAGGCTGAAGATTTTTTCTAATGTTATCTTTCAAAAGATATAGAATTTTGCATTTCAACCCATGATCCATCTTGAGTTACTTTTTGCATAAGATACGAAATTTCAGTTCAGTTCAGTCGCTCAGTAGCGTCCCACTCTTTGCAACCCCATGAGCCGCAGCACACCAGGCCTCCTCGTCCGTCACCAACTCCCGGAGTTTACCTAAACTCATGTCCATTGAGTCAGTGATGCCATCCAACCATCTCATCCTCTGTTGTCCCCTTCTCCTCCTGCCTTCAATCTTTCCCAGAATAGGGGCTTTTCAAATGAGTCAGCTCTTTGCATCAGGTGGCCAAAATATTGGAGTTTCAGCCTCAACATCAGTCCTTCCAATGAACACCCAGGACTGATCTCCTTTAGGATGGACTGGTTGGATCTCCTTGCAGTCCAGAGGGTTCTCAAGAGTCTTCTCCAACACCACAGTTCAAAAGCATCAATTCTTCAGTGCTCAGCTTTCTTTATAGTCCAACTCTCACATCCATACATGACCACTGGAAAAACCATAGCCTTAACTAGATGGGCCTTTGTTGGCAAAGTAATGTCTCTGCTTTTTAATATGCTATCTAGTTTGGTCGTAACTTTTCTTCTAAAGAGTAAGAGTCTTTTAATTTCATGGCTGCAATAACCATCTGCAATGATTTTGGAGCCCCCCAAAATAAAGTCAGCCACTGTTTCCACTGTTTCCCCATCTATTTCCCATGAAGTGATGGGAACGGATGCCATGATCTTCATCTTCTGAATGTTGAGCTTTAAGCCAAATTTTTCACTCTCCTCTTTCACTTTCATCAAGAGGCTCTTTAATTCTTCTTCGCCTTCTGCCATAAGGGTGGTGTCATCTGCATATCTGAAGTTATTGATATTTCTCCTGGCAATCTTGATTCCAGCTTGTGCCTTATCCAGCCCAGCATTTCGTATGCTGCATATAAGTTAAATAAGCAGGGTGACACTATACAGCCTTGACGTACTCCTTTTCCTATTTGGAACCAGTCTGTTGTTCCATGTCCAGTTCTAACTGTTGCTTCCTAACCTGCATACAGGTTTCTCAAGAGGCAGGTCAGGTGGTCTGGTAATCCCATCTCTTTCAGAATTTTCCACAGTTTACTGTGATCCACACAGTCAAAGGCTTTGGCATAGTCAATAAAGCAGAAATAGATGTTTTTCTGGAACTCTCTTGTTTTTTCAGTGATCCAGTGGATGTTGGCAATTTAGGTGAATGTTTTGCTTTTTTTTTTTTGCAAATGGATGTCCAATTGTTCCTGCATCATTTGTTGAAAGGACTTTTCTCCATTGATTTGCTTTTACGCCCATGTCAAAAATCAGTCAGCTGTATGTACTTCTATAGATTCTCTGTTTCACTGATGTATGTGTCTACCCTTTCACAGTACCATACAGAATCGATTCTTGAAACTACATTAAGTTTTGAACTCAGGCACTGATTCCTCCCACTTCATTCTTTTTCAAAATTGTTCTTAGATACTCTAGGTCCTTTGCCTTTCCATATAAATTTTACAATAATGTGCATATCTACAAAATGTTTTGCTGAGAGTACAATATGAATTGCATTAAAACTGTATATCAGTGTGGGGTAAATCATCTCTTTTACTAGAATGAACCTTACAACCCATAAACTTGGAATACTGCCCCATTTATTTAGATCTTTGTTTCTTGTGACAGTGCTGAGCAGTTTTTAGCATACATGCCCTACATTTTGTTGTATTTGCACCTAGCAATTGTAAACGGCTTGTTGTAGTTCAGTCGCTAAGTCGTGTCTGACTCTTTGCATCTCCATGTAAATGACACTGTATTTTAAAGTTTGGTGTCCACTTGTACATTGCTTGCTTGCTAAGTCGTGTCAGTCATGTCCGACTCTGTACAACCCCATAGACGGCAGCCCAACAGGCTCCTCTGTCCCTGGGATCCTCCAGGCAAGAATACTGGAGTGGGTTGCCATTTCCTTCTCCAATGCATGAAAGTGAAAAATGAAAGTGAAGTCGCTCAGTCCTGTGCGACTCTTAGCAACCCCATGGACTGTAACCTAAAGGCTCCGTCCATGGAATTCTCCAGGCAAGAGTACTGGGGTGGGTTGCCATTGCCTTCTCCATTTGTACATTGCTAGTATACAGAAATATACAGAATATATAGTTTCTATATACTGATTTAAAAATTGCTTGTGATTTTATGTTGATCCTCTGACCTTGCTGAATCACTAGCTCTCATTGTAGATTCCTTGCTGAGTCTCTAGCTCTCATAGTTTGTTTGTAGCTTTTCTATTTAGATTAATATCCTGTAATATGCAAATAGGGATACTTTGATTTCTTCCTTCCCAATCTTTTTTAAATCTATTGCACTAGAAGAACTTCCAGTACTACACTGAATAGTATTGGATAGTGGACATCATTGTCCTGTTCCCAGTGTTGGGGGGAAAGTATTCAATATTTCACCATGATTTCAGATGTAGGTTTTTTGTAGATATTCTTTATCAGTTTGAAGAAGTTATCCTCTATTCCTTTTCTTTTGAGAGTTTTCACCAGAAATAGGTGTTGAATTCTGTCAAAAGCTTTTTCTACATCCATTGATATGTTCATGTTATTTTTCTAAGTTAGCCTGTTAATATGGTGAATTACAGTTTAACTTTCAAATATTGTATCAGTTTTTCATCCCTAAAACAAATTCCACTTGTTCTTGGTATATAATGTTATCACATATTGCTGAATTCTGTTTGCTAACATTTCAAAAGAACTTTTACATCTACATCCATAAGGAATGTTGGTCTACAGTTTTCTTGTTTTTTGTTTTAAAAATTATTATTTTTTTTTTGGTATTCGCTTCATTTGGTTTTGGTACCAGAGTAATAACTAACAACTAGCTTCCAAGAATGAGATGGGAAAGGTTCCCTTCTCTTCTATTTTCTAGAAGAGGTTTTGTAAAGTTGGTTCTAATTCTTATTTAAACATTTAGTAGAACTCTCCGTTGGAAACATCTGAGCCTGAAGACTTCTTTTTATTTTGGCTGCTTTGGGTCTTTGTTGCCACAGGATTCTCCATTATGGTGCACAGGCTTCTCTTGTTGCGGAGCATGAGCTCTCTAGTTGCCCCACGGCACGTGGGGCATGCCATGTGGGATCTTAGTTCCTTGCCCAGGGACTGAACCCTGGTCCCCTGCATTGGAAGGTGGATTCTTAACCACTGTACCACCAGGGAAGTCCTGGAGATTTATTTTTCAGGTTTTAAAATTTAATTTCCTTAATAGTTATAGAGTTGTTCAATATCTGCTTCATTTTGGGTGTTTTAATAGTTTGCGTCTTCCAAGAAATTGTTCCATTTCAGTTGTTGATTTTATGTGTAGTTTTTCATAATATTGCTTGATTATCCTTTTGATGTCTGTTAACAGGACCTGCTTTCTTCCTGATAGTAATTTGCCTTTTTTTTTTTTTTTTGCCAATCTTGCTAGAGGTCTGTCAGTATTATTGATCTTAAAAATAGCCAGCTTTTTATTTCATTGACTTTTCTCTAGTCTTTTTGTTTCCAAATCTACTCATTTATAATCTTAATTTTTTCCTTCTTTCTGCTTCCTTTAGGTTTATTTTGATCTTCCTTTCTAATTTCTTGAGATGCAAACTTAGGTTATTGGTTTGAGATATTTCCTCTTTTCTAACATATGCATCTGGGTGCTATAAATCTCCTTCTTAGACCTGCTTTCGTTGTATACCACAAATTTTGGAATGTCACCTACATCCTGTTGGTTGATGGTCTTGGTCTATCACTTTTTGAGAGGATATTGTAGTCTTCAACTATGGTTGTGTATCTTTCTTCTTTCAGTTCTAGCGGTTTTTGCTTCACATATTTTATAGCTTTGTTTTTTGTTCTGGGGGGAGTTTTGGAGATATACACCTTTAAACTGCTGTTTTCTTGGTGAACTGACACTTTGATCATTATGCGATGTCCCTGTATCTGCTAACTTTTGCTCTAACGTCTACCTTATTTGATATTAATAGCTGTACTAGTCTTGAATTTTTTTTGCATGCCATGTCTTTTTCCTTTCTTTTACTCTCAGTCTACCTTTATCACTGTACTTGAGTTTCTTGTCAATAGTATGTTCACACTATGAATCTTTTAACTGATACATTTAGACAAGTTAATTTTAATGTAATTACTGATGTTAAGGCTTAAATGTGCTGTTTTTTTCTACTGGTTCTGATTTTTTTGTTTCCTTTTCCCTGACATTATGTGGGTTACTTAAACATTTTTTACAATTTCATTTTTACTTGCTTATAGTATTTTGAGTGTATTTCCTTGTGTAGCACTTTAAGTGTTTACTCAACCTTTTATGTGTACAACTTATCAAAGTCTGGACTTCCCTGGTGATCCAGTGTTAAAAACCCACAAGCCAATGCAGGGACATGGGTTTGATTCTCAGTCCAGGAAGATTCCACATGCTGTTGGGCAACTGAGCCTGTGAACCGCCAGTACTGACCCCACAAGCCTAGAGCCTATGTACACAACAGGAGAAGACACTGCAACAAGAAACCTGTGCACCACTACAAAGAGCAGCCCCTGCCACCAGAACTAGAGAAAGCCCACACAAAGCATCAAAGGCCCAGCATAGCCAAAAAAACCCCAAAACAAAAAACTTACCAAAATCTATTGGTGCCATTTTACCAATTTGAGTATAGAAACATCTCCATTTACATGCTTTTCCCTCTCCCAAATACTCTCCCTACATACACTGAGAACCACATTAGGCAGTATTATAATTTTTGCCTTAAGCATCAGACATAATTTAGAAGACTCAATAGGATAAGGAAATTCTATTACATTTGCCTGCATTTTTGCTATTACCAAGTTTTTTTCCTTCCTGATGTAACATTTCCTCTTACCATTTTCTCTTCAGAGAACTCCATTTTAGCTATTCCTTCAGTGTAGGTTCACTGGCAACAAATTCTTAGTTTTCCTTTATCCTTGTTTCCCCCTTCACATCTAGGAGTATTATTTCTGCAGGATATAAAACTCTGGGTTGTCAGTACTTTCCTTTCAGCACTTGAAAAATATCAGGTCCTTCTAGTCTCCATGGTTTCTGAAGAGAAATGTGCTGTTTGAATTGTTTTTCCTCAGTAGGTAATGGACCATCTTTCTAATTGTCTTTAATTTTCAGAAGTTTGCTTTCAATGTCTTGGTGTGGATTTCATTGGGTTTAATTATGGTTTGCTCAGCTTAAATCTCTAGGTTTACAAGTTAGTTTTTTCCCCAAATTTGGGGAATTTACAACCATTTTTTCAGCTCCACCCTCTTTTTCCTTTTCTTCTGGGACTCTGATGATGTTAAGATTTTTTAGTCCCACGTGTTTCTGAGGTCATGCTCATTTTTTTTTATCAGTCTATTTTCTGTTTAGATTGGGTAATTTTTATTTTATCTCTAAGTTCTCTGATTCTATCCTCTGTTCTATTCTGCTGTTGAGCCCATTCACTTTTTAAATTTGTTCATTCTAAAACTTTTGTTTTATATCTTCTGTTTCTTTGCTGAGACCATTTTCCCATTTGTTCCATGTTTCTAATTGCTTGCTAAAGCATCTGCTGACAACTGCTTTAAAATCCTTGTCAGATAATTATGTGTCATCTATATTGTCTTTTCTCACATGGTTTGAGATCTTCCTGGTTCTTGGCATATATCGCCAAGTGGTTATCGACTGAAACCTGGATGTTTTTGGTGTTGTAAGACTCTTACTAAATTCTACTTAAATCTTTTAACAGGTTCTCTCTGCCACAGCATTGCCTCATTACTGCCAGGTAGAAGGTTCCTGTTGACACCTGAGGACAGGAAGGGCTGGGAGTTCAGGCTTCACAGTAGACCTCCTCTGACACCACAGGGTGAGAAGCACCTGTTACTGAGGATGAAGTCTAGGCTCTTTGTGCAGTCTCCACTGACACTGTTGTGCACAGTTTTTACCACTATGCAGTGGTAAAAACCCTGATTCTCCTTTGAGTACCCCATTTACATCCCAGAAAGCAAGGAGGTTGGAGTCCAGGTTCCTCACTAGACTTTCTCTGATACCATCCCGGCAGAGGGTTGAAGTACTAAGTTTAAGCCTCCTGGGGTGGAATCTAGGCCATCCCTTTGGCCTTAACTGGTGAGGGTGAGGATATGATTGCAGTCTTTCATGAGATATTTGATTAGAATAGAGAAGTTACTGTCTAAAGGATTCCTGACTTGTTAAGCTGCCCTTTTCCTGGTCCTTTGGGTGAAGAGAGCAGGGTTTTACTGGGTTTTGGTGTTTTTTAAATTTCATTTTTGCCTACATCTTCTGGTGTTTCCTGGTAGCCAACTTCACCAAAACTGTCTGAGATAGATAAGGAAAATAAGAAAACCTAGAGAATTCACGTTTTTCCTTGAGTCCTGAAGTCCATTGCTAAATCTGTCTTCTCTCCATCTGTCTTATGCTTGTTTTGCATATAATTGTTCATATAATGGAGAAGGCAATGGCACCCTACTTCAGTACTCTTGCCTGAAAAATCCCATGGATGGAGGAGCCTGGTAGGCTGCAGTCCAGGGGGTTGCTAAGAGTCGGACACGACTGAGCGACTTCACTTTCACTTTTCACTTTCATGCACTGGAGAAGGAAATGGCAACTCACTCCAGTGTTCTTGCCTGGAGAATCCCAGAGACGGGGGAGCCTGGTGGGCTGCTGTCTATGGGGTCACACAGAGTCGGACACGACTGAAGTGACTTAGTAGTAGTAGTAGTAGTAATGTCAGAGGTTTTAGTTGTATTGGGAAGTATGTATATTCCATGGTTCCTAAGTTCAATTTTTCATTACATACATTTTAGTCAAAAAAAGAAGAGTAAGATCCAAAATCCTGTTAAAAAATAAAACATACTATTTGCTTAGAAAAAAATACCAAATTATATTAATATTTGGGTAGTAAACTTATGGATAACATTTCTTTTGCTTACTTCTATTTTCCATGTTTAAAATAATGTACATGTGTCACTTTGAAAATTGCCAGGGTCCAGCCCCATGGATCCAGGGAATTCGAAGGGGAGACGGCATCGGCGATCAGGAAACAATTGCTTAATTAAACGTTAATTAAGGATATAAAGAGTGGTTAAATAAGGATAGCTCAGTGAGGAAATTCAGTGGAGAAAAGAGGCTGAATAATTCAGTCAGAAGGTGAGAGAAAGAACGACGTAGGGAGGCGAAGTTTCGGTGAACAAGGTCCGCACTTTATTTTCCAAAGTAGTTTTTATAGCTTAAGTTTATGCATGGGGGAAGGGGTAGAGTCATGCAGTAAGCCAGGCTTTCTTCCTGCAAACTTATCATATGCAAAAGTTTAGGTGATTTGCATCATCTTCTGGCCCAGAGGCCTGTTAACATTTTAAGACCTTTTCTTCAGAAAACTTATTTTTCTCTAAAGGTGATTATTCTAAAGTCAGGCACCACCCTCCAAAAGCATTAGATAAAGTTGCATTCCTATAGGGCAAAGGTGTGGTGGGCTTTAACAAGAAAAGAATTAACTCAAGGGTCCAAGGTTACAAACATTGAGGCTACTACTTACATTTCTATACACCCATTATATTAATCAATACACTGCCAAGGACACAGTAGGTAAGGGATATGGAGACTTAGCAGCAAACATTGGCCCAATAAGTGAAAAACCCTTCACCAATACAGTTTCTAATCAATCTTTTAACTACTCAAAGGAATCTGTGTTTAGACAGTTTAGAACATCTCCTGCCTCTCACAGTTGGGAGGCTCTGAACAATCACGTGTGGCCGGAAAAACCTATTCAGGCAGGCTAGAGGACTTCCAAAGGAGCTTGTAGGTTGAAACACTATCACACCCAGGAACTTTATTAACTGGAGCTATAAGTTAACTCTTTTTTCAGAGAGAGGTAGTGGGGGACAGCCCCCCATAAAATCAGAAGTGTAGGTGAGAACACAAAGCAGAAAGTAGGCAGACTCTGGTTTTGGGGTAGATGCTCAAGAATTTCCAGGGGAACTCCTGAGGCTCGATCCTGCCTTTGCGTATGCCCAGCCTCCTTCCTCCTGACCTTTGCCACGGGCGGAGATCGCTCCCAGCAGAAAGTGATAGTCATTTTCCTAAGTTGATTTCTACTACTCTGTTCATGACACACCCCAGGTTATGTTCACTTTTGCAAGAGTATGGATTCCACCCAACTAACATGAAATAGCATTTGAATCTTCATTTGGTGTGCTTTTAAAAACTCCCAATAAGCTGATACTTTACAGATTCGTGTCCTGGCCATTACTTTCTAGGAATGGATCCTCTGTACTCTTTCTGTCCAAGAGGCAGAGGGGAGAAAAGTTGGTACCCTGGGCAAAAGTGTAGGCCCTCTGTGATTGCTTTGATGTTCAGTCACAAAGTCGTGTCCCAACTCTTTGTGACCCCATGGACTGCAGCATGCCAGGCTTTTCTGTCCTCCACTATCTCCCCGAGTTCTCTTAAATTCAAGTCAGTGAGTTGGTGATTTTACCTAACCATTTCAACTTCTGCTGCCCTGTTCTCCTTTTGTCTTCAATCTCTTCCAGCATCAGGGTCTTTTCCAGTGAACCGGCTGTTACCATCATGTGACATCAATCTGTCAATTATCAGCTTCAGTTCTTCCAATATTCAGGGTTATTTCTTTTAAAATTCACTGGTTTGATCTCCACATAGTCCCATAGATTCTCTCAAGAGTCTTCTCCAGCAGCAGAATTCAAAGGCATCAGTTCTCCAGCACTCAGTAGTCTTTATGGCCCAACTCTCATATGCACACGACTACTGGAAAAAACATTAGTTTGGACTACATGGACCTTGGTCAGCAAAAAATATTGTCTCTGCTTAATATGCTGTGATTTGGACCGTACTTCAGAACACTGAAGGAGGTGAGATGGGAGCAGGTCTGGTGAAAGGAAGGAAAAATCTTTGTTGAGGTGTGTTAAATGTGAGATGCCCCATTATATCTCCAAGTGGAGATGCAAACTGACGACTGGATATATGAATCTGGGGCTTAGAGAGGTCTGGGCTACAGAAAAATACATTTGAAATCATGGAACTTTTACTAAGGTTTAGTTTCTTTCCCATGAAATTATGTAATTTGGTTCTGCAAGTAAGTTTCAGAAGTTCATTCATCCTGTATGTATTTGTTTTCTGAGAAAAAAAAAAAGCAGAGGTATGATTGGATCAATTTAGTAGAGGACCAGACAAATTATTTCCATTCATTGCCAAGTCATATCCAACTCTTTTGCAACCCCATGAACTGTTGATGGGACTTCTCAGGCAAGAATACTGGAGTCAGTTGCCATTTCCTTCTCTAGATCTTCTCAACCCAAGGGTCAAACCTGCATCTCCTGCATTGTCAGGCAGATTCCCTACCACTGAGCCACCAGTGGATTATTATTCCTATACTAACATTACTTTCTTCATTATTTAAAAACTCATTTTACGCTGTCATTTTCCTTAAAAATCACCAATAAACTTTTATCTCCTACAAAGATGCAAGGCCTCTGACATCCTTAAATCCTTTTCCATTGTTGGGATGGCTCCATGATCCTCTCTGAACATACTACTACTTTGGCCTCTGAGTTTCCAAAGGCTGTGCCCCAAACTGACCACCACCCCATTCCACAAGGGCTTGAGAGCCTCATGTAAACTTTGTTCCAATCCATGAGTTCTCCTCCAATACCTACTTGTGCATCTTAATCATATGCTTACTTTTAAAACATTTCAAATCCATTTCTCAATATATACCCACTAAGAGATTATTTCAATAAGTTTCCACTCATGAACACCACGATACATTACTTCTAGTATGTATACTTTCTTTCTACCCCAAAAGTACATGATCCAAACCTAAAACAGTGTAAACCACTTGTATTCAAATCTAAATGAATAGAACTCCACTGTCAACCTAGAGTACCAAGCCAGTAATAATGTGTGTGCGTGTTCGGGGTCGGGGGAGGAATGCAGTCAGGGTGTGGAGAGTCAAGGAACAAAGCATAATGATGGTCCCTCAAGACTCATGAGCACTGGCCCCACAGGTCATGCAAGTCCTACCCAAGGCAGTACCTGATTCAGCCACCCACTGCAGGATATAGGTGTACTGCCCTAGAAAGGGACAGGCCTGGGAGAAATCTACCTTATCTGCCACTCATTCCCATGACTGTCCTCATTCAGCACGAAGGAGAAAATTAGTTATGGTAACCCATAAACTAAGTGACCCCAAGAAACTGGGGGTGGAGTGAGAACTCCATGTTTAAACATGCCAACACACATGCACATGCATGCACACACACTCAGACAAAATGGCTGCACAGCATACAAAAACATATGTATACTGTGAAACAATCTGAGTTAGGAAACTAGGATTGTAGTCTCCACCATTTATTCATCTAGTTCATATCTAAATATAGAACACTATGGTAGTGCTAGAAACGCAAAGAAGTCCTTGCCCTTAAGGGGCTTACAATCTTATAAGGGAAATAGAACAGGCACATAAAAAGTGGGTACAAGAAAGCATATGCTAACAAATGCCACAAAAATTCAGAGGGCAGGATAGTCCAAGAACACAGGGCTGGGAGTCACAAAGCCCAGTTGTAGTCCCAACCCAGTAAGTCAGTTAACTTGTCTGGGTTTACTACCCCAGCTGCAAAATTGTGAGATTTAGAGGCTGTATGTACTTGTTTGCATCATGATTCTGATCAAAAGCAGAGGAATGGTTTTTGAGCTGGTGGCACCTGAGCTGAACGCAGAAGGAAGTCAAGGAAAGCGGTGCTGAGGTAGGCTTAAGTATGGGCTTCGGAGGGGAGAAGAAAGACAAATGTCACAAGGAGCAATGGGAGTGAGGTAAACAGGTGGCGGTGGCAGCCCTCAGGCACCACTGACACAGGAATGAACTGTGTTCCTCATACTTACATTCAGTTACAGTACATAATTCCAGATAATGGAAAAAAATCAGAGAATAATGGCAGCATTTTATCAAACATTTCACTCGATTTCCAAAAAATATAAAATAATTTAACATTATACTTCTACATTTAAAGTTGACATTAATAAACTATTCCAACTGCCAAAATGTAAACCAACTCACTGCAAAATGTAAACCAACTCAAAGTTTACATCTTAGTAAATTAAATCTCTTAACTCAAAAGTACATTTGATACAAATTATATTATCCTCAAAATTCCAACGCTTCTTTTCTACTATGTCCCCATGCACTATGGAAATAAAAATTTGTAAAACAATGTCCCTACCCTTGAAGAGCCTGCAACGTGGTGAGATGAACATTAACTGTGTCTACCAAGAATGTACCATTTTGCATGACATGATCAAGGAATGAACATTTGGCCATGGAGTTAAAAAAAGGTGGATTCATCCCTTTCTAAGTTTTGGCAAGGGTGCAGCAGAGAGGTTGATGAAGGGCTAAAGGAGAAATGAGTGTGAGCAAGGAGAAAGTATCAGGGGCAGAAAAGGCTTCCAGGCAAGGCACATGGCTACAGACAGGGAGCAATGTGGGAATACGACATGGCGAGGGCCTAATACAGTCACAGTATAGCTAGTGCAGAGTGTATGGGGCAACAGCTAGTGATATGGAAGTTCTATAAAAAGGGAAGCTACTGCTAGCTATGAGTTAATCAGAAAATCCCATGGATGGAGGAGCCTAGTAGGCTGCAGTCCCTGGGGTCGCTAAGAGTCAGACACGACTGAGCGACTTCACTTTCACTTTTCACTTTCATGCATTGGAGAGGAAATGGCAACCCACTCCAGTGTTCTTGCCTGGAGAACCCAGGGACAGGGGAGCCTGGTGGGCTGCCATCTATGAGGTTGCACAGAGTCGGACACGACTGAAGTGACTTAGCAGCAGCAGCAGCAACCCTGGTGTTTGTAAGGTCAGCAAGAGACAGGAGAAAGTGAGCAGTGAGGTTCTGTCCTTGTCATAAGCAGTGGCTGTAAGCTCTACTCAGCAAATTATACTGTTGAGGAAACTGACCCCTACATCACTTCCTTTCCTGTTCCTCTTCTTTCCATTTATGATCTGCAAGTCTTCAAAATGGAGCTGGAACTAAAAAGGCACAGGGGAGGAGCAAACAAACAGGACTAGAAACACACATATGGCTACTCGAGTTATCATAAAGTAATGGTAACTGTGTTATACCAGGTCTGTAGATCAAAAAAAGTAATTCTTTTTCAGAAGTTTTCTAAAAGTCCCTAGTTCATACCAAGTTAATTTCCACACACAGTGTTGCAAAATCCTTTCAACATGAGAAAAGTATATAAAATCCCTGCAGAAAACTCCATTTCCTAAACTATTTTCCATTAAATATCAGTGTTACAAACAGAGTACCAGAGGATTTTAAAGCCTATCTTCAACACAATTAAGATCTGGCCAAAACTGCATTACTCAGCTTAAAAAAGTAAAGATACAACATACAACCGAACTTTTAGGTTCTCAGCTACTACCAAATCATATCAGTAATGAATAAACTGCCTACATGAAGTAAAAGCTGTATACAAATAAGCCATCCTTTCAGGGTGGACACTAAATTCCAATATCTCATAATAATAATAAGGGACCAATTTTACAAAAGTAACATCTTGAAATTTCATTTTATAATGAAGATAATAAATCTGTGTATTTTATTTAACATTCACTCATAAGTTATGCCAAAACAATCTGCTTCTAATAAAAGAAACCTTTGTATAATCCTAATAATACACATACACATATAGTAGCATCTTCCACATTTCTAAATAAATTACATGCATGACATTCATTAACCAATAAAGAATACCAATGAGAATTCAGGTCATTTATTTTTTGCACAGGGTTTTATCTACTGTAAACACACACATACATAAAACAAATCCACAAAGCAATGGTGTGTAATAGGTAGAGAGAGACACACTTAAGCATATTTAACATGCCTACAGACAACTTTTTTTTCCTTTTTTTTTTTTTAGGCAACAAAATATTTTTTCAGTCCTTGACACCTTCTCACACTCACCTAGCACCACAGATGCAAGGACTTACAGTAAACGTGTACAGTCTCATGCTTAAAACAGAAAGCATGCATTCAATAGAATTTATACACTATCATCTATTGTATGAAGTCTGCAATCCATACTTGTAATATTTTATACATTAAGTTACCCTGCAGCTTTTTGGAATTTTAATATTTATGCAAAATAACTTCTGAAAGATATATGAAACAAGTTTTCAAGGATCACCTTTAGGCTATTTACACAGGTATCGGTTTGGTTAAATGGGAAAATGGCAGCAGCCTCAAGGTTCATACTGAATGAAAATGGTGTGCATGTCAATTCATGTGAAAAATACATATACACACAGATGGCACAAAGGTTTGTGCAGTTGGAATCACCAGTGCAAATACATGCATTTGAGGTACTTATTTTTCCCATGGTCAGGTATAATTATGCATAGCCATGTTCTTCTGAGTGGTAAGTATTTCCGACCTGATCAAATAAAAAGCTGTACTAAGTGTAAATATGAGATATTTATATAGTTAATTCCGAAATTCTATGTTTAACATTATACATTTACACATTTAGTTTAAAATATTTACCAACCAATAAATATTCTCATGTAAAGAGATTGGTAATTATACCTGGCCAAGCGATTTAAATAGCATACTTGAAATTCTAGCAAGAACTGTAATGAAATAGAAAATACTTCATTATTGCTTCATTGGAATGAAAACCTAAAAGGCATAGATAAACAGTGCTTAGTGATGAAAAGTGAATACCCAGAATAGCGGTGCATGCCCCAAATGGTCTCCACCCAGTAAACGCTAAGCACTCTCCACGTTATCAATGCCATTGGCATCCACATGAATGTCAGGCTCCCCACACAAAGATGAGGGAACAAAGCGGCTAACAGTGGGACACAAACAGCTCTTAAGCTCTGGTAATTCTTGCTTCAGGCGTTCCAACTGCTCCACTTGGAATATATTTGGCTGTTCAGGCATCCAATCATATATCCTATGATGAGACAAACACAAAACATAAAATAGGTAATTTTATGGCTTACTTAGGATCTGACAACCTACAGAATGCCTAGAACACCTATACTACAAAGTCTTAATTTTTTCTTAAAAGATATAAGCATCAGTTCTATTTAAAAACATTTCTTTTCTTCCAGTCTACTCACTGCCTTTTTGCGACCCTGAAGCAAAAGAGCTGATTATAAATTGAATCAGAAAATGAAATCTGTAGCTTACTCATGATTCTTCAAGTATCTTTTCTTCAGGTTAATCAATCAGCAATGCCTTAACTGACAGATGGGAACTTACTACAAGGTAGAGCTGGAATTCATACCCGGTTCTGACTTCAAAGCACTAAAGATCAAGATGAAAAGGACTGCTCGGGACTTCCCTGGCAGTTCTGTAGTTAAGAACCCACCTTTCCACTGCAGGCTACATGGGTTCCAGCCCTGGTTGGGGAACTAAGATCCCACATGCTACACGATGCAGCCAAAACATTAAGATTAAATTAAAATTTAAAAAAAAAAAAAAAAGAAAGAAAGGACTACTCACCAGTGTGAAAATTATGCTAAAGCTATGTAGCACTAACAGATGTATCTAGAGTTGAGAGCCCCAAGTGACAATGACGGTACTAGCACTGCCCACCAGCACAGCAAGGAAGGCCTTTCACTGTTTTAAAAACCAGACAATTTATGTGAGGCACTAACTGTTTATGACATCAAGCCACTCAGCAGTGCTCAGACTCTTTGCGACACCATGGACTGTAGCCTACCAGGCTCCTCTGTCCATGGGATTTTCCAGGCAAGAATACTGTCCTCCAGGGGATCATCCCAACCCAGGGACCGAACCCAAATCTCCTGTGTCTCTTGCATTGGCAGGTGGATTCTCTACCACTGAGCCACCTGGGAAGCTGCTATGACATCACAATAGGGAGAATTTTCTTAAACAAGATTTTTCAAGTATTGATTTTATGAAATATTTCACTATTCTAACACAAAGACAATTAAAGGCATATATAAAATAATGAAGAGTGATCTCTGGATCAAGACTGGATAGAAGCATCTAAGTTCACTCCCTATATCCTGTTAGAAATAAAATAAGGGTATTGAGAGAAAATTCACTAAATATGAGAAAAACCAAAGACAGACAGCAACAAAATTTTAGAAGCTGTTAAACAGATGGATAAGTGATAAAGTACTTCAGTTAGCAGAATAGAAAAGTCCAAACCACAAGCTAGTAGTTGAAAAAATGAAAAGGGTTAAGTTAAAAGCAGCCCAGACTCCTCTGGAACTGGGTAAGGGGAGGAAGGGGCTCAAAGATGGAGGATGGGCTGAAGGTTGAGCAGTAGCAAGTGGTTCCCTTCCATTTAACTCCCTGCTGTGGAGGCTGCCCCTGCCCTACTTGGTCCAGGTCAAATGAAGGAGAAGACTAGGTGAGAGAGTTTGAGGCATTTTATAAAATAGCCATCAGCATCAGGGAAATTAGAGAGGGTACAAATACAACAAATTCTAACAACATGCCCTTCACCCATCTCTCTTTCCTCACTTGACTCCAAGAAACTGAGCAGCCAGACTTGTATCCTCTAAGTACAATATATTACAGAGTCTTCTAGGAGGAATCTGACCAATCAAAAAGCAAAGTTTTTAATCTAATGATAGATGTATGACCAAAGGGGTCACACATATTATTCCACAGTGAGATTTCACAAGCCATATTCATACACTCAGGAGTTTTCAACAAGCTTTTTAGATACCAGTTCCTTAACCAAAGATTTCTAAATATCTGAGGAAATCTTCTAACATGTGAGATAGTGAGCAAAAGAGAAGAAAAAAAAAATTTTGTAAGTGATCCTTAATGACTTCAGAGAAATAGAAATTTCATCAAATGAGAACAGAATTTTTTAAATACATACATAAAAAGGAGCATTCAGAGGAAAAAAGACAGTTCTTGGAAATTAAAAGCACAACTGCTGCTGCTGCTGCTAAGTCGCTTCAGTCGTGTCCGATTCTGTGCGACCCCATAGACGGCAGCCCACCAGGCTCCCTCGTCCCTGGGATTCTCCAGGCAAGAACACTGGAGTGGGTTGCCATTTCCTTCTCCAATGCATGAAAGTGAAAAGTGAAAGTGAAGTTGCTCAGTTGTGTCCGACCCTCAGCAACCCCATGGACTGCAGCCTTCCAGGCTCCTCTGTCCATGGGATTTTCCAGGCAAGAGTACTGGAGTGGGGCGCCACTGCCTTTTCCGACAGCAGATACAAAAAACTCAACAGGATAAGCAGACACAAAGGTTGACGAAATCTTTGAAAGTAGAACAAAAAGACAAAGATATAAAATAGGAAAAAAGCTAAGAATTTAAATCTGGTCGAAGAGTACATAATATACAAATGAAAGGATTTCTATAAAGAAAAATAAAAGGGATACCAAGTGTCTAGCACATGGGTAAAACGAGACCCACAAGACCATCTTTATGAAAATTTGGAACACTAGAGACAAAAGCACAGATTCTCCAGAATTCTGGAAAACAAACAAATCACATGTGAGGGAGTAGGAATCAACATGGTTTCATATTTCTTAATAGCACAATGGAATTGTGAAGATAATGGAAAAATGCTTTTAAACGTCTTAAAAAAATGATTTCTAACATGGAATTTTATGCCCAGCCACTTCCAGACATGCAAGACTTCAGGCTTTCCATCCTCCTTTCTCAAGAAGATACTGAACTACGTGTTCGATAAAAATGATTGTAAAGCAAGAGAGAAAAAGATCTGGACTACAGGAAACAGGAGCTGTGACCTAAGAACTGCTGCTCAGCGTGGCAGTTGTACCCAAAGTCAAGCAATGTTACTGAAGAAGACTGAATGGATGGACAGGCTTGCTGTGGGCTAGCACAGTCGGACACGACTGAAGTGACTTAGCAGCAGCAGCAGCAACACTCTAAAAGAGCCCCTGCCTATCCTACCAGCTTTGAAACCTACAGAATGCCCTGAACCATTTAACATTTGTTGATTCAGTTTCCACTCTACTTGACAGGTTTATTTTGGGCTGGCCTACTCCTGAGAACTCTTAGGAGGCTCCAGTGAGCAGAACAAGCACAGAAAAGCCCGCTCCATGTGCCCATATTCCTATTATACTTCCAATGCCTAATCCACAGACAAATGCCTTATGCTGAGCTAGAGACCCAGCGGGTCACAAAATTAGTCCAGAAAGTTAAGACTAACATAGAAAAGGTGCAAGCCAATGGCACAATCATTTAAAAAAGCACACATACATAAATACTCAGGGACCATAATCTTTTTAACTTATTTAATAGTTTCAGGTACACACTTGTAGATTAAGAATGTAACAAGTAGGGAAAGAGTACAAATAAAGTTTAAAGCCATGAAAAACTAAATGTTATATTGTCTAGCAATAAAAATAAGAATTTAACAAATTTTAAGAGAATAATATGATAATCAGTTATATCTGAGGGAGGGGGTAAGGGAATATAATTAGAGAGGGGCACACAAGTGAGTTCATATCTAATAATAATGTTCTTTAAATGTGGGTTCTGTTACTGAATTCTTTTAAATAATTTGAGCAGGCACAGTACACAAAGAGGAAACATTGCTCAATTTAATGTATGAGGCAAGTATTATCCTCATGTCAAAATTAGACAAAATTAGACAATTAGGTAATTTACCTTTACCCGATAAAGGTAAATTAAAGGCCATCTTAGTCATTACTACAAATGCAGAAATTCCAAATATCAGCAAATTAAGAATAGCAGCTTGTATAAGATAATAAATCACAAAACCATGATTAAATCTAAAATCTGTTAATGCCTTTGTAAAAACAGGACTGGTTTTGATAAATTAAAACACATCACAATTCTCCCCCATGTAAAATGAAACAAAGGCTCTGAATCATTTAAATCTTCAATATGTCTAAATTTGATAATGAAAAAATAATAGCAATAAGCACGTTAATTACCATAAGAAACAGTTTTAAAAAAAATTTACACAGGAACTCAGGGACAATTAAAGAGCTAGGAAAGACTGCTAGGTTTTTCTTGGTTGCACCTCATTGCTTGCAGGATCTTAGCTGCCCAACCAGGAACTGAACCTAAGTCACTGACAATGAAAGCACTAACTCCTAAGCACAGAGCGCGAGGGAATTCCCAGGACTGTTGAACTATGTGAAGTACGTACACACACACACCACACACACAGAAGACACATATATATGTAGTTCATATATATAAGTATGGTTGATTATATATATACATGTAATACTTTGACTAAAATTTTTTTAAAAAGAAGAAAAAACTTCCAAGAATAATAAAAATTGACCCTACCCAGTCTCTCACCTCTCACTGGGCCCAAGCAGAAGCCCAGTGCTGGGCCACCTCAACATCCCCCACACACACCCTCAACACAGTCCTGCCCTGGTGCCTGCTCTCACCTCTGCCTAAAATGCAAAATCTGTCAGAGCAAATTTAACCACCACCACCCATGCTCAAATATATCTCTTGCTTCCTCTTTAAAATTATTTTTGTTGACCCTGTGCCAGGAAGCACTCACTTTGTTTTGGCCTTTTATATATATCACACAGTATCTTCCTGTTTTCCTTGCAAGGTCAGTGTTTGCTACAACCAAGTAGGGCCCTTTGGATGAAGGATCTGACTAAAATTTCTGTACTCTACAAAAGCTGTACATGGTATAATCTCACAATATACTTTTCTTACCTGAAAATGTTTGCAATCATTCCTTCCTCCTCCTCAAAGAAATATTCCCTCAAAATTTGCTAAATAAAGCACTTTCATCATATTGCAATTTAAAATTTTTAATTTTCCTTTAATTAGATGGAAACATCTAATAAAAAGAATCATGAATTATGCAGCTTAAAGAAATATTAACCAAATACTTTAAAAGGCAGGCATTATCCGGGTTGTAGTTTTAAGACAAGACTAGTTCAGACAAAATAGCAGGGGTGGGGAAAGCTTTATTAAGCAAGCAATATAACTTTATAGAACAAACAGTAATACGAACTAAATCCAAGGACTGTATTTTTTTAAAGCAGGTCTGGTAACAAATTTTATCACTTACTTGATGTTGCTCAAGTATTAGTAAGCCCACTAAACCCCCTCAGCAGAGTAAACCTTCTAACCCCAGATTTCTTTACACTAAGCAACCTTTTCATCTCTCAGAGATCTCAGACTTACGTTTTAAACAACCAGTAAATTTATTTAAAAACAAATTACTTAAGCTACTGTATTGTCCAAAAATCTGGCAATACCAAAGTGAACAAAACAGGCAAAGCCTTGCCCTCATGGAGGGCAAGGACTGACTTAGAGGGATGTACATAGTATGAAAAGCCACAGAACAGGATGAGACCACCAAGAAAGTTGTTGCAGACAGAGAACAGGTTTAGGGCAAACAGCCACCTCCACCTGCAAGATGAGTCAATATATCCAGGTTAGTGAGCAATCATCTGAATTTTTAACAAACTTCCCAAGTGACTGTGGTATACTCCAAAGTGTGAAAAAATTTCACTGACAAATAAATGTTAAGATAATTATACTACTTTTCCTCTTCTAACAATCCATGAAAATTTTTCATAAAAAACAAATACCTATCATAAATTAGACCATTAACTCCAAATTCCTTTAATTTCTTTCTGTTTTCAGGATCGTTGGTATCATCACCCCAGCAGAATATGACCAGTCCCTTAGCTTTTGCTTCTTGAATATAGGACGGATTTCTGAGTAGATCTTCAGTATGTGCATTTATCCCCTAAAAGATGAAAAATAAGTTACTCATGAAAAAGTAACTTATTAACTACAAATTCTAAATGGTCATACTCTATATTAGTATTCTGTAAAGTAGAATGGACAGGGAAGATGATTCATAAAACCCACTCAGAACACTAAACTACAAAACATACTTAACCTAGGCCTGCAAGAAAATTTTTGTCAGTAGTAGTCATTTAACTGCTTTTCAGTCTGTAATTTAATATTTTCATTTTATGTAGAGCTATCTGCTCATTATACATAGGTCAAAACTAACCACTCAGATGTTAAATTAATATATAATTTTACTTACTATTACTCTAAAACATTTTTCAAAAAATAAATATTAAAAATTCAAGCATAGCTTACCAGTAGATTTTCAAATTGTGCAAAGCTCATTGCAATGGGGGTTGTCCGAGATCTGAGGTCCATGAGTTCAGGGTAAATATCAGATTTCCCCTGAGTCAAAAATAATATGGGATATTTGTTCTGCTTTTGCCGAACCCTAAAAAAAGACAATTTAAAAAATATTTTTCACTGGGCAGATAACCATAACATATGGCTTTGAAATTTGAGAAAATACTAAAAATATAAAGAAAAAAAATTAAAGGCATACTCGTTACAGAGGTATAACAAGCATTAACATACATTGCCTTTAAGTTAAAAAAAAGAAAAGAAAAAATTAAATTATTCTATACAAGAGTTAAAATGCTCTCAGAAATGGGCCAAAAGAAAGCCCCTGAGGGATTACAATTCGGTAAGGAGGATTTAATGTCTGTAAAATGAAACACAGGGTGTGAGGTGCTCCAACCCAGTGGTGTACAAGGCATCTCAGTAGAGAATATATAAAATGCAATACAGAAGACAAATCAAGGGTGAAGGCTGACCACTTCCTTACCTCCTACTGCAGTAATCCTACTCTAAATCCTAGCTATAGTCTAAGTATACAGGAGAAAAAAACTACTTACATTGTGCAAATATCTGCATCAAATGAAGAAAATACTATTCTCCTCTTCCCAGAATTTTCTAAAACAGTTTTTAAAATTATATCCAAAAACAGATTCATGTCAAAATATGTTGATAAGTTACCATCCCACATTCCATCCTATCGAAGAATAGGAAAACAAAAGTCATTAAATACCCTAGAATCACAGTACTAAGAAAAATTCTTGAGAACAGTCCAACTAGTATTTTACAGATATGGAAAGCAAAGGCCTTTGTGAATTATTATAATTAGGTACAGATACAAAGTGATTATAACATCAATTGACTTTTGCTTTAATAAAGTTTAACAAAATAAAAGCTAAAATTCTGAAAATCTGAAATCTACTGTAATTTTAAAATATTTTTATATAATCTTCACAAACTGTAAGTGGACAAAAAGACTCCACTTTATTTGTTAACTCACTAGCCAAAAATCCCTGGTAATTAAGAATTACTAGTTAAAAATCTCATTCTTGAGTCTTAGACATATTGCTGCTGCTGCTGCCAAGTCGCTTCAGTCGTGTCCAACTCTGTGCGACCCCATAGACGGCAGCCCACCAGGTTCCCCCATCCCTGGGATTTTCCAGGCAAGAACACTGGAGTGGGTTGCCATTTCCTTCTCCAGTGCATGAAAGTGAAAGTGAAGTCCATTACAGTTATTCTAAAAGCTCTGAAAACTTAAAAAAATCAAGTACTAAGAAAAACATGTTAGCCAGGACCAGCTTATCATAAATAGCGATGTAAAAGACATGCTTTAGGACAGTTTTGATTATTCTGACCAAAACAAATACCAGAATTGCCTGGATTAACTACTTCCAATGTCCCCCACCCCAACCAGCACTCTTAGCATGCAGCCCCATCTGATACATTCAAGAGTTAGTTGTTTTCCTGGAGTAGAACACTACTAGGCTGCATAAAGTCAAGGCTCTTTTTCACCATTTAAGCACAGTAGCAGCTTTTCAATAAATAATTCTTTATTGAACAAAAGAATGACTAAATTTTAGACATGTGTGCAGAAATTTCTTTTCCTAATTAATTACTACTAGCTATTGCCACTTCACAGAAAACTGCTTAGGCAATTATTTAAGGTATATATTGAGATGGGGATAAAAAAAACAAAAACTAATCAGTTACTAAGTTCTGACTGGTTAGATTTCTCACTGTTCCTTTTACAAGTCACAGAAATTGTCCATATTACTGTGCGCATGAGAAGCATGTAAACTGGAATTTCTACTATAATGTAATCATAACTGGGCTTCGTCATAACTGATGGCTCAGTTGGTAAAGAATCCGCTTCCAATGCAGAAGATTGCAGTTTGATTCCCGGGTCGCGAAGATCCGCTGGAGAAGGGATAGGCTACCCACTCCACTATTCTTGGGCTTCCCTGGTAGCTCAGCTTGTAAAGAATCTGCCTGCAATCCGGGAGACCTGGGTTCAGTCCTGGGGTTGGGAAGATCCCCTGGAGATGGGAAAGGCTACCCACTCCATAACTACTTTTAAGAACTGAAATAAGTGTAAATTCCGCTTTATTTAAAAGGTCTAACAAGCACTGTGCCTGCTGGAAGAAGCCATAAGATTTCAGTGTCACTTATTCCACTAAACAAAGAGACAAGAATCAATGCATTTAAAGAAACAAGAGGGAGGAAAGAAGAATGGGTCACATGGAGAACAGCTTACCCTTTGTTGGCAGATCCATTTAATTTCTATGTTAAACCCGACATCTTCTGGCAAAGATTCTAAAACCTAGAGGTGCGTTTGTTGGTGGTAAATTTTGTTTATTTTTGGTGAGATGAATGGTAGAATAAGAAGGAAAAAAAGAAAAACAAATTTATTACAAAAAGCAACCTGTAAGAAAACATATCACTAGTAAGGATAAAGCGCTTTGTGCCGCTGGTAAAAACCACTATCTTTTTTTATACTCAAACTGACAACCTGGTTAATGATTAAATTGAATAAGAAAGTCAAAACAAATTAAATAGCAAAGACAGTGGTCTTTAGCATGTGATAATTGATTACTACTTAACATTGAGATGATCCTAACCTAAAATTCTTCTCACTATTAGTACTGAACAACTAAAGTGAGCAGATAAGGAGCCTCATGAATTTAAAAAGACGTCTGTCATATTTTCTGAATCGCATCCAGGCATGTCAGTCTACTAAGATATACAAAAAAATATAATTTCTAGCTTGTTTTTAAGGTGGTGATACTTAACTTGTACCACAGTAATAACTCCCTGGAAAGATGTTATCTTTAAAGTTAAAGAGGCTCATAAATAAAAAAAGTCTTTATATAAATAAGTGTATCAATTTATCTAAATTATCTAGACACTATGTAGTAATACCACTTGCCCTGGCATTACTAGAAAATACAATCTAAAAAAAAAAGAAAAAGAAAATATAATCTAAAATATGAAGCTTGAGACTTCCCTGGTGGTCCACTGGTTAAGAATCCACCTTCCAATGCAGGGGATGTGGGTTCGATTGCTGGTCAGGAAACTAACATCCTACATGCCATGGAGCAATTAGAGAACTACTAAGCCTGCATGCTTCTACAGTTATTACAGCTGCACACCTCAATGAAATGTCCCTGTGGTACAATTTGAGAAAGCCCATGGGATGCAATGAAAACCCAGCACAGCCAAATTTTAAAAAATAAAATAAAATAAAATATGAAGCTTGTTTATTAACGTACAAACAGCTGATTTTTTATTCAAACACCAATTTGTTTTGTCAAATACTCAAGCATGCTAAAGCAGAAAATGAATTTAGAACAATTTATTTCAAAGTTTAGAAACCACTTAACATGGACAGTATATATGGTATTTAATTTTATAATAGCAAGTAAAAGAATAAAAACAGAATAAGAATATAGCCTGGAATTCTGGTGACCTTGGATATAGTCCCGGTCTACGTTAACCAGCTGCATGAAAAGTACGATACCTAAAACAAGCTGTACTTAATCTCCTGTGAGTTTTTTTTACTTTGTTCTCTGATATGTTTAGCCTTACTTAATATATCTGCCATATTTTTACTGGACTAATGCACAATCAGAAAAGAACCCTTTGATACACATTTTTTAAAAATCTGTTTTTCTGTTCTATGAAATCATGTCCAGAAATCATGAAATTTCTAAGAACCAAATGATTTTAGAATTTTGGACTAGAAGGAATGACTTAGCTAGGCTTCACAAATATCTGAAAAATTATTCAAACCATGACCTAAAGGCATTAGGACAATGACTATTAATAGGGGTTCTCTTGTAGCATCCTTTTTAGAGGGTAAATAATCATGATACACTGGTATTACCTATTTTTTTGCCTAAGAAAACTACTGTAGCTGACACATCATCAGAAATACAGTAGAGAACAGGAAAATTAGGAAATGGAGCCAACAAGAACAAAAGCAGATTCAGCATGATCAAAGAGGGTATTTGACCTGCCTGTCAAAGGAATTCCTTTATGAATTGTGTCTAGTTTTAAATCTTTAAATCTTTGTTACACTTTTTCAGAGTGAATTCTTGAAATTTGTATCTCACTTTAAGTAACCAGGGTACTATATTCTTTGGTTGGAGAATTTCTCTCTAAAAGCCAAACACCAGCCTTAAATTTCGTAAAAATGCCTCTCCCATCATCACACTTCCCCCTGTACTCTCTTTTCTATGCCCTTTCCTCTCTGTTTATATACAGAAATATGTGAATTTCCTGTTCTTACCAAATTAATCCATTGAGGTAGGAAATTTATTCATCTGAGCAAATCAGTTTCTCATCAAAAAAAAAAAGTACACAAATACACAAGAATGTATCTTCTCTAAAAAGCATCAAACATTAGTTTACATTACACGGCTTTTTTAGTGCCCATTTAAAAAACCAAAATAAATTATTCAGATATAAAAGAATTAATGATAGCACTACCTGAAGTTTATCTAAAGAACTTACCATCTTAAGAGAAGGAAATGGCTGATTTTCAGAAAAGGAATTTTCTTCTTCAACCATAGATTCTGAAATTTTAAATATAAAAACTCAGTAGATTAATGCCACTTTATCACTAAGACATTCCCTGAAATTCTTAAGGAAGTAGTTATGAGATCCTTTCACATACAGTATTTTTAAAAGCTCTTGTATTTAGTAATTTTAACCAATAAAACACCCATTTTCAAAATAAACATCCTTTATGAAGACCACTTTACAATATTTAATAGAAACATCTAATTTTATGACCTCAACAGTGATTATTTTCTTATAAAAATTATACTTTGTAAAAGAAGTTGCAAGAAATTATTTTTTATAGCTCATTGAGATTAAGGGCTATGTAAAGTAATGCTCAAAATTCTCCAAGCCAGGCTTCAGCAATACATGAACTATGAACTTCCAGATGTTCAAGTTGGTTTTAGAAAAGGCAGAGGAACCAGAGATCAAATTGCCAACATCTGCTGGATCATCAAAAAAGCAAGAGAGTTCCAGAAAAACATCTATTTCTGCTTTATTGACTATGCCAAAGCCTTTGACTATGTGAATCACAATAAACTGTAGAAAATTCTGAAAGAGATGGGAATACCAGACCACCTTGCCTGCCTCTTGAGAAATTTGTATGCAGGTCAGGAAGCAAGTTAGAACTGGACATGGAACAACAGACTGGTTCCAAATAGGAAAAGGAGTACATCAAGGCTGTATATTGTCACCCTGCTTATTTAACTTACATGCAGAGTACATCATGAGAAACGCTGGACTGGAAGAAGCACAAGCTGGAATTAAGATTGCCGGGAGAAATATCAGTAACCTCAGATATGCAGATGACACCACCCTTATGGCAGAAAGTGAAGAGGAACTAAAAAGCCTCTTGATGAAAGTGAAAGAGGAGAGTGAAAAAGTTGGCTTAAGGCTCAACATTCAGAAAACGAAGATCATGGCATCTGGTCCCATCAGTTAGATGGGACCAGATGCCATCTATTTCATGGGAAATAGATTAGGAAACAGTGGAAACAGTGTCAGACTATTTTTTTGGGCTCCAAAATCACTGCAGATGGTGATTGCAGCCATGAAATTAAAAGACGCTTCCTCCTTGGAAGGAAAGTTATGACCAACCTAGATAGCATATTCAAAAGCAGAGATATTTCTTTGTCAACAAAGGTCCAACTAGTCAAGACTATGGTTTTTCCAGTGGTCATGTATGGATGTGAGAGTTGGACTGTGAAGAAAGCTGAGCACCGAAGAATTGATGCTTTTGAACTGTGGTGTTGGAGAAGACTCTTGAGAGTCCCTTGGACTGCAAGGAGATCCAACCAGTCCATCCTAAAGGAGATCAGTCCCGGGTGTTCATTGGAAGGACTGATGCTAAAGCTGAAACTCCCAATACTCTGGCCACCTCATGCAATTGGGGGCAGGAGGAGAAGGGGACAACAGAGGATGAGACGGCTGGATGGCATCACCGACTCGAAGGACATGAGTCTGAGTGAACTCTGGGAGTTGGTGATGGACAGGCAGGCCTGGTGAGCTGTGATTCATGGGATCGCAAAGAGGCAGACACGACTGAGTGACGGAACTGAACTGAACTGAATCTTGCTAATACTTCTACTTGAAATAGTAACTTAAAAATTAAGAGACTCTACAAGTACCATTGTGTCTTTGTTAGCATTATCATTTAATCCAAAATCAATTATGTCAAGGTACACAGAACTTTTTCCTAGAGAAAAAAATTTTCTATCAAGATTTAAACCTCCCCAACAAACAAAAGCAAACAAAAAGCAAAACAAAACCAACAAGTAACTAATCCTATGCAATGCAAATTCAAAAACTAAGTTACATAAAATTTTCCAGTAAAATAAGTTAAAAGTAAATTCATTAGTTATGAAACATTTACAAGCTTTCAAAGTCATATTTATGCTCCAGGGATATCTCTGAAGTTTTTGGCACCTCACAATGTCTTTATAAAGGCATTACACCTATCCTGTTATCCTAACTACAGACAAACATTTAATGAATACCTACTATAACCACATTATAAACTTTTCAGGGAATATAAAAATATTTTCACATCTTTGAGAGGTTTACATTTTGGTGGAAGATAAGCCATGTGCAAAAATAAAGGGTTACTAATACCAAAACCTGACAAAGATGCCACAAAAAAAGAAAACTACAGGCCAATATCACTGATGAACATAGATGCAAAAATCCTTAATAAAATTCTAGCAATCAGAATCCAACAACACATTAAAAAGATCATACACCATGACCAAGTGGGCTTTATCCCAGGGATGCAAGGACTCTTTAATATCTGCAAATCAATCAATGTAATCCACCACATTAACCAATTGAAAAATAAAAGCCATATGATTATCTCAACAGACGCAGAGAAAGTCTTTGATAAAATTCAATATCCATTTATGATAAAAACTCTCCAGAAAGCAGGAAGAGAAGGAACATACCTCATCATAATAAAAGCTATATATGACAAACCCACAGCAAACATTATCCTCAATGGTGAAAAATTGAAAGCACTTCCCCTAAAGTCAGGAACAAGACAAGGGTGCTGACTCTCACCACTACTATTCAACATAGTTTTGGAAGTTTTGGCCACCGCAATCAGAGCAGAAAAAGAAATAAAAGGAATCCAAATTGGAAAATAAGAAGTAAAACTCTCACTGTTTGCAGATGACATGATCCTCTACATAGAAAACCCTAAAGACTCCACCAGAAAATTATTAGAGCTAATCAATGAATATAGTAAAGTTGCAGGATATAACATCAACACACAGAAATTCCTTGCATTCCTATACACGAATAATGTGAAAATAGAAAGAGAAATTAAGGAAACAATTCCATTCACCATTGCAACGAAAAGAATAAAATACTTAGGAATATATCTAGCTAAAGAAACTAAAGACCTATATATAGAAAACTATGAAACACTGGTGAAAGAAATCAAAGAGGACACTAATAGATGGAGAAATATACCATGTTCATGGATCAGAAGAATCAATATAGTGAAAATGAGTATTCTACCCAAAGCAATCTACAGATTCAATGCAATCCCTATCAAGCTACCAATGGTATTTTTCACAGAGCTAGAACAAATAATTTCACAATTTGTATGGAAATACAAAAAAAACTCAAATAGCCAAAGCAATCTTGAGAAAGAAGAATGGAACTGGAGGAATCAACCTGCATGACTTCAGGCTCTATTACAAAGCCACAGTCATCAAGACAGTATGGTACTGGCATAAAGACAGAAATATAGATCAATGGAACAAAATAGAAAGCCCAGAGATAAACCTACTCACCTATGGACACCTTATCTTTGACAAAGCAGGCAAGAATATACAGTGGAGAAAAGACTATCTCTTTAACAAGTGGTACTGGGAAAACTGGTCAACCACTTGTAAAAGAATGAAACTAGAATACTTTCTAATACCATACACAAAAATAAACTCAAGATGGATTAAAGATCTAAACATAAGATCAGAAACTATAAAACTCTTAGAGGAGAACACAGGCAAAACATTCTCTGACAAAAATCACAGCAGGATCCTCTATGACCCACCTCCCAGAATATTGGAAATAAAAGCAAAAATAAACAAATGGGATCTAATTAAAATTAAAA